>NC_064773.1:1432500-1797500 GCF_011397635.1 Epinephelus fuscoguttatus
AGTGCTTCAGTGTTGTGAGAACATGTGACAATAATCTCTGTTCTAACAGAGGTTAATGATTCCATGTTTTCAGCTGAGAACGAGTCATGAATATCACACTGATGACTCAGACGGAGTCTTCTGGGTAAATATTAGCTCCAGTTTGAGTTTAACTCACAGAGCTGATGTTAAGGTGTTACTGTGATATGATAAGATAAGATAAGATAAGATAAGGTAAGGTAAGATAAGATAAGATAAGATAAGGTAAGGTAAGATAAGATAAGATAAGCCTTTAGTGTCTTCCATAGGAAAAATTTGTCTTGGACACACAGGCAACACAGCGACACACAGGTGCGATCAAATTTGTTGTGGCTGATGTGACTTGGTGTCAGACACCGATGCCCCCAGGTATCCTTACCGTCTGCATTACCTCCAGATTCCACCAGATGCGTGTTGGTTGCGTCCGCGCTCCAGAACGGCAGCGGAGCCGATAGAATTCAATTCTAGTCAATGTGTGTGTTTCCACCGGCTGCAGCTGTGCTCGTCCCGGCTCCGTCACAGCTCCGGCGCTCCGGAGCCCTCCACAACAGATACACAGGACTTCTATTTTTGCCGGACGCCGGAGCACAACGCAGCAATTCAGCACAGAGCAGATCGTGCGGGGCAGGAAGTCGTGCACAGAAACAAAATAAAACATCCGGTTAATTTTCAAAATAAAATACACAGTGTTCACGGCGGATCATATTTCCCTGCACTACACCTTGAAAACGTCATAATGGGCGGAGACAGGCCTGAAGTCAACAGGTCAGAGGTTTTCAGACGTCATTTCACCCCGTTGACACCACGGACGAGGAGATGTTAATCATGGAGGTGCACCCAGATGTCTTCCTACTACTCCTCTGGTTTTGTGGTTCTGTTTATAGAAACTACATCTTGTTATATCGCGTGATTATGCGTGAATTCGCAAAATCCGCAACGGACACGCATCCAGTGGAATTCCAGCGTAAGGCAGTTTAAATAGGGCGCCCTGCATGAGATTTGCCAATTGTTTGCATAGAAAGGAATCATGTGATCAATCAGCTGATCCATCAGTTGATTCGCCTGTTTGAGATCAGCTGATGTAGCTGGGATTTGAGCTGGTGTGGACATCATGTTCTGCCTGAACTAACACTGTGCTCAGTTAACAATCGTTCTTATTTTAGGCCAAACCATGATGGGGTTTTTTCTGAACCTAACTACGTGCTTCTGTTGCATAAACTTTAGGAAGTAAATCAAAAAACAAAGTTAACCTAAATTCTATGTCTATTTTGAGACTGTTTGAATTTAATGAGCGGAAACTTCCATTTCCACAGGAAATGGAAGTTTATTTTGAAAAGACACAATGCATGTAACAAGTGTAGTTTGACTTGCCATCCCTGAGAGTTCAAAACTGACCCTGGAGGCTAACTAGAGTGTTGTTTTTGCTGGTATTTGACGAGTGGTATTGAGAATGTGTTGCTGAGATGAATCAAAACAGTGAAACACTTTAAGAGGAACTGCAGAAGTGATTATTCTCTGTGTGTTCGTCACTACGTGCGACGCCTTTCACATTACGCACAGATATACAGGTACAGGTTTCAGGTCTGTTTCCACACTGGAGGAGAAGTGAAATAAGTCTATCCAAACCCAGAGTCAGGAGTCGGTTTAGAGCTGAACTTGATCCATCTGCAGTGATTCGGTATAAAACATCTCAGCTGAATATTTTCCTCAGAAACAACGACATGTAAAAACTCTGTCTCTGACTCGTCTCTCTCAGGTCAGCAGCTGTGGGTGTTGGCTCTGGGTCTCAGTCCTCGCCGTCACACTGTCGGCATCCCCGAGTTCAAATATGTGGCTAACATGCATGGAAACGAGGTGAGTGAACACACACACACACACACACACACACACACACACACACAACAGGACCCCTCCCTGTTGACAGGAAGCAGGACTAAAAGGAGACTAAAGAGATCAACAAAAGCCATTCAGAGTCAAACACACTTTTGTATTCAGACGACGGACCGTGTGTGTGTGTGTGTGTGTGTGTGTGTGTAGACAGTACGCTGAGTCAACGTTAAAGTATTAGACGACACTATGAAACAAATCTGCGGATTAATGACTCCATCAGAAACAACAGCAGCAACAACCGACAGGAAAGAACTTTATTATGTTAAATATCAAACACACAAACTGTCACAGCGAGAAGAACACACCTGTGATTCAGGTACACTCAGAGGGATTAGTACAGTCTGCTGGAGCAGAACAGTGCGGTGACAGTTACACTTACATTGGTGGGGGCGGGGAGTGTTCAGATCAGTCATCAGTGTACAGATCCTTGGACAAAAACCCTCCAACATCTGGGTTTGTCTTTAGTGGGACACGTTACAGTCAGCATTCATTCCTGGATAAATGACTCTGCAGTAGTGAGGGGGATTTATCAATCGATTGGTAGTGATGGAAACATGACACCTGAGTGAACACGTGGGTGTGATGCAATGACATGCTACCACAAATTCTGTATGGATCCAAGCAGCTCATGAACATTGCTCAGAATTGATTGGCACAGAGTTTAAAAGAAAGACTGAACAAGAAGCTGAAACAGAAGTAAGTCAAGTCAAACTTCAGTCACTCACTGCTGACCAAAGGAATCAAGCTCGAATAATCAGTCATACGCCAACAAGAAGAGGCGGGTCTTCAGCAGCGACTGATAGGTTTCTCAGTCAGAGGAGTTTTTACATGAACGGACGAGCTGTTCAAGAGTTAAGGTGCGGCCATCGCAGAGACTTGGTCGCCACTGGTTTTATGTGTACTTCTAGAAACATCCAGACGTCTCCGATCAGTTGACCTCAGAGCTCTAACTGGAGTATAAGATACAATAGTTCTGTTAGATAAGAAGGTGCCAGGGGATTTAAAACCTTAAAAACAAGCAATCAACTCTTAGGCCCAATCCCAATACCCCCCCTCGTCCACTACCCCTTAGCCCTTGTCCACTACCCCTTGGCCCTTGTCCACTACCCCTTGGCCCTCGAAATGAATTAACGAGGGGTAGGGTTTGAAATCTTCCCCTAGGAACTGGGACACCACTCACTACATCACTGCGTCAGTTACGTTCACGCATACGTAACTATTTTAAACAGGAAGCTGCGAGCCATCTACATTTCCAACCGGCATCTACGATGGAGTCTCCAGTTGAGTTCATCCTACCGATCGCATTTGCATTATTCATCATGCTTCGTTTGATGAACGACAGACGACAGGGGACTTATGCTAGCTAGCTAGCTAGCTAACCAGCTAACATTATGAGGCAGCATAGTTATACTAACTGGCGTGTTACCGTAATGTGAAAAATCCGACAATTTTGCAGAACAGGACAGATGACAGACGCTAGATAGTGCGAGCTAGCTAGCTAGCTAGCAAGCAACCTGACGACGGTAACGTTAGCTATGTATGAACTTTTTCCCCTGTCTCTTGCTCGGTGGTAGCCATGGCAACGTCTACCCCTCGCTGGCAAGTCAGCATCTGAAATCCCTCGCTCTGAAGGGCTAGTTTCATACCCACTACCCCTCGTTATGCCCCCTACCCCTACACACAAAAAGGAATTGGGACACCACTACCCCTCACGGGAACGCAGAAATGTCGGGGTAGGGCTAAGGGGTAGGGCTAAGGGGGGGTATTGGGACGGACCCTTAATATCAATCCTGGAATGGACAGGAAGTCAGTGAAGGGAGGCCGAAGCTGGTGTCATATGACCTGTTTTATTTTTCCCAGTTAGAAGACGAGCGGCTAAGTTTTGTTCTGACTGCAGGTGACGGAGTGATCTCCACCCACGTACAAAGAATTACAGTAAGAAAGGAAATAGGAAGGAAAACATCAATATAATGGCTGATTATAAGCCCTTGAATCATATCTGTTACTGTTTGATGCAGTAAAGTGAATTTCAGAGAATAAGACAAAAAAATCAACCTGAAATATTTTAGTTTACATAAATAAATAAAATAAATAAATAGATAAGAAATAAAAAAAGAGGGAGAAAAAAACAGTGTAACGGAAACTTAGCGACCTCTGACCAGCATCTGGTTACCGTGGTGACGGTCTACCGCTGATCACACTGCATGTGTGTGTGAAAGTCAATGGAAATGTCCTTAAATAGACAAGTCACGCCTCGACACACACACACACACACACACACACACACACACACTTAGTTACACAGTCAGCAAACAGAGTCAGTGGAGTGTGTCGGTTCAGAGGAAACTTCCAGAAAAAGGCCTTTTCACGGAGTCCACTCACACACACACACACACACACACACACACACACACACATACACATTATAGCAGCAGGAATGTAGCCTCTGTGGAAAAGTTGAAAAGGTGTCGTGTAGAGATCGCTGTGTGTGTATTGATGTTAGCAGTTCCCAGAAAACATCCCTCTGTGTGACAGGAGTTTAATTTCCTGTGAGGCCGGCAAACTCTTAATGTCCTCGTTTACACTGCCGAGACGGAGAAACTGTCGTCTGCTGTCGGTGGTGACGACAGTGCCGGAGATGAAACTTCATCAGACAGACTTCTTCTTCTTTCCAACTTCTATCTGCTTCCTGTTACGCTCCCCCAGAGGCAGCACGGGTCATCACTCCCTGCAGTCACACACTGATGATTCAGGCTTTCTTCAGACTCATTCATTCTCCCTTTATGAACCAAAATAGATCATGAGAGGTTATTTTCAAAACCAAGTCACAGACAACTTGAGACTTGGTTCAAAAGCTCTCACACATCTTGAGCAGTATATTCCAAGTCTCATTTATTCAGTTGTATGATCAGTACTTCCCTTGGAGGTGTGGTGGATAAATCATGTCGCTGCTCCAGGAATGAGTCCTGGAACCTGGGACATGAGTTAGCATGTTAGCACCTCCTGTTCCCTCATCTTGAGGTCAGTGTGTTTTTGGTTAGATGTGTGAAATAAGGTCGATGGTTAACACAAGCTGGACATAGAACACTACAGAACTTCATCACGCCGAACAGCCTCGTTGTGGTGGTGACATTAAGGCCTCATTTACACCGCAAGCGATGCATTTGCGCAGTGCTCGCGAACGGTCGCTGTTAAAACACCACATCCGTTCTGCGCACTGCTCGAGTCGCACTGCTTTCGCAAGCAAGCTTGAAAATAGAAGAGGCGCCGATTTTTTGCGCAAGTCGCGAGCGAATGGTCACTGTACTCAACAAAAAATTGACATCTACAGAAGCCGAGAGAGGTCACAACAAAAGATGTAGCAATGAGGCTAACATCAAGACAAATGGGCTTTTTGTGCTAAGGCTAGTAATACAAAGCAGACAAAGACTACTCACCCATTTGTAGTGCTAAATGTTAATTCGCCAAGCGTTGGAATAATCACTGGCACGTGAACCTGTCCACCCCGGGCTTTGGGTCAAAACTCACTTCTTCTTCTTTGGGGTTTATTGGAAATTTGCAAACACGGTGCACTACCGCCACCAACTGTTCGCGTGTGGTTTGTATTTTGACGGGACAGCAGCGGCCGCTGTGTGATGCATCTGTTTGATTTTGGTGTGAATACATGTGTGCTGCCGCTATGGTTGTGTACCGCTTCGCAAACACATCGCTTGCTGTGTAAATGAGGCCTGAGTCATGTGACCATAGTGTAGTTTGTTAATGGCCTAACGTTAGCTTTTTACTTCTGCCGATTGCATTTACACTTCATAGATAGTAAAGTGTTTATTAGTGAAAATTATCTGGCTGAACATAAACGTTTGTTCATCACAGAGTTTAGTTTCTGCAGTAATCCAAAATCCGATGAAATATTCCGATTGGCTTTTTGACGAAGGAACCAGGGCAGCGCTAACTTCTGCATCAGCCTACAGGAAAACATCGTCCCTGGAGCACTGTATACCTTCACCTATTTTTCAGTAAAACCGTACTATTAAAATACTTTCACCTACAAGTAGTTGCCCTGAGCGTGCCCGGGCATGTGCATGTGAATGTGCTCTGCTTGAACAGAGTTGAAACAATAGTTCAGTGGTGTTTATTATGTCTTTAGTTCCTGATAATGACTTTAGCTGTTGTTTTATCTCAGACATGTATATCAACTGATTGACAGAGGAAGGCGTAAGTTTCCGCCGAGACTCGTCAAGGTATGTGACATCCTAACACATGCCTGAGATAGGCCTTGATGCATATTTTCATAGCTGACAAACAGTTTAACTACGTCCGTCAAGTGGGGAAAGAGATGTCCATAAATCAGTGGATACATTTTTTGAGCATCACCACGTCCACAAAATGACTCGTTTCAGTATCAGAATTTGATCCATTCAGTCCGATAAGATTTGGAAAGTCTACAAGAGCCACAAAATGATTTAATCCCCATTCAAGTTAGCGGGGCGCTAAACAGGAAGTAAGCTGAAAGTCTCTAGTGTGCCTGCTTGATGGGCCGCAGAGAGCACGAGGACGAGGCCCCGCCTCCAACGCTGTCCTCAGGTCTCTTTATATACCCATGGGTCAAATGCCCGCACACACCCAGGCACACCACCCAGCTGTGCATAAGACTGTTTACTGACGTATTTTAAAAGCATTACTTTTTACTGACAGTACATGTGTCTGTAAAGTTTTCAAGCATCAAAATATACTTAGAGTACCAAAAGTTAAAATACACAGAACATAACAGGAAATGGAAATACCTGTACGGTCTAATGGTCGGTCGGTCCGCCACTTTGGTCCAGACTGACATGTCTTATCAGCTACTGGATGGATTGTGATTATGTTCACACATTCATGGTCATGAGAGGATGAATCCTACTGACTTTGGTGATCGTCTGACCGTCAGCAGCTCAGTGTTTCCACTTGTCTTGTAAAACAGCTTCAACACCTGCTGGATGGTGTTCACAAAATGTTGTACAGACATTCAGGATCCCAGAGGAAACATTTAGCAGCAGATTCAGGTCCATGATGTTCCAGCATCACACGATCTAGTGTCCATATACTTGTGTCCACATGGTGCATGCATTCTTGCTGCGTTCTGTATTTATAAATCCTGCTGTCTGTGAGGAACATGGCGTATTCATGGTTTTTGTTCACGCACTTTGTTTACACATCTGCTCTCTGTTGTTTAGCAAACGTTTCAAAACACAGGAAGTAAACAACGTCCACTGTACGGCAGAGAATCAGTCGAGGTCAGAGGACGGAGGATGTGTCTGTCGTCAGTGTTCAGATGAGCAGAGATGGAAACAGTCGTGTTGTTCTGACAGAATGTCGCTCAGTCAGAAGCAAGAATGTCGTCCGCTGCGTCGGAAAACATAATCATGTCTGTTACATGGTCTGTTAATAATCACTGAGAACTGGTACGTTCACTAATGTCACATCAGACATTCATCTGTCAACAGCGTTAATCTGCTGACTTCACACTTTAACAGCTGCTCCGTCACACTGACGCCTGTCAGTGATTTTATCTCTTCTGTGCAGCGTGAACAAATCTCTCAGCTCTGTGATCGCTCATTTCAGGCTGGATGGATTCAGTGTCTGTCCAGACTGATTCATGATCCCCAGAGGATGAACCCTCATGACTCTGAGGATGAAGACATGTCGTAGCACCACAGTGAGGTTTGTGTTTGTAGTTTTGAGTGAAATATCACCACAAATAACAGATTGTGATGAAATTTAGTTCACACATTCATGTTCCCCTCAGGATGAACCTGAAGTTACTCTGGTGATCCTCTGATCTTTCGTCCATAGCTCTGTATTCAGTGAACATTTAAATGTGTCCAATAATTTATGAGTTTATAAGCAGACACCTGCAGAGGTGGTGCCGTTGTCCTGTTGTTGCTTCATTTTGGGAAACAGTCCAAAGGTGGATGAAGATGTACAATAATAAATATACAGCTTACAGACAGTCATTTTAGGGACTAAAGTAGCAGCGAATCAGAGATCAGTAACATTGTAATATTGTTTGGTAAAGCTTTTATAATAAAACAGAATATAATCACACAGTCTGATATTTCAGAATTTAAAGCTTATCTGAAAACAGACTGGATGACAGAAAGATTAACGCTGAAAAGAAAATGACAAACCTTTAAATTCCTACAGACATGGGAACATGGGACCTATGGCTAAGCCCCGCCCTCAAACACAATGAGCCAATCACAGTGCGTATAGCCATCCCCATACACTGGGACATTCTCTGCCTGGACGTCCATTGAAATGCATTACAGAAAGTCAGTTTGTTGGGTTTTATGAGCTTTTTCTGAGATTTGAAGTTTAAAAATGGTCAAACGGTGTGCATGGGGTACATGCAACTCTGACACAAGGTATCCTGAGAGGCTGGGCGACCAGGTGTATTTTTACACTTTAAACCACATCTCAAGCGAGAAAAGTGTCTCCTTTGGATAAAGGTTCACAAGCGTACACTGTGACCTGTAAATGTTGGCTTGTAATTTAAGCTTCTCAACAATAAAATGATGAATATATCCCTCCAATGCGTAGTTTAGGCCCTTTTGGTTACTTCTCAATGACATCTGATCGTTATGTCCCCAAAAATCATCAGTTGCCTCCTGTGAAATGCTGTGTACTGTGACACCTGCCATAGCGCCGGGCACTGAATGTTGATAGTTTGTCCGAGTGAGTGGAGGGGGCGTGGCTTAGCCATAGGTCAGTTGAGCCTCGGGGAAGGACGTGGTTTTTATGCCTCAGCACTGTTGATAGCCATGGCCAGAATAAACCTTCTTAGTTCTGTTCACACCAAACATGATATGAATTTTCATGTGTTACTTGCATGAGTCTGAACGTTTTGTGTTGACTTGTGTCATACGTGCGTAGAATCACTGAATCGGTGAATAAACTTTCGCTGGTTCATCCTCTGCGAAATGTGTCCCTGGATGATCTCTCCTGCCTATTAAGTCTTGTATTTCGTGCCATTTATGTCACGTCCATCACGCTGCTCAGCGGGAATTCACATCTAATCGCATCTGTACATTGACTTCACGTGTAATTCACTCATGCTAATTGTTGTATTCATGCCCGAATGAGACACAGAAAACACAATGCACCTGAATACTTTGCTCGGCCTGCTGCCCCCGCGACCCGGCTTCCATAAAGCGGTTGAAAATGGGGGTTGTTTTTGCTGCTGTGTCGACGATTTTCATGGTTAACTCTTGGATACCTGCGGCTGAGAGTCTGATACCTCCACACACTGAGAGTGAATCAGAACTGCTGTTTGAGTCTATACGTTGTCTTTTAATAAAACCCTGCAGAGTAAATCTTTAAACTGTTGATCTGATCTCTGAGCGCTCCTGTTGTGCAATCAGAAACAAGAAGTTTCCATTGTCTCACAGGTTTTTATCAGCTGCAGTCAATCAGTCAAAAAAACTATTTTGACATTTGGTTTGTAAAAACGTTGAATATTTGCAGCTTCCAGCTTCTTGAACGTGAGATTGAGATGCTTTTATTTGTCAGATATGACGGTATACTGGGTCCTGGGAAACTGATAAACAGTGTTCACAATTTTCTGACATTTTATCGACTAAACGATCGATTGATTAATCTGCAGAGAGTCGATGATAAATATAATGTTTAGTTCTGTTCCTCGAGGACACTGTGTGAGACTCGGAGCAGCTGTTGAGTCGGCCGCACGAAGCCAACTGAGTTCACAGATTAACTGAATCACAGAGCAGCACACAGCACTAATCTGCTCACTGTATCAGTTTGTTTTCTTAAATTGATTGTGTTAAAGAACCGTGTGTGTGTGTGTGTGTGTGTGTGTGTGTGTGAGTGTGTGTGTGGGCGACAGAGGGAACAGAGTTTCCTTCCTCCTCTAGCTCGGCTGCTGTGTGTGGCTCTCAGCTGTTTGTGTTTCTGAGAACAGTGTAACAGGAGGGAGGCGGCGACGCTGGACGTTAGCTTCCATCTGCTAATGCACAGAAACATAAACATGCTGTCGTGCGGTTATCTAAACTTCTTTGATGTCAGAAGGGAAACTGGCCCCTCCCCCTCCCACTGACTGTTCCTCAAAGCGCCAAAATAATAACCTCAACATCAACATCTCTCTGCAGAAATCATGACCTGGTTACTCATGACAACCCACAGACCTTGTTGGGAGCAGCTTCATGTAGGAACTATTTTCTCTCTACCAACCTACACCCGCCAACTGTATCACTGTGCAGAAGGAAGAGTGCATCTACTGCTAGCTCACCTAGCACCACTAAGCTAGCTAACGTTACAGAGGAGGACACAGTTAATGGTTACATCTCGTACTATTACAAGCACAAACCTCTCATCTGTGAGTAGATGCACGCTTCCTTCTGCACAGTGTTACAGTTGGCGGGTGTAGTTCAGCAGAAAGAAAGTAGTTCCTCCTAGGGCTGTCGAAATAACACGTTCATTTCAATAAATTAATCACTGAAAAATTAACTCTGATTAATAGCGTCCCGTGGTGCCCTTCAACCTGGTGCATCATTGAAGGCCAAAGTGTCTTTGTCGTGTGATGGAGGCAGACGAGACGATACTACTCAGCCCCGTGAACGGAACATTTACATTTCAAAAACACCCAGATGGAGCTGTTGATAGGAGCAGCGCTCTCTGCAGGTTCTGCAGAAAGGAGTTTTCATACCGTCAGAGAACGTCAGTCTGAAATATCACCTCAACACAAACCTGGAGTTCTGAGCTAGCACAGCCTCTGATGCTAACGCTAGCAGCCAGCCTCGACCAGGTGTTCAGACTGAGTCAGTCTACCTGTGACCGACTCACTGACTCCCTCACAGAATGGACTGCAGACCAGTTTGGGTGGTCGAGGACAGGGGACAACTGTGTCCAACATCCAGCAGCTTCACTACGACACGTCTGACAACATTCAATTGAACTGAATTTTTTTAATACTTTCACAGCAGGAATTTATTCTTGGCAGCCCTGGTTCCTACATGACACTGCTCACAACAAGCTCCGTGGATGATCTCAAGTAACCAGGTCATGATTTCTGGAAAGAGACACTATTTTTTGGAGTGCCACCTAGTTCCATTATACTGGAGAGAAGGCAGACATCACTACGGCTGATATTTCCAACAATCTGCAACTCAAAGCAAAACTATCCAGATTAATAAACAGCTCTACAGGTGAGAGGAGAAATATGGATTTTTGATTTTGAGGTGAACTGTCCCTTTAACACCTGAGGTATTCCAGACATTTAAGGCATGCTGATTGCCTCATCACATACATGTTAAAGCATGAAAACATCAGCAGCCTGGAAGCAGAGGGCGCAGCACAAAAGATGAGAACTCACATGTCCACAACGTCGTCTGAAAATAAGATGGATCCATTTTGATTTAAGTAGGGCTGAAGATTGATGCAGCAGAGTATCGTGATATTTTTGTGTGGCACTGTTGTGTCATAACATGGATGCCAAGTATCGATTTTTACTATATAAATTATTAAAATGACAAATAAAACTTTTGGTAGCCGACTAGAATAATACAATGAATTATATTTTCAGTCCACTAAATACAGACTGGAAACTTAATGTCATTAGATGATACAGATGTGAACTGTAGCTACAGTCAGAGCTCTGTTCAAGGTACTAATGTACGAAGGGAGTTTAACCAGTACGGCTTTATGAATGAACAAATACCAGTAACCGAGCCTACGAGAGGTCAAAGATGGCCGACCAGTCCTGGAATAAAGCCTACAGTGATGAGTGACAGCTTTACAATCTGAGACATTCATATACAACAGATCACTGTGATCTGGTGGTTGGTGGTTGTGATGCGTCTTTATCAGCTGATCTCACAGACAGATCAGCTGATAAAGACGCATCACAACCACCGCCAAGTGAAACTTCAGAGGAAGGCCGAAGTTTCTGCCGAAACATGTCATGGTATGTGACATCCTAACACATGTCTGAGATAAAAGAAGAACTAAAGTCATTGGCCGTGTTTCCCAGTTGAGAGTGATCTGAAGACTTAAGAGCCCAGTTAAGAACGTTTTAGCTAAGAAGTGTCGCTAAGATAAGAGTGTTTGCCACATGCGTTCTTAATGCCCTCGCTCTAAAGATCGCTCTTTGAGAAGCTCTTAACAGGAGCTGGACACTGCCGCGGAGCTGAAACTAAATCAATGGATGTCAGACACATCGATCAGCCACCACTTCATCAGCCATAAGTCACACACAGCGCTGCTACCTAACGCACTAATCCCCTGCTGCTCGTGTGTATGTGTGCTCTAATAATTCTAATGAAAAACTAAGACGATAAATATTTGTTAATGACCTATTGTCATGATGAAAACAAGAGTACGACTAAATAAGAAGTAGTCTTGGTAAGAGAATCATGAGGACATGTGTTATATTTAAACAACAAAACACAGACGCCTTGCTGAGGCCGGTGCCGTCTCCCACCACCTCCAGGAAGCTCCCCACTGCGTAAAAACGCAGCGCAGCCAGGCACTGCACCTCCGGGCTGAGGGCCAAATTGCACCGGGTTGCCCTCCGGATGTGTGGAGACACTAGTTGATGAGGCGTTGTATCTCAGCCGCTACTTCATTTGGACAGCCCGGTCTGACAGCACGTCCAGTGGGCTGAAGTGCTGACACACAAATGCATTTACATGTACGGTTTGGCTTCGCACACGGCGACGCTGTTGGTTAGCAGCGAGAATATGCTGTAAAGCAGCCATGGTATCTCACACGTGTGTGATGTGGCAACGCCTTTATGTAGAGTAGCGGGTGGAGCGTCCCTTGATGAGGTTCCAGCTGAGCTCAGTTACACCTGTCAGTTGCCTGATGTCTGAATGTCGCAGGTTTGGAGGGTGGATGTGTTTCTGTTGAGCCCTGACGCATTTTCTGGATGCGGTAAACTATCTGATATGTGCATGCAGATGTGGGATATGTGCGGACAAATTATGATAAATGATAGTCATGATGATTCATCTGATTTGTGTGCCTGATGTGCACAGCACACACAGGAACACACTTGTTATTCCTCATACTTATTTTTCGTCTTATTATTATTTTCCTTCCGCCACATTTCGGTGCGTAACTTGTGCCACAGCTCTGAGCGCACACAGGGTCTTCATAAAACATAGATTCAAGATTCAATATGCACAGTAAGGACACGCGTTTCCCTGCAGAATGAAAATGGTTCTTTTCTGTCACAAATTAATGCTCAACAATATAAATCTGAAGTATGAAATAGATCAAATATATACGGTGCGCACTGTTTTAACGTCTCCTTGCTTAGTGTAATATTAATGTGCCTGACGCGGCTGGATCTGTGAGCGTTTGGTCGCTAAGAAGACTGTTAAGAGTGGGTCAGCTCCATCTTACAACTCCTTCTTAGTGAAAGATCTTCTTAAGCTAAGGGTGATCTGGGAAATGCGTTTTTCTTTCACGGGAGGCGTTAGAGCGTTAAAATATCCCCCTGAATCCTACACACTGGAGCTTTAAACGCCTCACACAAACACACTTTGATAAATCTGGACTGTCCCGTTAAGGCGAGACGCCAGAGCTCAAAAGTCGTCATAACAAAATCCACAGTTTCATATTTTAAAAAAGTCTGAAGTGTTTCTCATCAAACAAACAAGAGGAAACAGGGACTTTACTCGGGACTATTTTCAGCAGCGGATTAATCCTCACTTCATGCTCTAGTGAGTATTAGTGTCAGCAGGACGGTGTATGAAATAAACTGTGTGTGTCCATGGTAACGAAGGAACGTGTGACTCACTGATGTGTTTCTAACAACAGTATATCAGACTGTGGCTTCACTGCTGGGCTGCACACAGAGAACACAGAGACAGTTTAGAGGAGTGTTGGAAGAAAACAAAATGATGGCTGGAGGCAGCGCTAGTCCTGACATGTGTGTGTGTGTGTGTGTGTGTGTTGCAGCTCTGCACACACACACACCTCCTCACCTTTCCCACCCTTCTCTCTTTCTGCCTCCCGAGGCTCTCATTCATTCACAAAGTGTCTCAGAGACAAACGGCCTCTGACTCGTCTCCGGATCGCATTACGATTCCTCGCTGACTCACGACATCACTTCCTCCCCCGCCGTTTCCAGCGGGAGAGAACATGCAACGAAATGTCATGACGTGCTTAAAAAAACACAAGTTGGCAGAAATGAATGAATCAGAGGATGAAGGATGATGAGGAGCAGCAGGAAGTAGTTCATGTTCGTTCTGACGCCACAAACCTCGTCAACTTTTTACCAAATTAAACCCCAAAAATGACGTCATATTTTTACGGCACTTCTCAGATTTAAATGTTCTTAATTTGAGTTTACATTAAGTTTTTGTTAATGTGTGTGTGTGTGTGTGTGTGTGTGCGCAGGTTCTCGGCCGGGTGTTGATGCTACAGCTCATCGATGACCTGCTGCGTGGTTACCGAAATAACGAAACATGGTCACTGCAGTTACTGAACAGCACCCGGATCCACATCCTGCCGACGATGAACCCTGACGGCTTCGATGCATCAGACACAGACTGCCAGTACAGCCAGGGCAGGTACACACACACACACACACACACACACACACACAGGTTCAACCACTGTTACGTTTGCTCGAGGAAAAACAGCTGCTGCTTCTGGTCCACTGCAAACACATCAACCATACAGGCTTAAAATGAGTGTGTGTGTGTGTGTGTGTGTGTGTGTGTGTGTGTGTGTGTGTGTGTCAGACCAAATGTCAAAACAGACTTTAAAGACTCGAGATCACACACACACACACACACACACACTCGAAGCCGACATTTTTGATGTGTGTAGACTAAACTGTGTGATGCTCCAACGCCCAAAACACTGTGATAAGCAGGAAACCAGGCACACACAGATCTGTATCACACACACACACACACACACACACACACACACACAGATCTGTATCACACACACACACACACACACACACACACACACACACAGATCACAGCCACGGTTGAAGCCTCTAAGTATCTAATTAGAAGTGTTTTGACTTCTTCTAATGTTCTGTATATGGGACACTGTTGTGAGTGTGTGACTATTAATCACACTGTGGGGACATAAATACGTTCACACAGCTTCATTACGGGAACGTACACAAAGACTTGAACTGTTGCATGTTAGGATTTAGTGTTTGTGTTTAATAAAAGACTCAAGACTCATTTTTTATCAAAAAAACTCCAGAAATCACTCAGTGTTCACTCTGCTGCACTGCGTCAGAGTCAGTCACATTTATTCACGTCAATTTAGACTTCAGGTTGACTTTAACTTTTATTACATTTGTGTATGTGTGTGTGTGTGTGTGTGTGTGGTCTGTTCCGCAGGGTCACCACTTTCCAAACCGTATAAGGGAGTGTTTCACCGGAGCCTTTGAGATGATTTCACTTTATGTTTGGGACAAAAACAAACTCGTTTAAAGAGTCAGATCTAAGTTTTATTGACTCGACTGTCCTGATTTTTAAGATAGATTGTAGAAAAACAAGACTTGTTGATGTGAGTCAGTGTTCAGGTGGATGAGGAGACAAAAACTTGTTTGTTGTTAACTTTAATTTCCAGGTTATCGTGTTAATCTTTTTGTTGTTGTGGACGACTGATACAGGAAGTGTGCAGATCCTGAAGTATCACCACAGTGATGTAAAAAAATACTCAGAAGTAATTTCATCACAAAGATGTATTTAAAGTATCAGAAGTGGTCCTTCAGTAAAACGTTCCCCTGTGACTCAGCTGTATAAATACAAATTCTCTGACTTCCTGGAGGCAGGAGGATCGTGGGAAACATGAGTGCCTTGCCCACGGGAGCCTCGGTAGCAGCTGCTGTTTCTCTTGGACTGACCGAATCCATCAATCCTGGTTTGGAGTGAAATATCTCAACAGCTATGGGATGGAGTGAAATTAAATTTGGTCCAAAAAAAGTGTGTTTAACACTTCGGTTTCTAAACAAATATGTGCACAACCGCTAACATAAGATGGTAAACATGGTAAACATCGTACCTGCTGACCTCAGACTGCGGGCTCTATTTTACACCTGGTTTAAATCATCGCAGTCAACCGTCATTGCTAATGTCAGATCGATGCGGTTGCCATTTTTACAGCCAGCACCCACGTTGTGTCAGAAGCAAATGTACTTGCGCCCATCTGTGCACCCATGAGCGTGTAGTACCTAAAATGAGGTGTGGTCAGGAGCATTGTTGGCGTGTTGCTATTTTAAGACAGCATAAAGTGACTGAGCCACTCACCAACAAAATCCTGGTCTAAAGTCAGAATGTCGCAGTATTTTCCTGCTTTTCAAACGGCGCATTATTCAGATAGTAAGTTGGGCCGTCATAGACGGGTTCATGACCTGCATACACTCTGCTTGTTACACACACAGGGATGTGAGGATGTGCTGCAGGTGGGTGAAATAATCCATCATTCATGAGGAAAATATGAATGAAATTTTATTTAACATGAACATAGCAGAGATCAGAGCAGAGCTGCAGAGAGACACTGTGCACATTGACACACCAGGAGCAGAGTAACTTCACTGATTATTTCAGAAGCCAAAAGTTTAGTTCTGTTTCCTCTGTAAAGTTTGTAACTTAAGTTTTCACTTTGGTGTTTAACTGCAGTGACATTCTGTAAAATGTGAACGTAGCAGAGAGTAGAGCAGAGCTGTAGAGAGACGCTGTGCACATTTACACACAATGAGGAGCAAAACTTTACTAATCATAATTTTAGGAGGTAAAAGGTCAGTTTTGTTTCTTCTATCAAGTTTATAACTACAGTTTTTAGTTTTGATATTAACTGCAGTGACATTCTGTTAAATGTGAACATAGCAGAGATCAGAGCAGAGCCGTAGAGGCATTATGCACATTGACACACCAGGAGCAGAGTAACTTCACTGATTATTTCAGAAGCCAGAAGTTTAGTTCTGTTTCCTCTGTAAAGTTTGTAACTTAAGTTTTCACTTTGGTGTTTAACTGCAGTGACTTTCTGTTAAATGTGAACGTAGCAGAGATCAGAGCAGAACTGCAGAGAGACACTGTGTGACTCTTTCTGTATCACTCTCAACAAAAAACGCATGCTGCCCAAAAGAAAGAAAAATTCAAAACAAGATCTCTTGTTTGTCCAGCCTGTTTCTACTGCACATAACTGAGCTCAATATAACATCAGTGTGAGATTTTGACAATTTTCTCCTTAAACTCCTTAAATTCAGCTCCTGAGAAATAACCTTCGTCTTGTCTCAGCCCGATCGTTATTTAAAATCTTAAAATGTTCTTTTTTCACACCCAGCTTTTAAAGGGATTGGGAGGTGAAACTGATTGGCTGAATTCATGTCACACCCAAAACATACTTATGATAAATTAAGGTGGTGTTTCTCAAAGTTGAGGAAGGATCCTTTAACGGCTAAATTTTAAGGAGGCTACGTCACTGAATCCCACTGAAGGACTGTTTGAATGTCAAGAGTCCTTCAAATTCTACCGATGGCCGAGTCCTTTCCTCAGAGAATTTTCAAGGATGCATGTGTGTATCCCACAATTACCCACAATTATTTGTGCACAACTTGTTGGAATTGAAGGCGGGGCCTCTAAAGTGATGCACACCTGAGCACTTGCTAGCCTGTTGCAGTGTGTGTTCACAGATTGCAAAGAAGGTGTCTTGCCTAGCCTCTGTAGGACCCAACTTGGAAGGACCCGTCCTACCAAGGAAGCACCTTTGACTTTGAGCAGCACCAAGGGACTAAATACAACCCCTTTGCCCTTTGTGTCTTACTTCGCACCCAGATTATGCACCGTTCAACCATCAAGGAGAGACAGGCCCTATAAATTATTTAAATAGTGCTGTTAGTCTTGTTTGTTCAACAAATGACTCATTGACAAAGTCATGGATCGAGTCGACAAATCGTTTCAGCACTAGAAGAAAAGAAGCACGTCTGATATCGACTGAGAGATCTCAGATGAGTCGGGGCGACACTGTGCTGACCTCTATCTCTAAAAATGTGTGTTGTTGAATGAGCTCCTGGAGTTGATCAGTTAATACAGTAGAGTCTGTGTCTGTTTCAGGGTCAACCATAACGGCATCGATCTGAACAGGAACTTCCCCGATGCCTTCGCTGGTCTCCGGAAGCAGCAGCAGATTGACGAGGAGAAGAGGGAGGCAGAGGTCGGTGATTCTCTCTGTTTGTCTTATTGTTAATAAATCCCATTAACAGATCCAAACCAACAGGTACAGATTGTATCTACAGTATGAGATATTATTGGTGAGTGAGTCACACCGTTGTTCATGAACACACACTGTAGTTTATTTTACACACCGTCCTGCCGACACAAGGAGCCTGTTTGTACCTGGTGATCCAAACAGAAGTTGTCGGCCAAGATGCATCACAGATGCGTCTCTATCACCACTTGTATTCCGTAAGTCCCAAGTGCGCCTGCTCTATGGGCCCAACGATGTGGAAGCAGCGCCGATCACATGGGTAATTTAATACCGCAGAAACAGAGCGATTTGGGCTTCATGTTCCACTGAGCACCTTCCATAGGACTGAATGAAGCCCGGCCGCCGACGCTGTATCCAGGTCTCTGTATACATCCATGGTACAGCTGCAGATATTGCTGTCAACAGGATTTGACACGTCTCTTTAAAAAGGCAAAACAATGGACAGTCATACTTCATCCAGCTCGACATAACATGGGTAAGTTATAGGGCGTCAGAGCTCTGTCGCCAAATCAACCACCACGCCCTGCACTGATGACGTCATCCCCGTCAGGGACACATCAGGGCACTGTTAGTGTTTACAGTAGGATGGCTATGTGGTTGAATGATTCTGAGACCACCTCGACACGTGGTTTCAGTGATGGGATCATCATGTGTCTTGGTGTCCGTTTACACTTGTATTCAGTGCTGTCCACCTGTGATCAGATCACCTGAGACGCATATTAACATCAGGCTCAAATACTCACTATAGGACATCAAATGTGTATTCATCCGCCAACGAAAATAGTCCCCGACAAAGTCACTGTTTCCTCTCATTCGTTTGATCACAACTACAAATTATCACCAGTTTAATCTTTAAACAATCATTAAAAGCAGTGATTGTGATTGGCTGGTTGTTCTGTGATGTGTTTCAGGTCAGAGCTGTGATTGGCTGGTTGAAGATGGAGAGTTTTGTTCTCTCTGCCAACCTCCATGGAGGAGCTCTGGTGGCCAGTTATCCTTACGACAACAGCAACGGAGGTAAACACGCGCACACACACATATATAAGAACTCTGGGGCCAGTGTTTTGTTTGTCCATTCTGGGCTACTGTAGAACATCGGGGAGACCTCAAGAAAACATACTGATTATATTATTTTCCATTCATGCCAATATACCCCCCTGAATAAAAATGTCTTCATACGTACGAATCCTGAGGCCCCAGAGTCCTGCACAGGACCATTTTTCAAAACCTGCACTCGCCCAAACCCGTTAATAAAGGTCCCCTGACCCTCCACCCATAATCAACCCCCCCAGGCTCCAGTCCCTCACATGAAGCTGGGTCTCCGTTCTTGAATTGGACGTCTCTTTGACTGGATGGTGAAAACATTCAATCACTGCCAGGTTAGGAAACATGTTAGCATGCTCCTTCCACCACCATCAAACCTCCAAAGGATCCCAACTCCATGTAGGCCGCCACCTCATCCTCGGGCTGCAAAGTGTCATGGCTGGAGTCCTCCACGTCGGTGACCAGTGTGACCACGGGGTCAAAGGTTACACTGGTGTCACTGACTTTCAAAATAAAAGGAACTGTCAAAATATGACACACATACTGCACATCTTTTTACAGCGTGTTACTCTGAAAAATAAAAAATCGATTTTTGTTCTCACCTGCTGCCGGCCTGCGTGGAGTTCATTTATACCTGTGAATTTATATATATACATATTTTTACCCATTACCCATGGGCTCCTGACCCGGTGCAGGACTCTTTCCTGAGGGTCATGACTCTGATTTCTGTTATTGTGACCTGATGGTGGCGACAGATGAAAAGTCAGAGGATCATGGTTCGAAAAATCACCAACAGATAGAAGATATTCTAATTTTTGTTGGACAGTAACGGACAAACTGTTGCACACAAAAGATGGAATTAGAAAACTGAATTTACAGACATTATGATGTATGGGTTGTACAAGAACTGATAATATCTCACTTTATCTTACATTACCTAAAACACTTCGTCACTTTATTACAAAATGTAGAAGAAAAGAAACCTGAAGATCATTTTGATGCAGTCGGCGCCCTCTGCTGGCAGCTGTAGATGTTGCAGTACAGCTCAGACTGAAGCAGTTTCTCAACAAATAAAAATTAAAATAAAACTCTGTTCACTTTGGAGAGGAAGATTTGAAACAGTAGAGACGTCACACAAAAAGTGTCCCAGTCACTAACAGAGAGGTACAAACACACAGAGCTCTGTGTGAAATATAGTGAACCAGGTTTATTTGGGTTTTTTATCTGATTTGTTTTAACTAACTTTTTGGCTGCTTTTTATTTTGAAATCTAAATTTTATTCTTTTGTTCCAGCCTCAGTGTGAATCACTTTTTATCGCCTTGTGCTTGTATAAAAACTTTCTGTGTCTCATTTAAACATCACGTTAACATCTTAGCTTGATGTCGGCTTCTCCAGGCAGTGAGCTGGTGGGCGGGGCCAGCATCTCCCCCGACAACGACGTGTTCATTCACCTGGCCAAGGTGTACTCCCACAACCACGGCTCCATGCACCACGGCGACCGCTGCGCGGACAGCAGACCGTTCCTGGACGGCATCACCAACGGGTACCAGTGGTATCCTCTGGCAGGTCAGCACGCCGCTTTTAAATATCCTTCAGTTCAAACTCTTGCTCTCTACATGCAGGACGCAGTGCTCTTCACTTAGAGGCAGGTCAGAGGAGACCTGCAGAGACAGAAACTGAAGACAGAACATCACTGATCTGTCTCCTCTGGTTTCCTGCTGCAGAAATCTGATCAGTGTAACCTGAGAGACCCAAACTCTGCAGCTGGAACAACCTCCACTGATCAAATCATTCAGCGAGACCTAAGTTTAATTCAACATGCACACTGGTGTCCATGTGATGAACCCAGCCCTGGTTATAATCTTATCCAGGTTCACCCATCCAACAAATGACAGCAGAGTTCATTTTGACAGCTATTTACGAGTAATGCTGTCCACAGTCATGCCTCTCCCTTTACTGCCATGTATAAAACTCAAACTGTGAGTTGTCACTAACACGTCTGGGTTCAGACAGGACGGCGTCTAGAGGGCAACCGTGAGAGGGACGGCAGGATAACAGAGAAGTCGCATCTGAGTCATGTTGACCGCTGAACACCGGTACAGTAAAAATAATCTTACGCTTTAGTCACAGTGTGTGTGTGTGTGTGTGTGTGTGTGTGTGTGTGTGCAGGTGGGATGCAGGACTATAACTACGTGTGGGGTCAGTGTTTGGAGTTGACTCTGGAGGTTTCCTGCTGCAAGTTTCCTCCCGCCGACCAACTTCCTGCTCTGTGGACGGAGAACAGGAAGTCTCTGCTGTCCTTCATCCAGCAGGTTCACCTGGGTCAGTACCTGTCTGTCCAACTGTCTCCTTACCTGCCTGTGTGTCCACCTGTCTGTCTCTCCTCTGGTGTTAGACTGAACCTGAACCAGGATCAATAATTAATAATCACCTGATGCCGTGTGTGTGTGTGTGTTCAGGGGTCAAAGGTCGCGTGTTCAATGGCTCCGGAGTGCCAGTCCAGAATGCAGTGGTGGAGGTCAAAGGTCGCAGGAATCTATGTCCGTTCAGAACTGACAGACATGGAGAATATTACAGACTGCTGCTGCCTGGGAACTACAGCTTCACAGTAAAAACACACACACACACACACACACACACACACACACACACACTTGGAGTGGGCGGAGTTTATGCAACTAGTGGTTGGGGTTTAAGCTCCCCAAATGAAATTTTCCTTCATCACAAATACAGCTATTGACTCATTTTACTTGTATGATACTCATATTCGTAAAAATGACATTATCTGTACCGGATACTCGTTCCATCCGAGTGTTCAGCTCGATCCTACGAGCTATAGCAAGTGAAAGCTAGCTAGTAAGTTAGCGACAGATGCGCCTTAGCTAAAGCTGAAACAAAAATGTGCTAAATTTGTTTTTTGTTTTCTAGCAATAAGCTGCATCCATTTTGAGAGACAAAATGGATCCCATCTGAGATAACATAAAACCAATTACTTTAGCAGAGTAGCAGTAACTGTCAGCTTTTGAATACAGTGGACTTTTTTTCTTGCGTCTGTTAGCGTCCTAAGTTTAGAGCTAGTTCAGTGTCGGTGAGATTTAGAATGAGATTTTCTTACATGCGCACAGAACAACATGTTCTCATACAACAGTTTGTATGGTATCCTACAAATTAGCGACCCAAGAATTTAGTTACATCCCAAACGTAAAGTTACACAAGTAATGTAAAGTTACGGAGGTTAAATTAAGGCACGTAAAGTTACTGAGGTTAGGTTTAGGAAGAGAAACGTGGTGAAGACCACCATATCCTCACAGAATGGTTCGTATGGTATCCTACGAATTTGCGCCCCACAATGTTACGTCTTTCATGTGAACTTACGTTATTAACATAAATTTGAAGAGGTTAGGTTTAGGCAAGAGAAACATGGATGACTGAAAGTTCACACGGTACCAAACACCCGTCTCAAGGGGAAGGTCCATGATTTTATGACCCATCCACCGCACCAACCTGCCTCCCTACAGTCCGCTCTGCACCACTTCCTTGTTTACTCCTGTCAGTACATGGGTCACATGGTCGCAGCCTTCCAAAATACACGGGTTATGCACTAATTACTGCTTACACAAGGGATATGTACGAATCCAGGTGCATTACGTTTCGAAGGAAAACGTATGAACAGTTTATGAGAACAGCCGGAGAAGACATACCACAAAATAACTCAAAGTTCACAAGGTATCGAACACTGGTCTCCTGAGGAAAGTCCCATGTTACTTGACCCATCCACCACCCCAAGTGCATCTATATTTTTAATGTAGCTTCTATGGCAGCTATGAACATTTATAATTAACGTAAACAGCATAAAATGGGGCTTTACGATATTTTTGTTGCTCCATTTCTTCACCAGCCTGAAAACATGTTCCTCAGTTTCACTGCTTCTGTTGTTTGTTCGTTACAGTTAAACTCATGACGACACGTTAACGACTCTTTCTTCTGATCTCTTTGATTGACAGGTGACGTACCCAGGTCACGAGGTTTTGACGGAGACTCTTAACGTACCGTATGGTCCTGATCACTACTCTGCCATGACACATGACTTCCTGTTGCGTCAAATCCCCACAACGACTGGCCGCACCCCGGTTCACCCCTCCCAAGCTAACACCACCCCTCCCTGTAACTACACCTTACACCTGGAGGGAGGCGGAGCCATCTCTGGGCCTTCGTGGACAGGGCTGGGTGCAGGGCTCGGCCTTGTGGCGGCGCTTCGATCCCTAATCGACTGAAGCAGCCCTGGTGCTCGGTGTGATGGTCGCAGGTTTGAACCCTCGACCTGCAAGAAGGCAAACAAACAAAGCACAATAACGTGGTCGACCAGAAGTTTCTGAAGGTTAACCACTCGCCATTAGCTTCGTCACTACTGAAAGATTCTACTCTGAGGGCAAATGGGGTGAAGCAGGGCGGAGTTTAAAACCCTGGTTACAACAGAAAGCAGTACTTCATATGCATGTCCTCACAGAAGAGGCGGTGCTTGAAGCTTTTGGACGTTGTGACTGCTCGCCATCAGAGGCCGGTTCCACAGAAGACATTTTGACACTGAAGAAAACACTTGAAGAAAACAAAGCCATCGCTAACGTTATTACTAACACCTGTGCTCTTCCTACTATGATCAATATAAAATATCTATTGTATAAAAGCCGTACTGGCAAACTACTGTAGCTAGCAACCTAACACGCTAGCAGCTGGTAACATTGTAATGGCCAATCTAGCTGGCTTGCTAAATAGCCAGCTCGTATACCAGGACAAATCAAGCATTTGTTTTGTGTGACGATAAAACCACACAGTTTATTCATACCCTCCTGGTTAATGGTGAACTACTGCACCTGGCAAAATAACAGCTAACACGTTAGCCACCAGCGAACATTGCAAGTCTTGTCAGTCACTATGGCCAAGCTCGCTGGCTTGTCGACTAGCTATTAGGATTTAGTATTGTCGTACCTCAGTTTGGATAGTAGCCTACAACCTTCCATGTAGTTCACTGTACACTATGCACTTCCGTAATTTCAAGCCGTGCTCTCAAATGCGAATGTGGCTGATTAGCACTTACGGGAAATGACAATCCCAGCATTTGACCGGTTCTTCTTTTTTTGGCAATTGCAGCCAAATGTAGCATTACCGCCAACATATCTGCCGCTTGTGCAGCTTCCTCACCCACCATTGTTACAGTTTTGGTGCTCCCTTCCTTCTGCTGCATAGCCAAGATGGCCACCACTAGGGCGAGAAGTGTCCAGCGTTTCACAATCCACTTTATCACTTCGCATACACCATCCGGGTAGCACACTGCATTTTGCCGTACCTGGCAGCATGAATGCTCTTATACTCAAAATAGCAAGTGTTAAGTGAGCAACACTTTTGTCGAGTCACAATAAAATCACACAGTTCAGTCATACTTCCCGGGTTAATTGGCACGCTACTGTAGCTAGTGAGCTAATCAGCTAACACGTTATCTGCCAGTGAACATTGGGAGTGCATCTCAGTTACAGTAGCTAAGCTAGCTGGCTTGCTAATTAGCTTCCAGTATTTAGTATTTTTTCTTTGTGACGATAAAACCCAACAGTTTATTCATACTGGCAGGGTTATAAGGTGAACTATTGTAGCTAGCAAGCAGATCAGCTAACACACGAGCCACCAGTGAAAATGCGAGTGCTTGTCAGTTAAATGGCAAAGCTAGCTGGGTTGCTAATGTTTTGTGTGACAATAAAACCACACAGTTTATTCACACTGACATTGTTAACTACTGGAGAACTACTGTAGCTGGCGAGCTAATCTGCTCAATAGTCACTGATTCGCTAACAAACTAGCGAACACTAGCTCAGCCTCTAAATGTTCAAGGTTGAATTTATCCAGAAACCCTACTTACACCTCTGACTTCAGTCTCACAACTGTCTCCAAACCATTCCCTTTTTTGTGTGATGCAGTTTGTTCTCCGTCAGAGGAAGTTATATCAAATGTGACGGTGCAACTCAGCTAGGTCGCTAATTAGCGTCTTCTGTTTTGGACTCTTTAGCACTCCGTTTCATTAAATCAGCACTGTTTAGATGTTTTTTTTGCTATTAATGTGGAAATTCACTGACAAAAAGTTTCCACAGATTTATTCACAGTGGTTAAAGTGAAAATAATTTATTTGGTGGTAAATTTCCACCATTTTAGATGATTAGCAACTCTCTCGGAGGCTTATTAGTAATGGTTTGATTTTTGAAAATTTATTCTTAGAAGTGAAATTTATTAAAAGAGCTGCTGGACATGTGACAACTTTGCATTTCTAGATTTTTTTTTTTTTTTTTTTAAAAAGATTTCCTTCAAAAACTAATCCAGCCCCAACCATAGACCAGGGTGGACTCCATGACTAAAATTTACGAGTCAAGGAAAGGAACAGCCCAGGACACAAAGTACAGAGACACGTGATGCAGAGGAATAAGTAGGGTCTAGCTCAGAGTCCATTCTGTTGAAATGATTCACTGGAGGTTAAACTGGTGCCTGAGGATTCAGTCGTCGCTGCTGAAACGCTCCATCATGTGACGGGGCGTCTGCAGCGATAAGGCTCATTACTGTAAGTGTGGTGGAGCTGGACCATGTAATTTTATCTGAGAGGAGGAGCACTTTAAAATTAGCACTTGCAGGGACTGTTTTTAGAGAGGGAAGTATTTAAACCACAGAAACGGACATGACATCATCCGAGTGTTGAAATGAAGCGAGCCGCACATCAGTCATCGATCTGAACTCACTGAGGTACGTTTGATTTACGACTCCAGACGAGTCATCTCGCATGTTCATACAGGCGTTCGTCCTTTCTACTTGTGTGTGTGTGTGTGTGTGTGTGTGTGTGTGTATGGAGGGGGGGTTACACCGTCCCATTAATTCCTAGAGGACAGCTGAGTCTGGTGGTTCCCAACCTGAGGCTTGAGACCCCTCATGGGGCCACAGAATTAATCTGAGGGGCCACGAAATGATTAACAAGATAGGAAATTAGAAAATACCTTAAAAAAAACTTTCTCTAATTGTGCCTTTTTTATTGTGACTTTCATCGCTATCATCAGAAATCATAGAAAAAAGATGCTGCAGAACCTGCCTTAGAATTTTCATGTTTTTAAGTTTTCTTCTGTATCAAAGTGACCCAGTGAGAGTCGTCTGTACGTTCATGAGTTCACTGTGAACAGGA
The DNA here is from genome assembly GCF_011397635.1 of Epinephelus fuscoguttatus. NCBI lineage: Eukaryota > Metazoa > Chordata > Actinopteri > Perciformes > Serranidae > Epinephelus > Epinephelus fuscoguttatus. The sequence goes on from NC_064773.1 coordinate 1,458,903, forward strand.
GCCGCTTTTAGATAATTCAGCTCACTTTTAATGTTCCACTTTGTCAAAATGTAAAAAATATAGGCTAAAAATAATGTTTGTAGCCCACATGTAACTATCTGACTCCATGGCAGTAGTATATTTCCTCTTTAAAGCCCCTAAGCATTATGGGAAGTGTGGTTTATCAAACTTAGAGCAGGATTATCCCCCTTACAGAAGTAAGACAAAAATCCATTCATTCAAACCTGCCTCATGTTGAACTATCTAGATGTTTTTGGTGTCTCTGAGTCTCATCGACGTCATTTTTATTTTTAGCCAAAAAGGTTAAGGACCACTGGTTTAAAGAAAAACCAGTACAACCTGATAACTGGGACTCAAACCTGTGAGGTGACTCAGCTGAGCCCTGAGCTCATACAGTATCTGTACACAGTATGTATTTATATACAGTATATGGACACAGATGTGTATCAGGTTCACAGCAGCTCCAGTAACTAAACAGGTGTGACGCCAGTTTTAACGCAGAGGTCAGAGGTCAGTGAACGCCTCGTCCTCGTTTCTCTCCCTTTGTTTAAACTGTTTTTTTGGGGGTTTTTTGCCAAATATCTTGGACTGTTTTTCTACTTTTGTATGTTTGATATGAAACTCGTCTGTGCCATGTTGGACCTGTGGTGACTGCAGGATTCAGTCGCACCTGAAACATCAGACCTCATTAAAGTTTGACCTCTGTTTCACTGTGAAACACCAAACGTACTGAATCCTACTGGACCTGAAGTAAACTGTCACTGAACTGGTTCTCAAAGGAAACGAAGCATTAAACGTACGAAGATCTGAAAGATCACAGTGTGTTAATTGTGTTGGTGTGTTTGGTCTACGATAACAATAAAAATACTGATGGGAAGTACCGGAAAGCTTCAGTTAAATGTCCAGTCTCTTCTGCTACAAATGAAGGCCTGTCTCCATTAGAGGCCTGGTCTTCAGCTGCATAAAAGCAGGTTGTTGGCTACCTCAGATTTTGTGTCTGTTCCTGGATTACCCTGTAAATGATTCATACTCCTTCAGCCTGTAAGGGTCCTCAGATCAAAAGGGATTTTCATAAAAATTAACAAAGTGGTGTTGTGTCAGTGTGCTGGGTGCTGTAACTCTCTCTGACGTGCTGTCTGTCGGAGCTACGATCAAATGAGTGATTCATAATTGATTTATTATTCGAAGCCTAATTTTTATACAAGTTACATTCATACTGGTTTTAATAAACAGCTTGATTGTATTTCCTGATCTTTGCTGAGCAACAGTTTTGTGTGAAATTATTTAAAGGCCTGTCTCAAATACGGGCCTGTTGAGTTTTAAGCTAATAATAGACCGGGGCTATTAATACAAGTTTTATGGTATAGGACACAGTGAGATGGTGCTGGATTTTTACAGAGACTTTTTGTGACAAAGTCAATGTCAATGTCAGCTTCATTTATATAGCACCTTTAAAACAGCCAACAGCAAACCAAAGTGCTTTAAGCAAAAACAACACCACAGAAAAAACATTATTACAGTGAAATATAACAAGGGTAACAGACCCAGTAGAGGTGACTGTACTCAACCAAAGGCCAAGGTGAACAAGTGAGTCTTGAGCAGTGATTTAAAAGTGGAGAGGCTATTCGCAGTCCGCACAGTCAACGGTAATGCGTTCCACAGAGTGGGAGCCGCGACTGCAAAGGCTCGATCTCCTCTAGTTTTTAAGAGTGATCGAGGAACATTCAAGACCATCTGATTCACTGATCTGAGGGCTCTGGAGGGCCGATGCACCTCAACAAGGTCAGATAGGTATTCCGGAGCCAGCCCATTCAGAGACTTAAAAACAGATAAAAGAATCTTAAAATCAATCCTGTACCTAACCGGAAGCCAGTGAAGTGAAGAGAGCACCGGAGTTATGTGCTCGCGTTTCTTTGTCCCAGTCAGGAGACGAGCTGCTGCATTCTGAACAAGCTGCAGGCGGTTAAGCTCTGACTGTTCAATGCAGACGTACAGGGAGTTACAATAATCTAAGCGAGAGGTAATAAAAGCATGGATAACTGTTTCGAGGTCTTTCTGGCTTAGATAGGGTTTAACTTTGGCTAAAAGCCTCAGCTGAAAAAAGCTAGACTTGACCACTGACCTGACCTGTTTGTCTAGCTTAAAAGCACCATCAATAATCACACCAAGATTCCTAGCGTGGGATCCCATGTAAGGTGCCAGTGGGCCCAGGGAGCTGGCAAGGACCTGAACCAGATCAGGGCGACCGAAGTGCGAAGTTTAAGTCCATCCATGTTTTAATGTCACTTACATAGTTTAGCACGGCCTGAAGGGAATCTTTGCAAGGAATCTTAAACAGCAAATACACCTGCACGTCATCAGCAAAGCAGTGAAAGGGAATACCATGCTTCCTAAATATCGACCCCAGGGGTAGCATATAAAGGGAGAACAACAGGGGGCCCAGAACTGACCCCTGAGGGACCCCACAGGTCAGAGGGGCCACTGAGGAGGAAAACTGCCCCATAAGAACAGAAAGGGATCTGTCCGAGAGGTACGATTTAAACCAACTTAAAACAGTGCCTTTTATACCTACACAATGCTCTAGGCGTGACAGGAGAATTGTGCGATCCACTGTGTCAAACGCCGCGGTCAGGTCAAGAAGAATTAAAATGGCACAGTTACCAGAATCAAGGTTTAACAAAAGATCATTAAAAACTTTTAAAAGAGCAGTTTGAGTGCTGTGAAGAGGCTTAAAACCAGACTGAAACCGTTCACAAATGTTGGCCCCTTTTAAAAATTCTTGGAGTTTGTGCAAAGTGATGCAGAAATATATGTAAAGACGATATTTTCCTTCAAAGCTGTGGAAAACAAACAGTTAAAGCTGCAGGAGGAGGAGCACGTGACAGGTACGTCAGTCTGACCCTCCTCACTCTGGAGAACACTTGGTGTTTTTGTTTGATCAATAAATCATCATCAACGATTAACTGATCATCAGAACAGCTGCTGAATAATTTTCTGTTGATCAACTCATGATTCAGCTCCAGACTTTATTTCACCTCCATCAGATGAGACAGAAAAACTGAAATTAAAAATAAACTCAGCGGCCACAGCTTTGATTATTGAAGTTTGTTTTATCTGATCATTTCAGTCAAACAGATGAACAGGGGTGCACGATTACATCAGCACGTCATCAGTATTGGCCAACATGACTTTTCTTATTTCTATTTAGTGTTGTGTTTCATGTCTCCATCTGCTGGTGGGCCGTCACCATAAGAGTCTGTGCGTATAATGTGATGTTAATCCATCTGCAGAAGAGACTTGATGATGATCACTGAGATTAGGTGTGAAAAAAATGGATATATCGATATCGGTATCAGTTATCGGCCAGATGAGTTGTTACGTATCGGCATATTGGATATGGGCAAAAGATCCAACCTCATGCATCCCTAGAAATGAATGTTTCTTCCAGCCTAGAGCTCATGACCATAGGTGAGGGTTGGGACGGAGATGGACCAGGAAATGGAAAGCGTCGCCTTCTGGCTCAGCTCCCTCTGAACCACGATGGTCTGACGCAGCACCCACATCACTGCAGACGCCGCATCAAACCGCCGATCCATCTCACGCTCCATTCTGCCCTCACTGTGAACAAGACCCCGAGATACTTGACCTCCTTCTCTTGAGGCAGTAACTCTCTCCCAACCCAGAGGGAGCAATCCACTGTTCTCCAGCAGAGAACCATGACCTCAGATCTGGAGGTGCTGACTCTTGTCCCAACCGCTTCACCTCATGCTGGAGGTCACGCTGTGATGAAGCCAACAGAACCACATCATCTGCATAAAAGCAGAGACGTAATTCTGAGGTCCCCAAATCGGACCCCTTCCTCCCCCCGGCTGCACCTCGAGATCCTGTCCATGAAGATCACAAACAGCATCGGTGACAAGAGGCGACCCCGGTGGAGGAACAACACCCACCAAGATCGTTTGACTTACACCGAGTACGCAGCCACAGCTCTCACTTTGGTTATACAACAGTAGAAAGTAGCATGCATCAAAATACAGATACCTCAGAACTGTACTTGAGTAAATGTACTTTGTACTAACTCTGAGTTAGTTTGTTTGTACAGACGTTCCTCCTGATGTGGACACACGTGAGGATATTTCTCCAACACTCCCTCAGACAGTTTGGTGAGTATGTTACCTTTATTCTGTTGTTATTTTGACTTTATTGTGTATCAGAGAAATGCTGTGTTAGTATTGTTATAATCAATGATAATATAATATTGATTATAATAATAATAATAATAATAATACACCATGTAGAGATGAATATGTGACAACACTGCCTCCCTGTGTTCATATAAAGAACTTCACCTTTAAACAGCAGCAGCTTCAACACAACATAAAGTGTTGTGTATCAATAAAGAAGCAGTTCAGACAAATATCAGAGAAGCCGAATAAAAGATTACCAAGATGGAGTCTTATACATTTTACAAAAGGATCAGGTGATCAAACCGGAAGTCAGTTATTGTTGTTTAACTGCTGATTTCACCGTTTAATCAACGCAGTCCGCAGCTGCACAGGACTCACGCATCAGGGAGGATATTAAGGTACTTTTTGAATTCATATACATGATATATATATTTTTAGATTCAGTGTGACCTACACTTTCAGATGACATCATTATCTTTGATGTTCATCGCGAGTAAACGTCTGTAAATCCGCTTTAAGTCATAGAAAATAAGACGCTGCAGTACCTGCCTGAGAATCATCAGATTTTTAGGTTTTCTTTTGTATTAATGTAAATCGGTGACAGTTGTCTGGACATGAATGGCTTCACTGTAAACAGGAGATGCTACTAAGTAATTCGGCGTACTTTAATCAGCGCCAGTGAGCTGAAATGTTCACAAATAGAAGTGAAAACGTGAAGTGGAAACTCAAAATCTGCTACTATCAGCCAATCACAGAGCAGAAAATGGCCTTTTATACATATTAATATTTAGAGATAATAAGAGGAGCCCTGGCTGTGTTACTGTTTCAGTACAAACACACATAAACACAATATTAACGTTTCCTGCTGATTATACTGATAGTTAAAGTTTACTTTTTCAATCAGCAGAGCTGTGTCTCCAGTAGAGGGCGGTACAGAGACACCTAGAGACCTGGACCTGGTTTCCTCTGTCTCACTATATGATGATGATGATGATGAAAACTGTGTGTGTGTGTGTGTGTGTGTGTGTGTGTGTCCCACGTTTTTCTCCTCACTGACGTGGTCAATCTATGTGAAGCTGCACACAGGCGTTGAGGATTAGGTAGAAGGTGACAAAGCTACCAGTGTGTATGGACTAGTGATAATAATCAGAGTGTTTCCAGTCCAAATAAAGAGGCTCGTGTTAACACAAGTTAAACTTTATTCTGTAAACAGAAACTTTTAACAGAAAATATTAGAGATCTCATAAATTCATCTTATTTAAAGAGCTCATAGAAAAGTCTCTGCTTAAATATACATGAGCATCTTAAATAAACTTATAATAAATAATATACATGTGCAGTAACACTTCAGTTCTCAGGTCGTCGTTTCCACAAAGTTTCCTCGAAAGATCGAAGTCATTTGGTTTCAATTATCTGGAGAGAAAAGAGCTGAAACAGTTTCAAATAATAAATAAATGAAGATTTAAACAAGTTTTTCTTCATGTTTTTACTTTAATTGAAACCAAATGACTTTTTCTTCACAGAAACTTTAAATGAGGAAACAACACACCTGTAAAATTAAAGGTAAAGTTTCATTTCATGGATCCATCGTTTCTCTGTAATCTCTTTAATAATTTAGAGTTGGACAGAGTTAATCTGTGAGAGTCAGAACTCTCTGGAGGAAATGTTTAAATAAAACTACAGACCCATAAAATCAAACGTTACCAAGCAGTGTTACCAGATGTGAGGACAACATTAAAGGAACAGTCCGACATTTTCAGAGTCCTGATTCAGCTTCTGACCCAAATTGAGAGGAGACGAAGGTGTGAGCTGGTTTTTATTTGCTCAGTTTAAACAGACCTCTGAGCTCTGGACGCAGAGGTGAAACTGATCCTGATGATGTCATCTGAGTTTGGGTCGGACAGGAAACAGGAAACAGGACGGAGTGTTCCTTTAAGCGTGAGATCAGCTGAAGCAGGAGAGGACGAGAGGTGGAAAATAAAACTGATTTGATATTTTGGTTGAAGCTTTGTTTGACATGTAATGTGTGTGTGAATCTGAAACCCAACACCAGAGACTCAACCTGCTTCACCCGGGGCCACTCCGCCTACATGACAGGAGACCAGGGGCCCGTTAATGAACATTAATAATATTTATCAGCATGTATAAAAAACAACTGCCTGTTTTAAACCTTCAGATGTTTGTTGTCCTCACTCATCTTCACTTAGAGGCCCCGCAGGATGTTCAGCTGCACGCATTTGATGTTTCTAATCAACTCTGGACTTTATTTACACTCAGAGAACAAATACAGTCTCACTGTGAATTCATTTCATTTCATTGTGAGTTAGAAAACACTCGTCGGGCCCCTGGCAGCGTGCTGAGGGACAGATTTGGCCCACGGGCTGCAAGTTGAGTATCACCATCCTGTTGCCCCAAATGTGTATTAATCCACCGCTGAAAATAGTCCCCAACAAACCTCTTCCTGTTTTACATCAATTATATTTTAATCCAAAAAGTTAAGTCGGTCAAATGTGACGCTGTGCTGCTTCACCTGTTTCTCACTGAATTTTTCACCATTTTCTGACGATAATAAGAAAAAATGATTAATTAAGAAAAAGGCAAATTAACTGCGACTTTCAGTTGAACATCAAACCACTGTCCCGGCTGATTGAGTGATTCACCCTTAAACCTGTGAGGGGTCATTTCAGGGGTCAGAGAGACAGACTGTTGCTCTTGGTCTGTTTTTGGGGAGTGTTAATAAAAAGTAAAGACTAAGGCCAAACACACACACCAGCGTCCCACACACAGAAATGAAACTAAACTTTAACTTAGTAATTATTAATCATGGGTGTCACCATGGTTACTGTGACATGTGAGCAACTGGACTGTAAACTGACGTCTCACCACAGAGAGACTTCGTCCTACATTTATCTGCTGTATGAGCGGGATGTGAAGGTGAGGACAGACATGGCGTCTCAGCTGAGGTAGGCGAGGACAGATGGGGTGGGGACAGACATGGCGTCTCAGCTGAGGTAGGCGAGGACAGACGGGGTGGGGACAGACATGGCGTCTCAGCTGAGGTAGGTGAGGATGACGGACTGGATGGGCAGCCGGCAGACGGGACACAACTTGTTCCTCTTCTTCAGCTTCCTGGCGCAGACGTAGCAGGACATCAGGTGTCCCGTCCGTCCGTGGACGATGCAGCCGTTCTTGGGCCGGGACTGACAGATGAGACACGGGTCCAGGCACGAGTCCGGCAGACGCCACTCCGCGGAGGAGCTGCGCTCCAGCTCGGGGACGACGGGAGGAGGAAAGGGAGGTGGAGGATTAGGAGGAGGAGGAGGAGTGGCGGGGGAGGACGGGAGGAGCTCCTGGGAGTCGATGGAGGAGTAGGAGGAGGAGGGCTGGGAGTCAGGAGTCCAGAGCTTCTGCTGGGAGGAGGAGGACGGCTGGGAGGAGGAGAGGAGGTCCTGGGAGTTGGGAGCAGAGGAGGTGGAGTCTGACAGACACTGAGACAGGGGAGGAGTCTTTGCTCGTTTTCCATCTGGGACATCGACTCCATCGTTCTCCTCGCCATCGGAACCTTCAGGAGAAACAGCGATCAGTCGGTCAGTCAATCAATCATTCGTGCAGAAGTACTGTTTATTTAAAAATAAATTTTACGTCCTTAAACGCAACAAATGAAATGAACGACTTTCTATAATTAATAAAAAAGAGGAATTTTTAAGACATTTTATGGCTTTAAATTCTAAAAAAAATTTAAATTTAAGACTTTTTGTACTTTAAAAATAAAACTTATTAAAAACATCAAAATAAAAGACATTAAAATAAATTAACGACCTTCAGTAATTAAAAAAAGGAAAGTTTTAAAAGACATTTATTGATAAATTTAAGACTTTTCCTAATTAAAAACAAAAATTCAAGACATTTTATGGCCTTTAATTCTAAAAGTAAATACAATTTAAGACTTTATATAATTAAAAAATTAGATATTTTTTTCCAGACAATTTTTGGCCCTGAATTCCAATTTTTTAAAAATAATTTTCATGATTAAAAATAAGATTTTAGTTTCAGACATTCGATGACCTTAAATTAAATAAAGTGGAAGACTTCTTAAGAACGTCAGTGTCAGTTAAAACCTGCTGAAATAAAGTGGTTTCCTTTTATTTTGATCCATAAAATAATTCTCTGATAAAAATTCTTCTTGTTCAGTTTTACGTCTAAAATCAGTTCTCATTTTATCTTTTATTTGTCGCCCTACCTGTAGTTTCTCTGGCTGCTGATTGGTCGGTGGGCTTTGGGGGCAGAGCTTTGGGACTGCAAGAGGCGGACTTTTCGAGGGACACGTCAGGCAGCCAATCCTGGTGCAGCGTCCAGCAGCGGAGACAGTTTCTGGGCAAAGGCGGGTTCAGCTCGTCACACTTGGAACAGCGCCAGTAGTCCTGAGACAGAGACACACACAGTTAGCCCTGCAGTGTGTGACACGTGTGTGTGTGTGTGTGTGTGTGTGTGTGTGTGTTATGTGTGTTTGTGTGCAGACTCACGGCTTCAGTGATCTCCGTGTCTTCGTCGAAGGAGTCCTCGTCCTCCGCCTCGAAGATGGTGACCTCGTACACCTGGAGACAGACAGACGCACAGACAGACAGACGCACAGACAGACGCACAGACAGACAGACGCACAGACAGACGCACAGACAGACAGGTAAGAGGAGGGGCTTGTTTTCTAAACATCTCGTTGACACGTGGCTGAAATTCACATCGTCTCAGCAGTAAAATATGAGTCTGGTTTTATTCTACATTTTCTTAATATCAATAAGTGAAATTAATCTTTATCATCGTCCGTACAGAACATCAAACCAACATGTCCGTCTGCGGTCGCAGTGTTTACCTGGTCGTCTGCAGACAGCGAGGCGTCGTCTTCGTTGTAGTCGTCAGAGTCGACAGATTCCACCTCGAATTCCACGCTGAAGTTGTCGCTCTCTGAGTCTGAGTCTGAGTCTGAAGCCGCCACCGTGACCTCTGACCTCCCAGACTGAACACACACACACACATACACACACACAGTACGTGTTATAAATGGATATAGTAAAATTAAGTGTATCAGTGTGTGTGTGTTCATTCAACACTCACCGTGCTGTGTGAGTCCGACGACTGGCTGCTGTGTCGGTCCCGTACGCTTCCCAGTCCTCCAATCACACACCACGACAGACTGTCATCAAACGTCAGGGAGTAGCTGTCGGACCGCCTCCTCTTCCTGCCCTCTCCTTCCTCTTCCTCCTCTGACTCCTCCTGGTCTTCGTCAGGGTCTAAACTGTGGGAGGGGCCTGAGGAGACCCGGTGGGTGGAGTTTAATATCACAGCCTTTGATTATGAGCTCTGATGAAGTGACGCCGCCTCAGAGGAGAAACTCACCAGGTTCGCTGCTCCTGCTCCTGCGACTCCACCTCCTCCTCCGCCTCCCTCTCCTCTCTGGCGATGAAGAGCGACTTGCTGATTCAGCCTCCTGGAAGCACAAATACAGATTCATATAGATATTTAATTGTTAAATCTGTCATTAACTGGAACTAAAAGTTCAATGTGCTCAAAACAAACTCACCTCGGCCCCTCTGCTGGCCTGACTGTCGCTGTGTGCTTCACCTACAGTTGGCGAGGACTCTGAGAAACAGAAACAGAGAGATGGTTTAATTTAGATCTGAGCAGCAGGAAGAGAGGGAGGAGACGGAAAAGGAGGTGAAAGGGGAGGCTGAGAGGGCAGATAAAGAGGAGTAGACATACATGAGGAGGAGGAGGAGGTGCATCAGAGAGCCCGAGGCAAAGAGGAAATGAAGAAATTCTTCTTGACCGTTCGTCATGTTTTAAATAAAATTAAGGGGAGAGAGATGAAAAACAAGGAGGCACAAGACAAGAGGAGAAACTGAGAAAGCGTCTGAGGGAAAGAGAAGAAGAGGTGTTACGTGAGGTTCATATGACAGGTGACACAGCTACAAATCCACCCTGATCTGGACCTAATTTCCCCAGCGCTCTGATGACGCAGTGAAGCGTCGCGGTGATGGAACGGGACGGCAAGATGTGGTGTTAAGATGGGACTCAAACACTGATGAAGGCATGGATATATATTTGACCAAAGACAAACTTGAGATGACGTTCAGTCGCAGACAAACACAGGCTCATGATGACATCACCAGACTACATTAACGAGCACTTGAGCAACACTTAGACAGCGACACAGCGGTAATGTCGCTGGTCACGCTGTAGCTGTGTCACCTGTAGTGTGAAGACGGCGACAGAACAGTTAAATCTAAGTGTTCACCGTTCAGTCTGCGAGGGCGCCGAGCAGCGTGGGGATGAAATAACACTGTGACACATTAAGAGCTCGCTCGTTGAAATGAGCGACATGAGGAGAGACAGCGGTGATGGATCAATAACTCCACTGAAGAGAAGCAAGAGATGAAATATGTCTTTTCATTTTGTCACGATGCATGGAACAAAAAAACACATCGGCCTCAGTGGGCGAGGTTTATGTGCGTTGATCAAATGATGGTACATTAAGGCACATCTGGCGCCACTGATCGTACGTCACACTGAGGGTAAAACTATACAAATACATTAATTGTCAAACGTGATGAGCGGTGGCTTTGTGAGGCACTAAATAAAGTTTGTACATTTGGATTCAGCCACAGAGAGGAGAGCGTTCTTACCTTGGTTCTTTACGGCCACCAGGTTCTTAGTGATCATCGCATACAGAACTCTGAAACACAAACACATCAGATTTATTACATTTCACACTGAATATATTATATGATGTATGCTTTAACTTACTGAACGTGTTAAAACAGACACAAGAGCAATAAAAACACAACAAACAGGATCCTCAGAATCAAATGAGCAACTCAAATAATGACGTTCATGTTCTGAAGGGGGAATGAGAAGTTAAAATCTTTTCTGGTCCTGCCCCCTCCTCATTTTTATATAGTTATCATTAAATAAAGTTCAATTTACAGCTGTCAGTGTTCGTAATATTAATCCAAACAAATCAACGCTTTTAGACACAACAAGAACAAAATAATCAGATGAACTAAAACCATCAAACAGTCACAAACAAGAAACAACCAAATCAAAAAAATCACGTGTGTTTCTCTTTTTCTCACCGCGGCTCTTTAACAGAGAAGCTGTCGACGCCCAGCACCCGCCCCAGTGCATCCTGGGAACAGTGGACGATGTGCTGCTGCTTCTGGTCGTACAGCTGCTTCTGGATGATGTACTGACCCAGGTAGAACATCACCTGCAGGGAGACGGCCACAGATGCATCAGACTGTTCAGACAGGCTGAATGAAGCATTAAAGGTACATGTTATAAAAGCGGTGTGTTCTGTCAGAGCACTGAGGGACATGCTGTACCTCCTTCATGGTGAACACATCTTTAGTGGCTCCTGCGTGTTGCAGCAAAGACTGGAACTCTACCTTTGGTCTCACCTGAACACACACACAGGAAAATGTTAAGTTAAAAACAGCAACACGTCAGGTCAAAGTGTAAACCAGCTGATGGAGAGTAAACAACCAGTACAGAGTCAATAACTTGTTTCTCTCACCAGTTTGTTGTCGTCAGCGGCGTCTGCGCTGAGCTCCCGGTCAGCTGACATTGTGAAGCTGATTGTTCCTGCGCGCGCACACACACACACACACACACACACACACACACACACACACAGCTCGTCAGTGATTTTATACGTTTACAGTAGATTTGACTGTAGTGTGAAAACAAACAGACCAACAAATGTTTACAGCAAACACTCAATAAACAACATAATGAAGTATTTTATGTCCCAAAAGGAGGAGGAAGTGAACACTCATCAAGTCCAAGCTGTTTTATATTTTATTAATAAAACTTGATGTTAAACTTTAATGTTCAAACGTTCACCCCAGTGTTCACCATGAACACCTCCATCAGATCAAACAAAAATGAAACTAATACCACAAAGAACACAATCACACCAAACCAAAACCAGCAGCATGATTATATTGCCTCTAATTAGTGGTGATTATAATCATAGATTTTTTAGCACTTTCCAGCAGTAAACATTAATAATTCCTAATAACATAATAAATTAACTTGACCTGGACCCAGAGACGCAGCAGAAAGACGATGGCTTGATTAAACAGTTGTATATTATTAATTCTTTCAAGTTCATTTAAGCTTTTGCTAAAACCTGACTCAATGTGTTTCCCAGCTGCTGCAGCACAATCTGAGTTGAACTCCACAGGTGTGTGACGTCTCCAGACCGCCCGCCATCTGATACAAAGATGTTTTATAACCACAAACAGGAGGAAGTCTTTAAGACTTGTATTTTATCTTCATTTGGGTTTTAACACCCACTTTTCTGGGTTGTTGAGTAAACTGAGTTTATTAGGCCCGTTTCCACCGCAGGAACTTCAGGGTACTTTTACAGGGCCGTTGGTGCGTGTCTCCACCGCAGGAACCACCCCCGAAGGACAGAGTTTTGGAACTTTTACAGGGGCTAAACAAGTCCCTGCCTCGGAGTAGGTACTCAGAACGGCCCCGAGAAACTCCTGGCTGGGGCTTGGGGATTACTTGGTGCTGACTGGATATACTCAAGGAGGGATGTGATGTCATCAGAAAGCAACAGAATAGCCAGCATTTTTAAAACTCAGCAGACGAGGAACGATTACGTCACATCCAGAGCCTGGTAACTTTACAGGAACCTTCCTCCTACTCCGGCCTCTCAGTGGAGACACGGCGGATGAGAGGGCGGAGTAGAGGGAAGGTTCCTGTAAAGTTCCTGCCCCCCAAATAGTACCAGGAACTTCTTCAGTGGAAAAGGGCCTAGTATTGCTGTTACAGGACCTTTAAAGAAACTGTTGGCTGCTGTTAGAAAACAGACAGATATTGTTTCGTCACTAACATCACTGAGCTACAGCTGCAACTTATGATTAATTTCATTAATCGCAATCTGATTATTTTCTCCATTAACTGATAAATTATTTTGTCAAAATAATTTCAGAAAACACGAAATTATGTCCTGCTGTGTAATTACGCAGAGCCCGAGGGGACGTCTGCAGATGGTTTGTTTTATCGGACCAACAAGTGTTAAAATACTAAAATATTATTTGATGAAAACAGTTGCCAATTTTCTGTTGGTCAATTGATCAACTAATCAATACAGCTGTAGTTAAAATGTCCAGCAGACAGACAGCAACATTAACAATTAATGGAGTCATATTCTGGCAATCTAATGAACACAACTAAATTCACTCCTCTTTTAGCTCTGCTTTGGTCTCCACCACCTGCCGAGGAAAACATCCACTCCTCCTGCTGATTAATGTCCTGCTGTGTTCACAGCTACAGCTACTGTTTGGTGCAGAACAGGAAGTGCACAGTGGGTTTACCATATTGTTTGTTTGTTTGTTTGTTTCCTGGAAACAGCTGTGCTGCTGCTGCGGGAAACGACACTGACAAGCTGTGAGGTCAACAATGAGCTGAGAGAGGATATAACAGTCCTGAGAGCCGAAGGAGCTGCAGAGGTGAGTGATAGTTTCACCTTCACATCATACACTCGTTTATTTATGTTGTTGGGATCAAAATATTGATTCAGGAAACTTCTAAACAACTGACTGCAAATCTCGAGGGGAATTTAATGTGACATCGTCCTGTCGTTGCCACTGGTGGATGCCGCTCAGTAAAAGTTACAGTCTCACTTGAAATCCTTCAAACCTCAGATGTGAGTCAGAGCGACTCAGCAGATGGGGACACTTTGTCCTCACAGTTTGTCCTCACAGTTTGTCCTGGCTGATGACTACATTCTGCATCACATGAATGTTTAATGGTGTTTTTAATTATCTAGCACAGTGAACCGAAACCTTTAGATTTTGAGCTGTTGGTTTGATGAAACAATCAATTTAAATTTGTTATGGGAACTTGTGACGGGCACATTTTACAATTGTCTGACCAAAACTAAAAATAAAACATTTATCATACCATGTACATTTTCTTATCTACGATATTAAAAACAAAAACAAAATACAACTGGACGTTGAATCTCACCTTAATTTGAGTTATTTTCTAAAGGGAGACTTTTTACACAAACTTCCATTAAAATCAATGTTTTCAAGTTTTAGTTTAAGCAATAAAACATTTGTTCAACCAAAAATAATCCTTGTTTTCATTCCTTTAAGGCTCATTCTGACTGATAATATAAAGGCTGTAACACCAGATCAAAATCTCCTACCATTGCACCCTGGTGGCAATATGCCAGAGGGAGACAAAATGACAGCTCAGTGTCAAGTTCAGTTTAATGATCTGTCTCCACTATCATGCATTAACCCTTAAAAACTCTCCACATAACTTTAACCACAAAGTTTGTTAGTTCAAAAACATTTTCTTAGAATCATCAGTTTACAACAACAAGTGTAAAACAGCAGCAACAGAGTCCTTTGTCATTATACAGTTAATTATCACGCCCACAGTGTTTCTGTAAATGTCCCAGATAGAAATTAAAAGTCTTACCAGAATATTTACAGAGTAGAAAGTATCAGCAGCTCATCCTGTGCAAAGTAGAAACAGATAAAGTGCAGTCAGAGTGGATGTGAGGGAGCTGCAGCCTCTTATAGACCTGCTCAGACATGTCAGGACTAGACCAGACTAAAGGGCCCGGCCTAGCCTGGCTGGGGCCTATCAGGGCCTAACAGGGCCAATCAGGGCTGAGTCAGCAGCCGTGTGTGTGTGTGTGTGTGTTGTATGTTACAACTGAGTGGAACAGCTGATTGAATCATGCTCTGTGTGGACATGTCACTACTAGTCCAGGATGAGTCATCGCTGTCAGGGTGAGATGACCACGACTGACCAGCGTTACTAACCAACGCTGAGCAGACTGAGGGCTGGAGCCTGGATGTGACTGTGATGTGGTCTGAGCACCACTGTCCTCAGGCTTTAAGGGAAAATGAGAAATGGATAAAAAACATCCACATCATCCCACGTTTCCAAATCTAGTCCCACCCAAACACATTTTCAGATGTTTTTGATTCGGTTTGTTTAACAGTCTGTCTGGATGAAGTCTGCGACAGTCGTGAGGACAGTTACAGTGATGGACGATTACTTATTTAACGTAAAATACTTTAAGACTTACACCTAAATAGATGTTTAGTGTGACGAGGAAATAGTTTGAGGTTTTCAGACATGTGGAAACATTTAAGAGACACAGAGAAGATCTAATCTGTGTGAGGACTCAGGAGCTCTCATGAAATGTATTTTATCAGGTAACAACAGTTGTTTTGAGTTTCTGTAAACAGCTGGATGACGATGATGATGAGGAGGAGGAGGAGGAGGCTGTCTGTATTATCAGTGTGGGAGGCTGAGCCCTGAGTGACGGAGCAGAGCATCCTGACCTGCAGGTTGTGACTAGGGCTGTACCCAAATATTCAGATATTCGAATATTCGTTTCTATGGGCAGGTATTCGTTATGAAAATTTGGTATTCGATATTCGTTTTTTTTATTTACTTATTTTTATTATTGTTTTGGTGCTAAATGTAGTCTTTTTGTTGTTGGTAAATGTAGGTTATCAATAAAAATCAAAACTTTTAAATTGCATTGTTAAAAATGTGAAATAGTGTAGCCTACCAACTGAGTTTGTGCGCACGGCACGCTTGAGGCGTGGATCAATGCCAAGTTTTACCACTTTATCACTATTCCCTCTAACTTGTGGCTGTTTCTTCGTTATCTTTTGAATTTAATATGAATTATGGAACCGTTTTTGTCAACGTTTGTTTCCCCCGTTTTGTACAATAAATTATTATTTAAAGTTTCAACAAGTTTCTTTTGGAGTGCGTGACACAAGTGTGTTTTGAAAACGACCGCGGACTGTCACCTGCTCAACGCATCAGTACCTTCGGATGCCATGACAGTAATAGCCCATAATGTCAGAATATCATTTACAGACCGATTTAACAGACGATCACTGCTGCCCGACCCGCAGGTCCATTTGCGGGTCCCGCGGGTTACGGGTCGACCCGCGCATCACTACTCAGCTCAGTCTATAAGGCTGTACACAACAGTAAGGCTATAGACGTTATATTCTGTTCAGGCCGGCAGAACCAGCAGCACATCAGCTCTACAGTGCACGGCACTGCTGATTAACCATTTTATTGCAGCACAGAGTGTCTGCCAGCAACCAGTTACTTGCAGAGGCTTCCTACAACTTGTTTCAGCGGTTCTGATTTAATCAGAGGACAAATTAAACAGGATGACTAGCCAATGTGAAAATCAAAAGAAAGCATAAAATAATGTTCTGAAGGAGACTGTTGTGCCATTACATTTTTTTGTGGTTTGAGAGCAAAGTTTCGGGCGCTGCTGTGCAAAACTCCGCAATACAATTAGGTCCGAAAAATTAGGTCCGAAAAAACTGCTTCGCAAGGAGTCTTGAAAGGAGCCAAGCCTGCCGTAAAACCGGAGAGAGCAGGCAGCACGGCCACAGCCCGCCCGCCCGCCGTGAACGAATATTCGAATATTCGTTATAAATTCTGCCGAAAGTCCGAATGTTAAAAAATGGCATTTGGGACAGCCCTAGTTGCGACCTCACGAGGGGTTCACGTGACATCACAGCAGAGTCATATCACATTTTTTAGAGAGACTGACGATTACTAAAAATAATAAAACATAAATCTGACAGTTAGTCAATTAATCATTTTGTTTAGACAGAAAATTAACTGTCAACTACTCTGATTGGAAGCCGAGGGCCACTGCTGAGACTGATATTAAGGAGTAAAAAAAATTATATTGATATATCGGCCAATATTCAATCTATCTGTGTCGCTACAGATCTGTAACTATAAATACCTATTAGGAAATCGTAAGCCCTTCATCAATTATTAGTTACATTAACAATCAGTTTCTTCATAATCCCTTAAATCCATCCATCTATCTATCTATCTATCTATCTATCTATCTATCTATCTATCTATCTATCCACACTGCAGTTATCTCTAATATTTGATCATCAAAGACTTGAGGAAGGATATTTAATTTTAACTTTGTCAAAACTGACATCAGTGCACGGACAGAGTGAACGTCATTGGGAATTTGTTCTCTCTAATTTACTCCAATCATCTGCTGGATTATGTTCTGTAAAAATAAAGCACTTGATATCGCTGCATTTCAGACGACATATACAGTAGCTATGTTTCCATCCAAAAGTGATTTGAATCATTGGGAAATTAAAAGAAATACGAATCCTGTGTGTTTCCATTAAATGTACGGACTTTGGTGAAAACTACGAACTCGTGCGAGTTTTCCGCAGAACTGGAAACAAAACAAGTCTCGCATTCTTCTTCTTCTACGTTTTCTGGCGGTTAACAACCAGCTTGTAAATGCATTACCGCCTTCCCGACCCAGAGTGTGGATATCACCATCGAGAGAGGTGCGCTACGTCAGACTTAATTCCAACATAACTGTTTCCATCCCCCGTTTTGCGAACCAACATTTTTTTGAATCAACCAAAACCCGGCTAAAGCGAGCGTAATTTAGTTTGTGCGAATCAGGGGATTTTAATTCGAATTTTGGCGTTTCCATCATAATATTCCGATGCGATACTTCTCGATGCGCATCTAAACAGGCTGATGGAAACATGACTACTGAAAGAGCTTTTCAGGCATTTCAAGCATCTTTGAAGCGTCCGCGTTTCTAGCGCCACCTGTAGGTGCGATCGGCCCCTAAAACATTTGTTCAACCAACAATAACCCTTCAGTTTTAATCACTTTAAGGCTCATTCTGACTCATAATAATAGAAATAATTTAATACCGTGAATGTTTTCTGAGATGGTTATTGCACTGTGAAAATCTCACACTGTTGCGTCCCTTAATGTAGCTGCAGCCCTGATTTATACACTGTGCATTTACAGTTTGACTTGGTGTTGTGTTCTGTAATCCACAATACAAGCAAAAATACAGCTGACTGTGAAACTCCAGCTGGCTGCATCATGAAGCTTGTGATGAAGAACTAACATTTAAATTAACCCTCTCATGTAATTCTCAGTCAGACAGCACAGAGCAAAGTTTCCCCAAATATCAGAGTGTATATTTTGGCAGGCTGTGAGGACAACATGTCTCAGTCCATGCTGTGGCCCTGGAGTGTGAATATGTCTGGGCATCAGTCTCAGTGTGTGCACAGAAACACCTCCAGCTGACTGTAAGCATGACTCAGCTGTTCAACGGTTACCATTACGACATAAAAAACACAGGCAGGCAGATATGCCCGGACATGTCCCGCTCCCCTCTCTCTCTCTGTCTCCCTGTCGTCTACCACTTTCTTCATCACTAACTTATCTGCTGAAGACAGACTACAGCTCCTCCACCATGTCAGGACACTATAAGAACAAGTCACCGTGCATTTATGGAGGACGAATCTGCAGAAACTTTGAATCCAAACACAAAAACAGTGAAACTTTGTTAGAGGTTCAACACTTTGCTTTCACCCTGCAGTCTGTGCATGATATTGAAGCTTGTGTTTCACCGTGCATGCCGCTTCACTGTGACAAATATTTATTTCTAGTAAACTATGTGTTAAAGCTTGTGTTTCTAACATTATAACGGACACGAGTGTGCATGCGACACTGCGTCTTATAGTCTGCAAAGCAAACCTTTAATATTCAACTGTTGTTATCAGCTAGCAGGCTAAAAACACAGCTCTCACTTTTAGCTGAATTTTAATAATTCACAAAATCACATCACGTCACAATCACCCTATTATAAGTGTGTGTGCAGCTGTGTTATGTAGAAGTTAATCGACGTTAAGTTAGCTAACTTACAGAAACTTGTGAATCTTAAGCTAACTTCTGTTAGCTACGTACTATTTAATATTAATCACTATAAACTAACATTGAGACTCAAGCCGTAATTAAAACCTGTTAATTTAAGTCCCTTGAGTTAAGTTAAATGTGTGCTACCTGTTCGTTTTCACCGTGACCTGGTTAACAGGCCGCGGCCGCGTCGCTGCTCCTCAGTCCCGCTCTACTCAGCCAGGAAAACACGAGGCTCCGCGGCCTGTTAGCATAATGCTAACCACCTGCTATTGCTAACGCTACAGCGCCAAAACTGTGGCGCGATTAAACTCAAACATTACATCACATATATTCACCTACCTTGTTCTTTATTCTTGATTCAATAAAATAATATCCTTCAGCAGCGTTAATCCGCCAGTTTACCGGGCAGTTGATCCGCTAACGTTAATAAGCGATATGATTCTGTGCGGGTCCTTCACACTGTTGAGAGCGTGCGGCGCCCCTGGTGGTCAAACACTGACACTGCAGCTCAGGATCACAACATGACACATGTCATTCACATGTTTTTACTTTAATACTTAAAAACTTTAACGTGTAAAATGTATTGTTATATTTTTTTAAATCAAAATTATTTTCCATTTATACGCCATCAGTCTGCCTCTTTGTTTCCACGGGTTAAACACTTGTTTAAGAGTTAAAAGGCTTTAATTTTCCTGTAATATATTGTTATATATCATAATATTCTCTTTACTGTATGTTGCATATACTTCACAGCATTATAAATGTGCTGTATAGTGTGTGTGTATATTACCACAGGCCTCAGAAATATGTCTTTGTGTTAATCAGTACAAAATAGTGCTGTAAGGTATTTCCTGGGTGTGCACTGCTTTAGTGGGGACATGGGATTGGAATCATGTGAGGTTCGCTGCGAGATATGTGTAGTTCAGTGATGGAATCAGTCGCTTGATATGGTGGAAAGTAGGCTGATGAAGCAGATCTTTATTTGGGATAAACAAACTGTTGGTCCTACGGAAGCGTATTGCATTCACTTGACAAATAAAAAAAAATCTGTTTTATTGAGGAATTTTTTCAGTTTTTCTGAGTAATTTTTTTATTTTTCTGTTTTTTGTGGTAATTTTTTTTCTGTTTTTCATGGTCTTTTTTTTATTTTTTGTGGAAATTTTTTCTATTTTTCGTGGTAATTTTTTGTTTTCCGTGGTAATTTTTTCTATTTTTCGTGGTAATTTTTTTCTGATTTTCGTGGTGATTTTTTTTCTGATTTTTGTGTTAATTTTTTTTGTCTTTCGGTATAATTTTTCTTTTTTCTGAGTTTTTTTTTTCTGTTTTTCGGTGTAATTTTTTTCTGTTTTTCGTGGTATTTCTTTTTTGTTTTTTGGTGTATTTTTTCTGTTTTTCTGAGAATTTTTTTCTGTTTTTCGTGGTATTTTTTTCTGTTTTTGTGGTAATTCATTTTCTGTTTTTCGTGGGGGGTTTTTTTCTGTTTTTCTGAGTTAAGAGAGCAATAGAACAACAGACTCTTTCATTCCTTTCTTGAGAGCTCCATATAATGGAAGCAAACATGACCCGCTTGTTTAGTTGAATCCAGTTTTACTTTGTTTTGGGTTTGAGACACTGGGAGATACTCTTGTCTTTAAGTCATATAGATGGAGTTATCATTAGTTTGTCGACTTCACGCAGGCACCTTGAGACTTTGCGGTTGTTCAGACGAAAAGCCCATTCAGATCTGCTGGACACTGCAGTGTTTCTCCAGAATCAGTTGGACACATATGGCAAAATACATCCATGAGCAGGAGTCACCGTGGATGCAGGGTTTTTTTTGTTTTGTTTTGAATATGTAATGATGGAGCGGTGAATAAGGGGTGGGAACTGAAAAGCTTAGCTTCCTCCTGCTCCTTTTCAAGCATACATTGTTTATTGATTTGAACATTGGTTTTGTTTTTTGAGAAACTATAACTCGTATGATTTATTTTATATGTCTTTTCTTTTACTTTCTTTTTTTAAATATGTTTGAAATAAAGAATCAATCATCATCATCACTTGCAGGTGCCAGGTGGGAGCTTCTCGCGAGATTTTGAGGTATCTCGTCTCCTCGTTCAGGAAAAAAAAAATTACCACAAAAAACAGGATAATCTTCCATGTAACGTGACATAAAGGCAAATTTATTTATCAATTATTCTGCAGCTGTCGATGTAACGTAGCTCTAATATGGGTCAGTGTATCAACGTTTCTTGTTCTCTCCCTGGATGTTTTCTAGCTCGCTGAAATCATATTTGAATAGTTCGTAAAACTCCAGGAAAGAGAAAATATTTCTTTATCAGGGGTCCTTGAAAAGTCATGGAAACGTTTTGGAATTTTGTGTGTGAACCCTGTTTATTATAACAGCTTAGCTTAATGTCACCGCTCTAATTTAGTTCCTTCTCTGCTGTAACATGAATTTCTCCCACTGATCAATTAAGAAACAAAACTATGACAGTGAAGTAACACGTTTAAAACCTCAGTGAATGTCAGTGCAGAAACTGTCCCTCTGTGAAGCCTGAATTCTTTTCTTTGCAAACACAACTTCAGCCTCCAAAAATTATTTTTCATTGTGATATTAAAGACTAATCTCAGTGGCCTCTTAAATTCGTATCACAAAACATTTTCTCTCGTTGCTTTATCTGAACTCTGTCATCATTTAGTCGACATAAAAAAGTCAATTTGATCATTTTGATCAGCAGCAGTTAAAGTTCTACACTATGTGTGTTATCAGGATGTCCTTCAAACAAAGTTCACACAACATAACTACAGAAAACCTTTTTA
Source organism: Epinephelus fuscoguttatus (assembly GCF_011397635.1). Taxonomy (NCBI): domain Eukaryota; kingdom Metazoa; phylum Chordata; class Actinopteri; order Perciformes; family Serranidae; genus Epinephelus; species Epinephelus fuscoguttatus. The sequence goes on from NC_064773.1 coordinate 1,480,676, forward strand.
TTTTACAAAAACAACACAATCCAAAGAATCAACTGTGAGTCAAACGCCGCTCAGTGTGTGTGTGTGTGTGTGTGTGGGTGTGTGGTCATGGCTGTAACTCGTAGCCCAGTGGGTCGAGTCCTTGGTCCAACAGAGCAAGAGACGACTCCCTGAGTTTCTGGAGAAACCTCCTCAGCTCCTCTTTAGAGAAAACCTGAGTTAAAGGAGAGAAACGAACCGTGTTGATGGCGATGACATAAAATCAGAGACAGAAACAAAACCTCGATCAGATTTAGAAAAAGAAAATACAGACAGATACAGCATTAGTTAATTTAGCGTACAGGACCAATTAAGACGCTTTAATTACCTGGTAGAGGCGGTGCTGGTCAGACGAGATGATGTCAGCGAGTCGCAGCGCCTCTTGGTGTCTGGAGGAGTTCTGCAGCACGCTGAGCAGCAGGAAGGTGAGACGGGGCAGACACAGTGAACGCAGCGCCGCCATCTGGTGGCTGCGCTCTGAATCTGGCTCTGAATCCTGGAAACAATCCAATAATCATCAATCAATCAATTCATCATCTTCATGAGTCAGATCATCTGGGGGCAAAGTATTTTTAACTTTATTATCTCTCTGGAATGTCGCTGCCGTGGAAACGCCCTCAACGTGTCGCGTGGTCAACAGTTACCTGTCGGTTGTCGTTCATCCATCCTCCGTCTACGAACAGCAGCACATTGTAGATTCTCTCTTTCACGTCTTCGGTTAGAACTTCAAGACGGCACGACCAGGCAGACAGGGAGGTCTGAGAGACACACACACACACACACACACACTTTATAAGCTGCATCAGAGTAATGTTTGAAAACGTAGATATGAACCGTGTGTGTGTGTGTGTGTGTGTGTGTGTGTGTGTGTGTGTGTGTACCTGGTACTCCTTTTCTCGCATCTCATTGGCTACTCTCTCTGTGAATTTGGCCTCAGGGGCGGGCGCTGGCTTCTGGGGGGCGGAGCTGCTGTTGCTGAACCAGTCAGTGAACGCCTCGTGAGCTTCCTGTGAGAGACACGTTCAGATCAATAACCTGATTGATCCCTACAGAGGGATTCTCTCATCATTAACATCCTATCACCATGGTTACAGTCATGATAACGACATTCTTAGGACAGACGGGGGACAGACCAGGTACGCTCTGATACACAGGTGTTCTCTGATGGCGTTCTCGTCCTCCGCAGGTAGAGGCGTGGTCTGACCCATCCCCGACCACTGGCAGCAAATCTCCCTCATTGAATCCTCGGGAACTTTAGAGAACACCGCCTTCGCTGCGTCGTGTTTCTGCAGAGCTGAAAGAGTCACACAGTCAGGTGGAAGCAATGCATCATGGTCCTCGCTGTCAGTACGGGACACTCAAGACGGGCTGCTGCGAGGGTCACGTGACTGTAGCGATCCGTCCAGGATCTCCATGTCAGTGACTCAGAGGTGAACGTGACAGCTGAGACAGATTAATAAATAAATAGACAAAGTACCCAGAAACTTCCTCATGATGGCGTTGGACTGTTTCAGAGCCTCGGCTCGATGGGCGGGGTCAAACAGCAGCCAGTCGATGACATCGATCTTCCTCAGGTCCTCCTATCAGGGCACAGTGTCACAGTGGTGGCATTCAATTTTTTAAGTTTTGGTCGACAGATATTTTTGGTCGTAGCGTCTGTTCCATTGTATCGTCCATACCTTTGACGTTCCCGTCTCCAGCGTCTGGCTGTGATGTGCGAACTCGGTTTCGTCCCTCTCTCTCACCGTCTCCACCACCAGCTTGGTTATCGCGGCGACATCCAGACCTGCACACACAGAAACAAACATCTTCTCTCAGTGATCTTGTTTGTCGTCGTCCTGGACTCACCGTGTGTGTGATTCAGTGTTTGTTTCCTCACCAGCTTCAGTGGCGAGCTGCAGGCAGCGGGGGCGGAGCTCCGGCTGAGTGACGGTCTCCAAGAAGGCAGCGTACTGAATGGTGGCAAGCTCGGCGGGTAGCTGGCTGACGTAGCTCGCCACAAGGTCTGTCTGCTGATCCCGGATCAGGAGGGAGACGTATGCCTTCACCACGTCCACACACACCTCCTCCTGAGAGACAGACGGAGGGACAGAGACACGGACAGGTGAGCAAACGTCAACTGAGACGAAAAGTCACCACAGTCGTTACAGTGCGTCCTGAGAGAAAACATGTCTGTACAACAGATGTGAACCTCATGATGGCGCCAGAGGGGTAAATATATTTCAGTGTGGATCAAAGTGGCGGACCGTGACATCATAAATCTGACAAGTTCGTCTACTTTACCTTCAGAGCCACACCAAGAGAGCGGAAGAACAGCAGCAGGTGAGTCATGAAACGCAGCAGGTGGGAGGGGAGGGGCTTAGAGCCTGTCAGCCAATCAGAAAACTCCTCCAACAGACCTGAGAGAGACAAAGACAAAGAGAGGTTAACAGAAGTACAGAGACTAGAGATGATACACCGTCACAAGGTGGTCACTTCCTGTCAACGTTGGTTTCAACTCATCTCGTCGTGAATCTTAAGTCTGAACACATATTTACCATCCAGGTCTCCCAGGATGACAAACTTCTGGATGACGTGGTGATGCTCTTTGGTTTCCTCCAACACCCTCTACACACACAAACACACACAGAAAAAGAAAGCTGGTTTTATACGTGTAGGTTCAGTCATGTGAGTCACTGATCACATTCAGATAGTGAGAGTTTCACCTTCAGCTCCGATGCCTGAAGCTCCTCAAACACCTTCTCCATCGTCCAGCTGAGAGACAGAAACACAATCAGACACATGTCAGCTGTGTTTTTATTTTACTAACATTTCTCTGCGTGTGTGTGTGTGTGTGTGTGTGTGTGCGTGTGTGTGTGCGTGTGAGACGCACTTGGCCTCCAGGTATTCCCGCGGCAGCGTCTCGACTTCCTGGTGGGCCATTCCCGATGACATCAGCTCTTTTTCAACCAGTGAGTCCACCATCACTCTGAAGTGCGCCCACACATAGTCCTCCCACGACTCACACACTACCAGGAGCTGACACACACACACACACACACACACACACACACACACACACAGGAGGGATAAAGATGCCGGATCAATCAATAATGACAGTTTCCATAATTTGCAGCACTAAACTTCATAAAATGACTCAAAACCTAAATCTGCTGATTCTAACTCTAGTGTGAGGTGGACAAAGGCGTCCTGTCATTAACACCATGTACTGAAACAGAAGGACACACACATGAAGACACACAGATACAAAATTACCGGTTTGAGGTTTCCACTCAGGCTGGCGTAGATAGCTCGCTCATATCTGTGTAACTGCCCCTGAAACACACACACACACACACACACACACACACACACACACACACAGTAACAATGTTTTGTTCTTTATAAAGTCTTTTCAATCAATCTGTCTTTTGTACAGGTTCTTCTGAAGAGGACAGTTCTGGCATCTTGGACACGGTGGGCAGTGTGTGTGTGTGTGTGTGTGTGTGTGTGTGTGTGTGGTACCTCCTCAGCCATCCTCCAGCAGCAGGCCTTCCAGATTCCTCTCTGAGGGTTTCCTTCAACAGGCTGCAGCTGCCCACTGCCTGCAGAGACACGATGGAGACATCACGAAGACGGGTCAGTGACAAGTTGTTCACAGGTGTGTGTGCACGTTACAGACTTTAAAGGGATAGTGCACCCAAAAATGTAAATGTAGCCATTATCTACTCACCCATATGCCGAGGGAGGCTCAGGTGAAGTTTTAGAGTCCTCACATCACTTGCAGAGATCCAAGGGGAGAGGAGGTAGCAACACAACTCCACCTAATGGAGGCTGACGGCGCCCCAGATTCAAACGTCCAAAAACACATCATTGAAACCACAAAATATCTCCATACTGCTCGTCCGTAGTGATCCAAGTGTCCTGAAGCCCCGACATAAAAAGTTGTTTGGAAACACCTCATTTGAACTCTGTTTTTAGCCTCATTGTAGCCTGTAGCTCTGACTGCCTCTCTGGACACCGCGCTCACGTGTGTGCGCTTGCGTATGGAGATATTTTGTGGTTTCAATGATGTGTTTTTGGACGTTTGAATCTGGGGCGCCGTCAGCCTCCATTAGGTGGAGTTGTGTTGCTACCTCCTCTCCCCTTGGATCTCTGCAAGTGACTCTAAAACTTCACCTGAGCCTCCCTTGGCATATGGGTGCACTATCCCTTTAAGAAATCTCTGATCATCACTCAGGTCAGACTGGGGTCAGAGGTTACCTGAGTTCATGTTGGGATCGTGGTAAAGTTTCCAGCCTTCCAGGGTTGCAGCTCTCCAGGCCTGACCACAGCGCTTACACAGCCTCTGAGCCTACACACACACACACACACACACACACACACACACACACGAACAGCTTTAAGTTTCAAGATGAAACAATTACAGTGTCAGATTTGTCAGTTGTAAAAAAAAAAAAACAACAAATCCCAGAGATGGTCACCTTCAAACCTCAGAAGATGAAGCTGAAACAACCTGCATGTTTGACACCACGAGGAGTAGGTGGTAAAAGTTAATCCATTTATTTTAAATGTGTGTACTGGCCCTTTAAATCTTTGTCTTTACCCCCAGCTCGTCTCTTTACCTCCTCAGTCATCCCCGCTCTGATCAGAGTGAACAGGTTCTTCAGCAGTCGGGCGTCATCTTCTCTGTCCAGGTCAGCCAGGGGGCGCTGCTGCCGCAGAGGAGCATCTGGGTCCTGGGCGCGCACACACACACACACACACACACAGAAACACACACATCACCTACAGCTGTATCCACACTGATTCGTTTGAAGTGTGTCAGCCCTGTGATAGTCTGGTGACTGGGGTGAACCCCGCCTCTCGCCCAGTGTCAGCTGGGATAGGCTCCACCCCCTGCGCCCCCCAACAGGATAAGCAGCTACAGATGATGAATGAATGAATGCTAAACACTCCTGTGTGTGGAGACTGCTGTCTTCTTAAAAACACACATCACCGTGTGTGTAACCTGTGTGTTCACAAACACTGGGGAGCAGCGTGTGTTTGTTGTCATGGTAACAATCCTCACCAGTTCAGTGACCAGGGGAACGGTGAAGGCAGTGCCGCTCTTCCTCCTCAGCTTCAGTGAGTGGAGGGTGTTCTCCCTGACACACACACACACACACACACACCTTAATAATCCACACAACTGTAGGCGTGATATTTAAAGAGAGACAGACAGACAGACAGACAGACAGACTCACCAGCAGACATTTTTGGCGTAGTATTCTATGTTGTCGGAAAAGTCTCCGATCTGATCCTTGGCGATGCTCTCCAGCCAATCAACAACCAGCTGTGACACAAAAACAAACTCTGTTCAGTGGTCGTCTCCTCGTCCTGCTCCAGACCGTTTATTTAACACTCCTTCAGGAGGAGGACGCAGGAAGTGTCCGTTACCTGACTCTGCCGTACGACGGCGTCCCGCTGGAACAGCCGCTCCACCACGACCTTCTCACTTTCACTGGGAGCCTTCACACACACACACACACACACACACACACACACACACACACACGTCACATGTACAGCCTCAGAGTCATGTGTAATTGAGGGTTTAAAAGTGTGTGTGTGTCTGAAAGTCTCTAAACTGTAACTCACAACCATGTCTGTGATGTCATCTTCCAGCGCCAACTGGACCCGGTCCCTGCAGACACAGACAGCTCATCAGTCAGAGACAAGTGGACAGACAGACAGACAGACAGGTACACGTGGACAGGTGCGTACTTGTACAGCGAGGTGATGAGTCTCCAGGAGCAGTTCTCCTGCTGCAGCAGCCAGTAGACTCCTGCTGCCTTACTCTTCTGACCCGCTCTGAGGACCACGGACAGCAGCACGTCCGTCTTCAACACGGAGACAGAGACAAAGGTGAGCTAAGCTAAACTAAGCTAAGCTAAACTAAGCTAAGCTAAGCACGTCCTGACATTTTGTTTAGCGAACTTATTTTTGTTTCAAATGAAAAACACGACAGTTTGACTGAACAGAAACTGATCCGACCTTCTTCTGGCAGAGAGTCTGGTAGTCCTCCAGCAGATCAAACACCGCAGAGGAAGAGTGTTTCAGGAAGGATGCGAGGAACTCTGGGAAGAGACTGGCAGCCGCTGAAAGATAAAAAAAAAAAAAAAAAGATGAACGCTGCTCAGTAACAAGAAGAGGCTTCTGGGAGCGTTTGTTTTACCCACCAGCCTCTCCAGGGTCGTCCTCCTTCAGTAGCGCCGAGCTGAGGTCGGTGAGGTCTTCTGAGAACGAGCTGATGTTCTCCATCACAGACACAGGAGAGGCGGTCCAATCGCTGTCGTCCAAATCCTACGCACAAAAACACACGTCACACATTTTTCATTTAACGCTCAGTTCAGACCAAAGACTGACGCCGAGACGAATTGAAACGACTGACTGAGAATATTATCGTATGTGCCTCAGATCTTAACGTCAAAGCCTGAAGCCACAACAGAGCGCGTGTGTGTGTGTGTGTCTCACCATACTGCTGAATGCATTTCTGGGTGTGTGTGTGTATCGAGGCGTTCGACCTCCTGAAGCCAAGATGGAGGAAACATCTGAAAATCTGGGAGTTACTGACAGAGACAGAGAGACATGAGGCGAGGGATTTAGTCTGAGATCACAGTGTGATCAATAATCGTGTGTGTGTGTGTGTGTGTGTGTGTGTGTGTGTGTCCTACCAGCCTGTCTGAACAGTGAAGCCGGAGTGTTCCTCAGCAGAGAGCGGGCGGGCGTCACTGTGGAGGCGATGGGGGTGCCGCTGTCAGGTGACGGGACTGAGAGCAACCGTCAGGAAAACAGCGATACTGATGACACTTATGACATCATTAATGACGACTGGTGATGTCACTGTGCTGCATAGAGGGTATTTATTTAAAGAGGTTTCCAGCAGCCTGAAACACTTTTTGCTATTTCATGAAATTAATCACACACACACACACACACACACACACACACACACACACACACACACTCTCACTCTCTTCCAGCAGGTGAGGATACAGGCCACCTTCTTCATCCTGCGAGCAGCGAGCGACACAAACTCATCTCGCACCACTGGAGACAGCAGCTCATCCTGACCACTGGAAGACAAGACGAGTACGTACAGTATGTGTTTGTGAGTGAAAACACAACAGAGTTTCGTCTTCCCGCGAGTCTTCACCTTTGACTTACGCTCAGTGGAGCCAAAGCGTCACGTGACACACTGCAGAACACGAAATCATCCATGTTTAATTTTGTCTTCACACAAAGAAGATGTGTAGAAACTTCCCCTGAATCTACTTCTGAGGATTTGAGGGGTGAAAGTTCTGGATGAACAACTATAGACTGTAACAGGAAACTTCTTGTGTGGTAGATTTTATTTGTCAAGTTTGGAACAGAAGAAGAAGTTATTTGCTTGCAGTGATGTGTAAGAATTTAACTATGATGTGTGACAACTGTGTCACCAGTGTGACAGCATTGTGGCGTCTATCTATGCATCTCCAGTCGTAGAGAGATGTGGAGTGGAGTGACACTTGTGTGTGGGTCGACAGATAATCAGCCTGGTCGATTATTGGGCCGATATTATGAATTTTTAGGGTTATGGGTATCGGGGATTTTTTCCACCAATATGCTGATATACAGTGTTCCTGAGCTGCTCTGTTTTGCCCCTGGCATGCTTCTCACTGCCAGCACGCACCACTCTAGGCTCTACGAAATTTTATTTTTATTTATTTATATTTATTTATTTATTTATTTATTTTATTGTTTTTCATTTTATTTTTTTAATTTTGTATTTATGAGTATCATGTATTTGTTTATTTCTTTTCATTAATCTGTTTTTATTTAGCTGGCATATTCTTCAACTTCATTATTTATTTATTCATTTTTAACTCATTAATTTTCCTATTTATTTAAAGATCTAAAATTTCATTCTTTATTCTGAGTCTTTAATCCTGCCTCTGAAATTTATGTGTGTCTAAGTGTGAGTGTGTGTGACTGATTTTTACAGCAGACACATATCGGTTGTAAATATCGGCTATCGGTATCTGTTTCATAATAATCGGTATCAGCATCAGCTCTGAAAAAACCGGTCGATCCCTACTTTGTAGCCCTGTTACAAGTAAAGCCCTGCGTCTAAAGTTTTACTTCAGTAAAAGCACTAAAATATACTTAAGGTACCAAAAAGTAAAAGTACTCATGATGCAGAACGGCCTGAAAAATCTGTTATATTGCTGGATTATAATAACTGATGCATTCATGTGTTCAACACTGTTAGTGTAAAGGTGGAGCTCATTTTTATGGCGCCATATTTTTTTACCTGGTTATATTTTGTAGCAGAATCTAAATGTGCATATTACTTTAAGTTTTTAAACAAATGTAGTGCAGTAAAAAGATGTGTTAAGATGTGTTACTGGAGCACAAGTTGCAGAAAACAGACATACTCATGTTTAGTACCTCAAAAGCTTAAATAAAGTACCTGACTAAGTGTAATTAGTTGCATTCTACCACAGTGTTTGACACTATAAACACATCACTTGGCGGCCTGTCTCTGATACACAGTTTGCAGATGGTACGAAGGCTCACTCCAAATAATGCCATTACTTGGTTTAGCAGAACACCAGCTTGAAGGCACCTGACTGTCAGCACCTGGAGGTACCAGAGGCTCAAAACAAGAGTCAGTAGCAGCAGCAGAAAAAGCTGTTTGGCATTAGCAGAGAAGATTTGGCTCATTTTTCATGGGCACAACCCTCACACTCAGCTCTGCTGCTCATCCCACAAATACATGTTCCTGACACATGTGGCTCCATTAAGACGGCAAATAAGATTTATTTCCAAGAAGCTTTGTTACACCAAAGAAATAATCTACCAAACACACATGTCTTTACTTTTTGTGTTTAGTTTAGGTAACTACCAGGTGTAGTAGAGACAGCATTAATATTCATCCTCACTGTAACGTTACTCATTAATAACTCAGTTAAACTTTAACACCAGCAGTCTGTAAGCTAACAACAGTGATCAGTTGCTGTTATTGGTTTGCTCAGTATCGACAGGGTAATCGATAATAATCATCAGCTGTATTTAGCTCCAGTTTCTGACTGAGAACGACCTTATTAACAGTTCTGGTTCAACATGTCAACAAACCGGGAGTTAGCCGGTTAGCATCAGCACTGATAATGAACGGCACCGTTAGCACAAGCTAACAAGTAAAGAACGAGCCGCTAAGTAACAAGCTAACGGTTCACACACAGAATTAAACATTTAACTAACAGCTGTAAAATCTGACACAGATAATAAAATATAATTCACCAGTCCATGATGAAAACGGGGCTGTCAGTTCCCGCTTCACGAGGCTGAACAGGACTCTTCTTCGTGTGTTCTGTACTTTCTCGTCTTCTTCTTCTTCTGTAGAATTCCCGGCAGAGTAGATGACAGGTGCGGCACGGTGCTGCCCTCCACAGGTCAGTGTTGGTGCTTTGTTTTTTAAATTTGTTTCATTTAATTTTGTTTGATTTATTTTAATGCAATTTATTGATTTTTTTATTGTATTTGTTAAATTGTAATTAATTCAATTTTGTTTTATTTTATTTAATTCAATTTATTTTTTTATTTAATTTTATTTTTTGTTTCATTAAATTTTATTTAATTTTGTTTTGTTTTATTTTATTTGTTTTGTTCTGTTAAGTTTCATATAATTTTATTTTATTAAGTTCATTTTATTTATCTTTTTAAATTGAATTCATTTTATTTAATTTTGTTTTTTAAATTAATTTATTTCATTTTGTTTAATTGTATTTAATTTTATTTTGTTTAATTTATTTAAAATTTTCATTGTATTTGTTTTGTTTTGTTAAAATGTATTTATTTAATTTTGGTAAATTTTATTTAATTCAATTTTATTTATTTTTTGTTATATTTTATTTACTTTTATTTTCTTTAGTTTATTTTATGTGTAGTTCAGGTATTAAAACTGTGGCTGTTACACAATTATATATGACCTCATCAGGTGAGTCTGACCCATGCATTTTATTTCACTATTGGAATCAGCTGTGTGTGTGTGTGTGTGTGTGTGTGTGTGTGTGTGTGTGTGTGTGTGTGTGTGTGTGTGTGTGTAATAATTAATAAAAATAAAATAAATAAAAGTCCTGCATTTAATGCTTGAGTAAAGTTATACAAGTATTATCAGAAAAATGTAATTTATGAAAAGTAAAACTCGTCATAAACATTCATAAATGAAAATACACCATTAAAGCAGGCTACAAATACCTTGACTTTGTACTTAAGTACAGTACTTCAGTAAAATACTTTATTACATTAAACCACTGACTGTGATTCACTCAAATTATTTTATTATTTACATTTTTATTTTTTTATTTTCCGATGTGTAGTGAGACCTCTGTTATTACACACGATCTCTGCTGTGCTCCTCCGCTCCGCTACCGGCCGCTGTGGGTCACCACCGGCACGTTAACCGACGTTAAACCGTTAAACCCGGAGGAAGCAGGAACACACGGGGCGGCTTGTGAGCAGCAATCACGGCTGTAAACGGGCTGTGTTCACCGGGACAGAAGATCCTCCAGGACTGCACCGGGGATTCGTCACTCTTAGAGCCGGGACTGGAGCTCTGTCTGCCGGGGAGAGGCGCTGCCTGCCGCGGTGTGTGTGTGTGTGTGTCCGGAGGCCGGCTGAGGGGAAGATGGAGACCCCAGGTAAACTTTGTTAATGCGTGGCAGAAGGACTGAGAGACAGACAGACAGAGGGACAGACAGGCAGACAGGCAGAGGGACAGACCTGTGCTGTGGTCAGACTGTCATGAAACTATTAATACATTTAAACAAACAATAAAACAGATATTTTAAGATTTAATTTATGATTTAACTTCCATTAACTAGTTCTCTCTCGGACTCAAACCAAACTTCATTTAAAAAATCAACAATTTTACTGTGAACCGCTCACTGACTGTGGTGTGTCCACACTGTCTTCAAACTATTTATATAATATAATATAATATAATATAATATAATATAAAACCCTAATTAATACAGTTATCTCTGCATGGCTGACTCAGGCCAAACCTCATGTAAAAAATCAGTGATTTTACAGAGAATGTTTCTCACTGTTATTAGAGGTGTGAAAACAGTGACAGAAAGTATGTTTTTTAAAGTACTGCACATTTAAGGTACCTGTGTCCATGTTATGTTACTGCAGTACTTTTTAGAGGCAGCTGTACTTTTTACTTCACTATATTTATTTTTTTAGCTTAGTATTTATGAAAAGCAAATGTTCCCATTTCAGTATAAAGTTATTATTCTAGTGTCAGAGCCTGAAGTCTGTAACAAAGCTTCATATTATATCGTCTGATTTGACTAGTTGAAGTAACTTTTAAGTGTAACTGTACTGCAGTAAAAATACGGGATTACCTTCTGAAATATACTAAAGTGGAAGTATAAAGTTGGGGTGGGGGAAACATCAGTACAGAATGTCATTGTGATATTTAGCGTGGTGATATGGTGTCAATACACAGAAACCAAGTGTTGATTTTTTTTATCATGTGAATTATTAATATTGCAAACATAAATAAGAAAAATTGGTAGCTCCCAGAAAATTAAAATCAACTGCTGTTTAGTCCACTGATGCGTTTTTCTGCAATAATGATGAACAGATTAAAACCTTTATTGAAACAGACGTCTTTAAAGATTTCCCTTGGGGACATAACAAACATAACAATATATGTTTTAACATCACAGTAATATTGTATCATGTGTTAAGATTCAAGAAGTTTATTGTCATATGCAGAGAAGAAAACTCAGCGCTTTGCACCCTACAATGAAATTCTTAATTGCCTTCACACAAGACAACAGAAATTAGAATTGAAGTTAATAAAGTTAAAGTAAATTAAGAAAAATAAAGAAATAAGAATAATAAGAAACAAAGAAATGAATTTAAAAAAAGTCATAAGCAGTGTTTTCACAATGAACATTTTTGGCGGCTGTTCATCTTTGAGTTAGCTGCTAACTGCTATCAGCTCCGTCATAAACCTCCCATGGCGGGTCGTACACATAATAAGTCGTTAAAACATCACACCCTCGCCACCCATAGTCCCGTCCTGCCAGCTGTCCTGTTACACAGAGGTTGTTTCGGCGCTGTTAGTGCCTCCGCTGCCACCCTTAAAGGCGAGACAACCCCGTCCCCCCATTCCAACATTGTACCCTTTATACAGAACGGCAAAACAGCGGAACATCGTGAAATTTTCGCCATGAACGGGCAGTGTAAACATGCATGACGTCATGTAAGGTTGGACTTTAAGTGACAGGACTTACATGCTAAAAAAGACTTTAAACTTTTAATGGTATGTTGCACTGCAGTGTTTCCTTAAGTTCTACGTCACTTCTGTGAATCTTGAAAACACTGTAAATTAGCATTTTTTTACTCTAGCTGTTACATAACGCTTCTGTAACATAATTAATTCATCATGTTGGAGTTTTAACACAAAGTTTTAGACTTTCTAACATGAAGTCTTTCTTGTTTTTACAGTGTGAACACCTCAGCTAAGTTAGTCAAAGCTCTTCTGGGTCGGCTACACTCAGAAACATCCGGAACCATGGATCAGACACTGTTTAATTTATCAGGCAACGGGCGCATCGTCGCCGGCCTGCTGGTCAACCTGCTGTCCTCCATCTGCATCGTCTTCATCAACAAATGGATCTACGTACACTACGGCTTCCCCAACATGACGCTGACCCTGGTTCACTTCGTGATCACCTGGCTGGGACTCTACATCTGTCAAAAGATGGACATCTTCTCTCCAAAGAGCCTCCCGGTGCGCAGGATCGTGTGGCTGGCTCTGAGCTTCTGTGGGTTCGTGGCCTTCACCAACCTTTCCCTGCAGAACAACTCCATAGGCACGTACCAGCTGGCTAAAGCCATGACCACGCCCGTCATCATCCTCATCCAGACCACCTACTACAAGAAGACCTTCTCCACCAAGATCAAACTGACACTGGTGAGGAAAGTCTCATGTTGTGTTCACACCAGGCACCAATAAAACAGTTTGTGTGCGTGGATATAACATGTTAAGACGATGTAAAGACGAGATTAGATGCACATTCCACTGATGCGATGCGACTGACTCGAAACAAGCAGCACGGATGATGCGAGTAGTGCGATTTGTGTCATATGCTTATTCGCAAGAGTTGAAAAATCTTAACTTCAGTTACTGATTTGCACCGTGATAGCCAATCAGCATTGAGATCCTCTGGGGACGTATGACGCCTTTTTCACATGTGACTTCATGTGCATATGACGAACTCGTATAAAGTGAGTCAACATAAAATGCTCTAGCGTTCAAACTCACGCGAGTAACACAACATAAGGGTCCTGAGACCTGGAGGGTCGTGGGTTTCATGTTCAGTGTTATATGACACTGTGATGAGCTGTGAGCGGTGGTTTTGTTGTTTTGACCTTGTCTCCCTCTGTGTCTCCCTCTGTGTCTTCCTCTGTGTCTCCAGGTGCCCATCACGTTAGGGGTGATCCTGAACTCGTACTTTGACGTGCGGTTCAACCTGCTGGGGACGGTGTTTGCATCGCTGGGTGTTCTGGTGACGTCACTTTACCAAGTGGTGAGTTAATATACACACTGACAGGAAACGCCTCAGAGACAGGAAATGATAAAGTGACTTCTGTGAGATTAACAAGAATAAAATCTTTCTGTCTTCCTGCCTGTCTCTCTGCCTTTTTCTGCCTGTCTCTGTCTCTGTCTTTCAGTGGGTTGGGGCTAAACAACATGAGCTCCAGGTGAACTCCATGCAGCTTCTGTACTATCAGGTAAGGCTTAAAATTTAATACTGATACTGTAACTGCAGATATTATTGTGACTGTAACAGGTCAGGGGTCAGTATCTCCTGATGGAGTCTTATCACTTTGTTTTCTTCTGCACAGTGAACATCGACTTCCTCATACTGACAGTAGCTGTCTGAAACTGCTAATGACTTACTGAGCTTGACCTGGGCCTTAATTTAGGACATTTATCCCTTAATTTAGGACTTGTTGGCCTTTAACCCAGGACTTGAGTTGGGACTTGTTAGCCTTTAATCTGGGACTTTGGACTTGTTGGTCTTTAACCTGGAGCTAGAGTTGGGACTTGTTGGCCTTTAACCCAGGACTTGAGTTGGGACTTGTTAGCCTTTAATCCGGGACTCTGGACTTGTTGGCCTTTAACCCAGGACTTGAGTTGGGACTTGTTAGACTTTAATCTGGGACTTTGGACTTGTTGGCCTTTAACCCAGGACTTGAGTTGGGACTTGTTAGACTTTAATCCGGGACTCTGGACTTGTTGGCCTTTAACCCAGGACTTGAGTTGGGACTTGTTAGACTTTAATCTGGGACTTTGGACTTGTTGGCCTTTAACCCAGGACTTGAGTTGGGACTTGTTAGCCTTTAATCTGGGACTTTGGACTTGTTGGCCTTTAACCTGGAGCTAGAGTTGGGACTTGTTGGCCTTTAACCCAGGACTTGAGTTCGTCTTAGACACAGACTGCATATAAAGATGGACGACATGACAGCTCCCCAAAGTGACGGCAAAACATCTGGATCGCCCCCTGGCGGCAGACTCATAAGCCCCGCCTCCTTCATGTCAGCAGATGGATCAAAACTTAACTAAACTAAAAAGTCAAAGGTCACCTCAGATAAACTTTTCTCAAAGATGCTTCCTGTCACTTTAGGCAGTTAGTGATTTGATATTGTGGCTTCGTGTCTGTACAGTGGGGTTAAGTGGAGACACATCGTCCATCTGTACATACAGTCACTGGTCGTCACTTGGGACTTGTTGATTTTGACCTGGGACTTGACGTGACACTGTTAAATGACAGACAGGTGAAATATTTGTTTGCATTCAGATCAGCTCCGTGACATCACTCAGTATTGACACAGTGACTGTATCAACACCATGTAACGTTAACACTGTCACAGTTTCCTGTTTGTATGAATATATAATGTGATGTAATGACCTGAGTTCTGTCTGTCAGGCTCCTCTGTCCTCAGGCTTCCTGCTCTGTGTCGTCCCTCTGTTTGAACCGCTGACTGGAGACGGAGGAATATTTGGACCCTGGTCTCTGCCTGCTCTGGTCAGACTCCACATTACTACTTAAACCTATGAACATCTGGCTCCAGGCTGTTATTGGGTGTTAACAGGTCTGTCAGGGTCCAGGTTCTTCAGGGCCAGTGTGAGGGTTCCAGGGTGTTAATAGGTCTGTCAGGGTCCAGGTTCCTCAGGGCCAGTGTGAGGGTTCCAGGGTGTTAATAGGTCTGTCAGGGTCCAGGTTCTTCAGGGCCAGTGTGAGGGTTCCAGGGTGTTAACAGGTCTGTCAGGGTCCAGGTTCCTCAGGGCCAGTGTGAGGGTTCCAGGGTGTTAACAGGTCTGTCAGGGTCCAGGTTCTTCAGGGCCAGTGTGAGGGTTCCAGAGTGTTAACAGGTCTGTCAGGGTCCAGGTTCCTCAGGGCCAGTGTGAGGGTTCCAGGGTGTTAACAGGTCTGTCAGGGTCCAGGTTCTTCAGGGCCAGTGTGAGGTTCCAGTGTTTTAACAGGTCTGTCAGGGTCCAGGTTCCTCAGGGCCAGTGTGAGGGTTCCAGAGTGTTAACAGGTCTGTCAGGGTCCAGGTTCTTCAGGGCCAGTGTGAGGGTTCCAGGGTGTTAACAGGTCTGTCAGGGTCCAGGTTCTTCAGGGCCAGTGTGAGGGTTCCAGAGTGTTAACAGGTCTGTCAGGGTCCAGGTTCTTCAGGGCCAGTGTGAGGGTTCCAGAGTGTTAACAGGTCTGTCAGGGTCCAGGTTCTTCAGGGCCAGTGTGAGGGTTCCAGGGTGTTAACAGGTCTGTCAGGGTCCAGGTTCTTCAGGGCCAGTGTGAGGGTTCCAGGGTGTTAACAGGTCTGTCAGGGTCCAGGTTCTTCAGGGCCAGTGTGAGGGTTCCAGGGTGTTAACAGGTCTGTCAGGGTCCAGGTTCTTCAGGGCCAGTGTGAGGGTTCCAGGGTGTTAACAGGTCTGTCAGGGTCCAGGTTCTTCAGGGCCAGTGTGAGGGTTCCAGGGTGTTAACAGGTCTGTCAGGGTCCAGGTTCTTCAGGGCCAGTGTGAGGGTTCCAGGGTGTTAACAGGTCTGTCAGGGCCCAGGTTCTTCAGGGCCAATGTGAGGGTTCCAGAGTGTTAACAGGTCTGTCAGGGTCCAGGTTCTTCAGGGCCAGTGTGAGGGTTCCAGGGTGTTAACAGGTCTGTCAGGGTCCAGGTTCTTCAGGGCCAATGTGAGGGTTCCAGAGTGTTAACAGGTCTGTCAGGGTCCAGGTTCTTCAGGGCCGGTGTGAGGGTTCCAGGGTGTTAACAGGTCTGTCAGGGTCCAGGTTCTTCAGGGCCAATGTGAGGGTTCCAGAGTGTTAACAGGTCTGTCAGGGTCCAGGTTCTTCAGGGCCAGTGTGAGGGTTCCAGGGTGTTAACAGGTCTGTCAGGGTCCAGATTCTTCAGGGCCAGTGTGAGGGTTCCAGGGTGTTAACAGGTCTGTCAGGGTCCAGGTTCTTCAGGGCCAGTGTGAGGGTTCCAGAGTGTTAACAGGTCTGTCAGGGTCCAGGTTCCTCAGGGCAGGTGTGAGGGTTCCAGGGTGTTAACAGGTCTGTCAGGGTCCAGGTTCTTCAGGGCCAATGTGAGGGTTCCAGGGTGTTAATAGGTCTGTCAGGGTCCAGGTTCCTCAGGGCCAGTGTGAGGGTTCCAGGGTGTTAACAGGTCTGCCAGGGTCCAGGTTCCTCAGGGCCGGTGTGAGAGTTCCAGAGTGTTAACAGGTCTGTCAGGGTCCAGGTTCCTCAGGGCCGGTGTGAGGGTTCCAGGGTGTTAATAGGTCTGTCAGGGTCCAGGTTCCTCAGGGCAGGTGTGAGGGTTCCAGGGTGTTAATAGGTCTGTCAGGGTCCAGGTTCTTCAGGGCCAGTGTGAGGGTTCCAGAGTGTTAACAGGTCTGTCAGGGTCCAGGTTCCTCAGGGCCGGTGTGAGGGTTCCAGGGTGTTAACAGGTCTGTCAGGGTCCAGGTTCCTCAGGGCAGGTTTGAGGGTTCCAGAGTGTTAACAGGTCTGTCAGGGTCCAGGTTCTTCAGGGCCAATGTGAGGGTTCCAGGGTGTTAATAGGTCTGTCAGGGTCCAGGTTCCTCAGGGCCAGTGTGAGGGTTCCAGGGTGTTAACAGGTCTGCCAGGGCCCAGGTTCTTCAGGGCCAGTGTGAGGGTTCCAGAGTGTTAACAGGTCTGTCAGGGTCCAGGTTCCTCAGGGCCAGTGTGAGGGTTCCAGGGTGTTAACAGGTCTGTCAGGGCCCAGGTTCCTCAGGGCCAGTGTGAGGGTTCCAGAGTGTTAACAGGTCTGTCAGGGTCCAGGTTCCTCAGGGCCAGTGTGAGGGTTCCAGAGTGTTAACAGGTCTGTCAGGGCCCAGGTTCCTCAGGGCCAGTGTGAGGGTTCCAGAGTGTTAACAGGTCTGTCAGGGTCCAGGTTCCTCAGGGCCAATGTGAGGATTCCAGAGTGTTAACAGGTCTGTCAGGGTCCAGGTTCCTCAGGGCCGGTGTGAGGGTTCCAGAGTGTTAACAGGTCTGTCAGGGTCCAGGTTCCTCAGGGCCGGTGTGAGGGTTCCAGGGTGTTAACAGGTCTGTCAGGGTCCAGGTTCCTCAGGGCCAATGTGAGGGTTCCAGGGTGTTAACAGGTCTGTCAGGGTCCAGGTTCCTCAGGGCCAGTGTGAGGGTTCCAGAGTGTTAACAGGTCTGTCAGGGTCCAGGTTCCTCAGGGCCAATGTGAGGGTTCCAGGGTGTTAACAGGTCTGTCAGGGTCCAGGTTCCTCAGGGCCAATGTGAGGGTTCCAGGGTGTTAACAGGTCTGTCAGGGTCCAGGTTCCTCAGGGCCAATGTGAAGGAGCTTTCTTATCTTAGTGGATTTCAGAACCTCTTTGGGGGTCATTGGTCTTCTTTCTAGGGGATTTAAGGGTTTTGAGGGTTTCTTGGGGGGTTTCTGGTCTCCTCAAAGGTGTCTTTGGTTTTCTCCAGGAGGGTTGACAGATTTGTGAAGAACTTCCCGGTCACTAAACAAGGGTTACAGAACTTGTAGAGAAGATTTCTGGTGTTCTTGAAGGACACTTGGTCTTCTTTCTTGGGAACTTAAGGGGTTCGGGGGGTTTCTGGTCTCCTTGAAGGTGTCTTTGGTTTTCAGCAGGAGATTTGACGGCACTGTGAAGAACTTTCTAGTCACTTGAGGGGGTCATTGGTCTTCTTGCTAGGGGATTTAAGGGGTTTGAGTTTTTCTTGGGGGTGTTCTGGTCTCTTCAAAGGTGTCTTTGGTTTTCTCCAGGAGGGCTGACAGATTTGTGAAGCGCTTCATAGTCACTTGACAAGGGTTTCAGAATTTCTAGAGAAGATTTCTGGTGTTCTTGAGGGGGTCTTTGGTCTTTTTTATCAGGGATTTAAGGGGTTTGGGGGGTTACTGATCTCCTTAAATGTGTCTTTGGTTTTCTCAGGGAGGATTGAAGGAGTTGTGAAGAACTTCCTGGTCACTTGAAAACGGAAGATAGAGAAGATTCTTTAAGGGTTTATGGTCTCCTTAAGGGTCTGTGGGCTGCTTCGGGAAGTTTGAGAGGTTTGTGAAGAGCTCTCTTACCCTGTTAAAAGGTTTTCAGGCGTTCTTGAGGAACTTCCTGTATTCTTGAGGGAATCTCATCTTCTTTGTCAGGAGATTTCTGATCTCACTGAAGGCGTCACTGAACCTTTGAGGGGGTATTTGAGTACCTGTTGAAGTTTCTGGTTGAGTTAAGGGGTTTCAGGCAGTCTTGGGAGTTAATTAAGGGTTCCTGGAGGTCTTCAGGAAATACTTTAAGATGTTAGATTTCAATATTTTCAATGTGTTGTTGTTCTCCTGACTCCCGTCTGCAGCTACAACATGTTTGGTCATTTTAAATTCTGCATCACTCTGATTGGAGGATACCTGCTCTTCCATGACCCGCTGTCACTGAACCAGGTGAGTCAGCTGTGGTGCTCTGATGATTCAACCTTCTGGCTTCAGTCATGTCTCTAAACCCTGTCCTCTGTCCTCCCATCTGTCTTTGTCTCAGGCGTTTGGGATCCTCTGCACTCTGGCGGGCATCCTGTCCTACACTCACTTCAAGCTGGCTGAGCAGGAGGAGGGGAAGAGTCGGCTGGCTCAGAGACCGTAGGCTGGTTCACCTGTCAGTCACCTGCACAGACTCCTGACCGGCCGCCGGCTGCACAGACCTCTTTATATATTTTTATATTGCTATGAGTACTTTTCAGGAGAGTAAAGATTGTCGTCATGGTTCACCGACACGCCGGCGCATCGTTGGCTCTTCGCTCTCCTCCCTGCGGCGGCTGCAGCATGAAAAGCTTTGATAATTAAATATTAAACCACCTTTGTCTCATCCAAAGCAGATATAAGAACACTTTATCAAACAGCTGTCACTCAGACTGACGCAGGAGGGGTTGTGCTGTTTGTGGCGAGCCGTTAACGGACTGGACTACAGGTTTGTGTCATCACAGGGTGGGCGGAGTTACAGGACAGACTGTTCAAGAGCCTTCGAACAAAGCATCAAACCTTCATCTGCTGCTGGACGCACACGCTGCCGTCGCAACAATATAATAATGATTAACCCTTTGAATCCTGGAGCGATGTCACTTTACGGCTTTCATGAATATTGAACCCTGAGGGAATCGATTACTTTCAGAAACATGGGGAAAAATAGCAACGAGCAACTTGGTGAGAACTGCCCGAAAAATTGCAAAAAATTAATAGATTTAGAAATTTAAAAAATAACTAGGGAAAAGCTTTATTTATAATTATTATTATTACATTTTAAAATTATTTTACAGAATTGTTTTAAATTTTTTAAACTTTTTTCAACTAATTTTCTTGTTTTTCATTTTTTATTAATGTCTTGCAAATTTTTTGGGTAATTTCGTCTTTCGTTTGTTGCTCATTGCTTCTTCCAATATTTTTGAAAAACATGCCAGTTTGCTCGGGTTTCAGAGGGTTAATAAAATGCGAGCACAAAATGTTTCAACGCGGTACTTCATCCTCAGTGTCTGTACTTTTTTGATACCACGTGTTTAAAATAAAACAATCTCTGTGAACTCTGCATTTGATCATCAATTCATATCCAGAGTTCCTAATAGATTTCTCTTTTTTTAATCGAAAGTGTTTACAGTCTCGTTCATTGTCATTTTTATTCATTTTCTTCTTTATTTTTCTTTTATTTGTAGCATTTTTACAGGACTGAGGCTGTGATGAGGATTTTATTACATTTTTATTTCTAGTTTTTTATTTCCTTTGTGAGAAAACATTTCAGGAGGCGGTCTGATGCACCGTCTCTGTGTGGACGCAGCAGGGACGAGGTCACAACAGGATCTAAAGTCTAACTGTATCAGTACAGAGGTTCAAACTGAGCATGCTCAGTAGGTCTGAATCGTCAGTGCAAAACTCTCCCTGTCGTCATTTTTACTTCACTGTGTTCAATGTTCTCAGTCTGCTGAATAAAACCTGATGTGATGACTTCACAGCTGTTTGTTTCTCTGCTGGTTCACTGGCTGTGGAGACTTTCCACAGATACAGACGTGTTCAGATATTAGTCCGTTTACTTCAATAAAAGTACAGAGGCATTATCAGCTCAAGTATCAAAGCAAGGCACAAAAAACTTCAGTTGGAGCTTCATTAGTTTAAACATCTCTATATACAGCTCAGTCCAGTGACTCAGCCTCAGGGTCCTCCAGCAGCCCAGTCACCAGAATAAATGCCAGCATTGTACATTTCTGTAAACCATAAATACTGTAGGAGTTATATCTGAATGAGTTACAGTCTTCTCTGGTGCTCATGGTTTCAGTAAAATGAACTGAACCGAGCTAACATTTAAACATTTATATGTGTATGTGATCTAAACAGCTAAGTAATGTTAGCTCAAGTGGGAAGTCAACAATCTGGTTTTATACATTCAACAACTTCTATAAAAATGAACTGCTTGGTTACCAGACCAGGCCTCTAATTGAGGCAGGCCTTTATTTGTCTACATTTGTAGCTACACTGAGCTGGTAAAAGGGACTGGGTCGTTAACGTGGGACGAGGCTTTTAACTGAAGTTTTCCCGTATGTTACATTTGCACATGGAGGATGGTGTGACACGTCAGAGCTGCAGACACTGTTCAACACCAACAAACTATAAACTAGTTGTAGTCGTTTGATCCTGTCACTGTTTTTCCAGCAGCAACTGAGTCCCTGAAATCAGGTATTTCAAGACAAGCCAAAACATGACCTTTTCCTCACCATAGACAGGTGGTTTTTGTGCCTTAACATCATGTTAACCACAGCGTTGTTGAAAAGGAAAGTTTCAGTGTGTGTCACTACAGAATAACATACAAATGTATCTGTGGTCTGCAGAAATGTACGATGCCAACATTTATTCTGGTGGTTGGGCCGCCTCCAGAGAGTCAGCAGATAAATCTGAAGAAGACAATGAAGAAGAAGAAGATGAAAAAGAAGACGATGAAGAAGATGAAGACGAAGACGATGAAGTAGAAGACAAAGACAATGAAGAAGAAAACGAAGAAGATGACGACCAAGAAGATGAAAAAGAAGACGACGAAGAAGATGAAGACGAAGACGATGAAGTAGAAGACGAAGACAAAGACAATGAAGAAGACGACAACAAAGAAGATGAAAAAGAAGAAGAAGATGAAAAAGAAGACGAAGACGATGAAGAAGAAGAAGACAACGAAGAAGAAGAAAAAGATGAAAAAGAAGGCGAAGTTTTCAGTTTTTGGATTCCTCTTTGTCCGTTTTAAAATGTTGGATCATTTATGGAAGTACTGTTTAAAACCTTAAACAGTTCATTGCAATTCAAAATCTTGTGTTTTCCTGTCACACATCATCTGCAAATAACGAGTAACAGTCGCACCATCTGAGATGTATGGTGGAGTAAAAGTATAGAAAACAGAGAATGGAAACACTCAAGTACAAGTAACTAAGTTTAAAGTGAGTAATCGTATCTGTGAAGGAATCTTGTGCTCTTGAGGCCTTCAGCCTCGCTCAGTGAAGGAAGTGGGCGACAGTTATAATTAAGGCAACAGTCAGGTCAGCAGGAGGTCAGGCTGCTTGACCTTTGTTATGAACACACTCCATCTTTGTCTCCCAGTCGTGGCAGAGGGAGCACAGCTGGCTCTGTTGCCATAGCGCCCAAGGTTAAGAGGAGGGGACACGGCCCTGTGTCTCAGGCTCAACAGACCAGAGTCTCTGTATAGATACGTGGGTTTTGTTAGAGACAGTGGAGGTGATTCAGAGCCAGGGGAGCAGGCTGGTTGGTTAAAGTCAGTGACCAATAGAAACGTCACACAGCCAGAGATCAGGACGGAATTTGGGAACGTGGAGTGACTCACAAGGGAACACTGTTTGGGTTAAAGACAAGGACACATGGGCGAGGACACCCTCAGAGTCTGTGGACACTGTGTTACGCTCTGTGTGTTCAAATGTGATTCGCCTCAAACGAGCCTTCGTTAAATACTGTGTGAGATCCATCATAGTCTTCCTCAGCTGTTAAATCGTCAGCTCTGATTTCTTCAACAGTACTGAGTTGGGGCCCGTCCCAATACCCTCCTTAGCCCTACGCCTACATTTGCTCTTTCCCGCGAGGGGTAGTGGTGTCCCAATTCCTTTTTGCGTGTAGGGGTAGGGGGCGTAAAACTAGCCCTTCGGAGCAGATGCTGACTTGCCAGCAAGGGGTAATCGTTGCCATGGCTACCACTGAGCAAGAGACGGGAAAAAAGTTCATACATGTACGTATAATTTCGCAAATAAACATGGAACTTTTGTAAAAACGTTTTTGAATAACTGTGTATTTGTGTATAGAACAGTACAACATTTTTTTTTATCGCTATTCACGATGTCTAGATTAGAGTTGACAGAACTTGCCAGCTAGCTAACGTTACCGTCCTCCTTGCTTGTTAGCTAGCTAGCTAGCTTGCACTATCTGGCGTCTGTCATCTGTCCTGTTCTGCAAAATTGTCGGACTTTTCACATTATGATAACACGCCAGCTAGCATAACTATGCTGCCTCGTAATGTTAGCTGGTTAGCTAGCTACCAGAAGTCCCCTGTCGTCTGTCGTTCATCAAACGAAACATGATGAATGCGGCAAACACGGTCAGTAGGATGAACTCAATCGGAGACTCCATTGTAGATGCCCGTTGGAAATGTAGATGGCTCGCAGCTTCCTGTTTAAAATAGTTGTGTATGCGTGAACGTAACCGACGCGGTGACGTAGTGAGTGGTGTCCCAATTCTTAGGGAAAGATTTTTACCCCTACCCCTCGTTGCTTCATTTGGAGGGCCAAGGGGTAGTGGACAAGGGGGGTATTGGGATTGGGCCTAACTCCTCAGTCCTGCAGACGTGATGTTCAGGCTCGCCTCGAGTTAAACTGTAACAGTAACGAGTCAATAAACCTGCCGTCGGTACAGAAGTCAAACAGAATGAGAACATGGTTTCATTTATTATAAACACACCAACCGAGCAGAGTTTAACTGTGAACAGCTCCTCTGTGCAGCTCTCAGTGCCGCCCTGTGTGTGGTGTGTGTGTGTGTGTGTGTGTGAGAGAGAGAGAGAGAGAACAAGGGTTGCTGTTGTAGCTTTATTGACACAGTGCTAATGACACACACACACACACACACACACTCTCTCTCTCAGTGTGGCAGCAACTTTCAGATGAATGAAGGATTTGGAAAAAGAGAGTGTTTAAAATATTTGTCGTGTCCTGAGGAGGAGAGTCTGAGAGCTGCTGTAACACGACCTCACTGAGACTGTTCTGTTTCTCTGGAGCTCCACTTTAGTTTAAACCCTTTAAATTCTAATTTCATTACATTTCAGCTTCAGTTTGGTTTGTAACAGCCGTTCAGTTAAAGGTACATCCCACGATTTTGTTATAAAAACCCAAAGTACAACTACTGCTGCTACTGGTGCATGTTGTCAGTGGCAGAGAAGAATTCACATCTTTCCTTATATACAAACATCATTATTACATAAAATAATTGTCCTACAAGTAAAGGTTCTATATTGAAAATGTTTCTCAACCAAAGGTATGAGTGCTTTTGGCGTAAGAAAAAGTTTCTACGTCGAAAAATGGTGGCTTCTTCTCACACCCAGAAATGAATGAATGAATGTATTTTCAGTCAGGCAGAATCAGTGGCGCCAACATGAGGGGTCCTTCCGCCGTTCACACGGAAACCGACGGTAATGACCGATGTTTGTTATGCTACAACTAGCAGGTAAACACTTTCATGTTTCAGTGATATTTACACGGAAGTTAGAGCAGCTAAATGTGTATTTATGGTGAACATGATTTGAAGGTGTCGCCGTGAGGAGTTAACACACACTAACTGTCAGTTTAACGCTGTCAAAACGTTTGTTTACATCCGTTTCTGTGCGTGCAGTCAGGTGGCTAACGGCGCTAGCTGTGCTAATGCTAACTCTGCTTCCGTTATTAATTTATGTTCACATTGAAAACGTGACAGCGTTTCAATATGGCCACGAAGCGGACTGTCTTCTTAACAGCCAACATTAAACTGATTTGTCGTGCGTTTCACTGATTTAAAAGAGAGCTAACGTGCTAACCAAGCTAACACAGCTAGGCTAGGCGGCTAACGGGGGCTGTCTGCAGCGGCGCTGCTGTGTGGGTGTGTATGAGCGGCTGGAGGATCAGACTGTGGGTGACTTGTTTGAATGCTACTTTTAACGAGTCTGTATTTTAAATATTTAAATGTACATACTGCATGTGTACACTGTAGTGTCTGCAGCGGTGGAAGAAGTATTCACATCCTACTCTGCAGTAAAACTACTGTCACCGCACTGTGGAAATGCTCCTCTACAAGTAAAAGTCCTGCAGTCAAAACTTTACTGAATAAAAGCTGGTGTCAACAACATGCACCTAAAGTAGTTAAAGTTAAAGTCGGTATGTTGCAGTTAAATGTTTTTCTGTTCTGTATGATGTGATTGATGAATATTCCTGCTGCTGTACATGTGTCATTTCCTGCTGTACATATTTACTGTTAGGCAGCTTCATCCTCAGCAATGCATCATATTCTGTGAGATCATCATGTGTCTGCAGGTCCTCTAAAAGTCTTAAGATGTCTTCACTGTAATTTAAATATATAAATATGAGGCCTTAAAAGTAAAAAAATGAAAGTCTTAAAGTTGAAATTGCGACATCCTTATTGCCACAGAGATGTTATCTAATTTCATTTTTCCATCCTTGTATTTTTTGTCGTCAAAATGAGTCCAGCTCTTCTGTGTGAAAGGTCCCAATCTTTACACCTGTCACTGAATATAATGCTGTCTTTTTACTTTATACCTGCACTCACCTGTTGGTAAGATGTAGACTCATCTAGCTCACTCTATCAACCATATTCCTATTAAAACTAGAGTTGTACCGATACCAGTATCGGAAATGCCTCCGATACTGCCTAAAATGTGGTATGGGATATTGGCGAGTACAGCCTATGACCAATCCGATACCACGTAATGCCTCATGTCATTACGCATACGCACGCTACAGGCAAACACAACAGAAACGGAGTGGAGTTTAAAAAGCATTCTACTGTAGCCTTTAAAATGTCTTTTTTACCAAATTGTGTGGCTGCACTTCAACCTGTGTCTTGATCTGTGTCAACACTGGATAATAATAATAATAATAATAAAGTTTTATGGCATTCATTCTACTATTATGTATTTATTTCTTAATATTTTACACAGAGTTTTAGGAGTTGAGACATACAACAATTCATATCTCATCCATTTTTATTTTACACGCTGGTATCAGATCGGTACTTGGTATCGGCAGATACCTAAGGTTCACGGATCGGAATCGGTATCGGGAAGGAAAAAGTGGTAGCGGTACATCTCTACTTAAAACCCGCCCCTGCACGGGACCACATACGTATGTATATGCGTATGTGTTTTACATGTATCTCATCAGGGAGGTACATGGTTTTCAGTGGACAGGAAGAAACTACAGCTGTCACACCAGTGTGGTGTGGTAAAAAGTACGAGATTTACCTTTGAGATGGAGAAGTATATCATATGTTAATGTACTTAGTTACATTCTCCCACTCCAGGGAGTCATCAAGAAATTTAAACTAAATAATAATAACAGTTATTTATATTACTATTATATTACTATTATTATATTATATTACTATTATATTAGAACTTCAAAACTGGAGATCACAAAGTGCTGGACAAGGAAAAACACAAAGAAAAATACACATAGAACATTATATATAAATACAAAGTGAGAATACTAGACTATAAAATTTTACTTCATGTCACACACACAAATCGTTCCAGGTTTGTGCCTCTCATTTGCCTCTCTCACGTTTAGTCACATCCTTCCTTTTTCT
The DNA here is from genome assembly GCF_011397635.1 of Epinephelus fuscoguttatus. Taxonomy (NCBI): domain Eukaryota; kingdom Metazoa; phylum Chordata; class Actinopteri; order Perciformes; family Serranidae; genus Epinephelus; species Epinephelus fuscoguttatus. The sequence continues at coordinate 1,507,125 of NC_064773.1, forward strand.
CTCTGAAAAACAAATACCCGCTGATCTGAAAATATACAGGAAGTCGTTTAACATCATTTAATTGTGAAGATATTTTCAGATTAAAAAAGATTTAAAACATTTTAAAAATTCATCTGCTGCACTAAAAAGATTTTTAAACCATCTCTGAATTAGTTTCATTAACGTAGCTGTGCTTGATTTTAACAGATATCTTATAAAATATTGTAACATCAGTAATATTTGTGAGTAATTTTGGAAAGAAAACAGTATTGAAAGAAACACCGGTGTTCACCAATAAAACTGATATTAAAGTTTAAAAATTGTGTTGATGTTGTTAAACAAGGAGACTAACATGAGGCATCTCTGTCCACCATCTTTATCTGAATTAGGATAATTAGGAAGAGGGTTAATTATGTTTTCTGTTGTTCAACAGATGAAATATTTATTCATACAGATGATTCGAAGAGTCTTTAAAGAATCTGGACTCATAAATAACTTTTGTTCTCATCGTCTCCCCTCAGTATGCCTGCTGAACGCAAGCGCTCAGTAAACATGGACGAGAAAGACGTTTGCAGCTTCAGCAACAAGGACAAAGAGAAGGACAGAGACGGTGACAGACGACCAGCGTCCGCCCGGGACAAAGCAAAGGACGAGGCCAAGATGAGCGGGAAAAAAGACGGCGGCAAGGAGGAGAAGAGGAAGCGTCTGGAGGAGGAGAAGAAGAAGAAGGAGGAAAAGGAGCGGAGAAAGAAAGAGGAGGAGAAACAGAAAGCGGAGGAGGAGCAGAAGAAGAAAGAGGAGGAGGAGAAGAGACAGCAGGAGGAGCAGGAGAGGAAGCTACAGGAGGAGGAGTCCAAGAGACAACGTGAGGAGGAGGCAGCTCTTCTCAAGTAAGTCAAGTTAGCTGATGATAATATTGATGATGCAGTGGGTTTAGGTGCAACACAACAGTGCACCATATTATTGTTTAAATCAATAATAATATAACAATATAATCTTGTTTCCATATCTGAAGGCTTTTCACACTGTGTTAACGCCTTGTTTTGAAAACGTAGTCATTTGAGTATCCGAGGTCGTTTCAGTGCGTTTACAGGTCAGAATACAGGAGCGCTCCAATTTTAGCTGCAGCTGCTTTGACCACGGAGACTTGAGTGACGGTTAGCGTGACGCAGAAACATCAGACGCTGCTCAGGAGGATTTGATCCGGCTTGGCTGACCATGAAAAAGACTGCGGTCAAACCCGCCGTCACTGGCATCTCTGTGGTCAAACCAGCTGCTGCTAAAGTTGGAGACAAACACAGGCAGAGCAGAACAAAGTCTCTGAGGGAAGAGCAGATGCAACAATGACGTTTACAATGGCAGGGAAAGATCTGGGACCAGTTGCACACAACACATTAAGTTTTCTCCTGAAGTATGACACTTAAGGCTTAATTTCTCCTTAGCTAGGGGACCTGCACAGTTGCACAGAATCCCTTAAAAGATTTCCTTAGTTTAGAAAAAAACATTTATTGCGATGAAAGAGATTTCACAGCAAGAAAAGTTTCCATGGAGATTGTTTGCTTGGACTCAAGCTGTTATTGTCTCACAAAGTTGTCTCATAGTTCAATAGTGAAAAATGTCATAAGAAAAGAAGACATCCAAATGTCACAGTATTTATCTCTGTCCAACTGATCCCATTTTTACTGATAAATTCCTCCCTTCTGTTTTCTGCTGCGTGGAAATCCTACAGCCCGAAATATTTTCTGTACCTGAAAAGTACCGTTCAGTATTGAACAGCATGTTGATATCAGGACGTACGCCTTGTCAGAAAAGGCCCGAGAAGGAAGTGATGTATTTACTGTTGCATTACGTTTCCTGCAACCATTCAGAATGCCAAACCCAGAGTAGTTATCGTCTCCTTTACCGTGGTCTTCATCATGTATCTTTCTCTATTTCCTCTCACGTCTGCAGGGAGAAGGAGGAGGGGCATCAGCTGCACCAGGAGGCCTGGGAGCGCCATCAGTGCAGGAAGGACCTCCGCAGTAAGAACCAGAACGCCCAGGAGGGTCGACCCGAGGAGGCCTTCTTCAGCCGACTGGACTCCAGCCTTAAAAAGAACACCGCCTTCGTGAAGAAGCTGCGCACGCTCACCGAACAGCAGCGAGACTCGCTCTCCAATGACTTCGCCTCGCTGAACCTCAGCAAGTACATTGGCGAGGCCGTGAGCTCCGTGGTGGAGGCCAAGCTGAAGATCTCTGACGTGGGCTGCGCCGTCCACCTGTGCTCTCTCTTCCACCAGCGCTACGCCGAGTTCGCTCCATTACTCCTCCAGGCGTGGAAGAAGCACTTTGAAGCAAGGAAGGAGGACAAGGCGCCCAACGTGAGCAAGCTGCGTACAGACCTGCGCTTCATAGCCGAGCTCACCATCGTTGGCCTGTTCACGGACAAAGAGGGGCTCTCTCTCATTTACGAGCAGCTGAAGAACATTATCGGGACCGACAGGGAGACGCACACACACGTGTCGGTGGTGATCAGCTTCTGTAAGCACTGTGGGGATGACATCGCCGGTCTGCTGCCCCGAAAGGTGAAACTGGCAGCTGAGAAGTTCGGCCTGAGCTTCCCTCCGAGCGAGATCATCAGCACAGAGAAACAGCAGCCCTTCCAGAACCTTCTGAGGGAGTACTTCACCTCTCTCACCAAACACCTGAAGAAGGACCACCGTGAGCTGCAGAACACCGAGAGGCAGAACAGGTGACGTTAACGCTTTCAGCTCCATGGTCACTTTTGTTCTTTACCACGATGAGACGTCCTGACATCTTGTCTTCTTCCTCTCCAGGCGTATCCTACATTCCAAAGGGGAGCTGAGTGAGGACAGACACAAGCAGTATGAAGAGTTTGCCACTTCCTACCAGAAGCTGCTGGCCAACACTCAGTCTCTGGCTGATCTGCTGGATGAGAACATGCCAGAGCTTCCTCAGGACAAGACGGTGCAGGAGGGTACGTCTCCTCTCTTTATGAGAATCATAGATACATTGAAAGTGGTCTTTAAAGTATGACATTTGTTTTTATGTATGTAATGTTGTCTTGTTTCTGCTCTCTCAGAGCACGGCCCCGGCATTGACATCTTCACTCCTGGTAAGCCCGGAGAGTACGACCTGGAAGGAGGGATCTGGGAGGACGAAGACGCTCGAAACTTCTATGAGAACTTGGTGGACCTGAAGGCGTTCGTCCCCGCCATCCTCTTCAAAGACAACGAGAAGAGTGGCCAGGGCAAAGACAAGGAGGACGGCAAAGGTATATGTGATATAAAGGACACAGACAGATGAGGAAAGAGTTTCACTCAGAGGTTTGTTCTGACTGTTGCTGTTTGGTTCAGACGGCAGAGAGGGGAAGGACTTGGCCAGCACCACAGAGGAGCTGGAGCTGGAGCTGGAGGCTCTGGACATCACAGACGAACCTCTGGAACTGGAGGGACCAGACGAGGCAGAGAACGAAGAACTGGCCAAGAAGCTGCTGGATGAGCAAGGTAAACACTCAGAGATGTGACGGTGAATTTAACGTGGTAGCAATGAAACATAGTACAGTAACTGCAGTTAGATGTTTTTTCCAAATCATTGAACCCGAATTCAAACAACAGAATCTGTAAAAATTAATTCATGTGTCGCGGCGCTGTGAAGTCTACCTCAGCTGAGAACAGAGAAATGACTGAATCGTTCCTGAGTCATCAGAACAGCCCTGATTTTATGACCCTTTATTCTCATAGAACAAGAGGATGAAGAGGCGAACACAGGGTCCCACCTGAAGCTGATCGTGGACGCCTTCATCCAGCAGCTGCCCAACTGTGTCAACAGAGACCTCATAGACAAGGTGAGGAGACACAAACAAGATGTCTTACATTTAAGGCAGTGTCCATTGTTGGGACGAGTAAATGCCTGCTTTGTGTTTAGATGACTTTATATAAACCAAATGATACTCTTGAAGTAACAGATGAGTGTCGACAGGTTGCTGACAGGTTAAGAATTTATGATGTTGAAATGTCTGAGCTCTGTGTCGACTCCCACAGGCCGCCATGGACTTCTGCATGAACATGAACACCAAGTCTAACAGGAGGAAGCTGGTCCGAGCGCTCTTCACTGTCCCCAGGCAGAGGTAAAGCTGCACACACCTTATACCGTACATCTGATGGAGCATGTGTGTGGAGATTATAAATTTGATTAAACTTTAAACAGCTCCAGTTATTCATAAAAGTGCTGTAATAAACAGCGGATCAATGAGTGTGTGAAAGGTGTTTGCTCAGGACCAAACAGCTGCTTTAATTACTTACTTTTTACTATAACTATAACTATAAATTATACCTGTAAAAACAGTTGCCAAATAAATGTAGAAAATGTATTTTTAGAGTTGGAAAAAACTTCAGCTCAGATCAGAAAAAAGCCCCACGCCACTTCTGTTTTATTTTATTTTGTGGTGCTCTAGTGAGTTTGTGTCAGCAGGACGGTGTGTGAGATAAACTACAGTGTGTGCTCATGGTGATGAAGGAACATGTCGGCCAGTCACACAGTGTGTCTCACTGATGATATTAGACTGTAGAAACACACATGACACCTTTTAGGAGACACGTTCACTGAGTTGAGTTTTATTGTCAATAAGGAAACTGCAGACTGTTGCTGGCCTCACAGTCTACCTTTAAAGACCACCAGGGGGTGCTAACGTCATAGTTTATAGTCTGAAGATGAGCACTGACTCTTCCTCCTCCTGCAGGTTGGATCTTCTGCCCTTCTACTCTCGCCTGGTGGCGACTCTTCATCCCTGCATGTCAGACGTGGCTGAAGATCTCTGCTCCATGCTGAAGGGAGACTTCAGGTTTCATGTACGTCTTGTTTTTGAATCATATTCAGAGTTTTACTGTGACGAGTCACTGCAGCAGGTGGCTCTGAAACTAATACATCAATAAAAGCTCAAGCAGGAAGTTTTTCTGTGACAATATTCTGAGTTACAAATTTCCTTTTGGTAATGTTGTGTGAATGTGTGTGTGCTGTAGATTCGGAAGAAGGACCAGATCAACATCGAGACCAAAAACAAAACAGTCAGATTTGTTGGGGAACTGGCCAAGTTCAAGATGTTCTCAAAAACCGACACGCTTCAGTGTCTCAAGGTGGGTGAAATAAATCTGCCTGTTATCTCTGAGCTGATCAATGTGAGGAAGATAGTTATATTAAATGTGTTTGTGTCCCAACAGATGCTGCTGTCTGATTTCACCCATCACCATATCGAGATGGCGTGCACGCTGCTGGAGACCTGCGGCCGCTTCCTCTTCAGATCCCCCGACTCTCACCTGCGGACCAGCGTCCTGCTGGTCAGTTCACTGTTTTCACAAAATACTCGTTATGTTTTGTTCGTCCAGTTTTTAAAGGTTTCAGTTAGTTTTCAGGTCTGTCACCACCTCAAATAAAACAAACTCAAGTGTTTTACACCTTTCCTACATTGTAATTGGGGCGCTTGTGTCCAACAGTTTCTGCAGCTTCCTGAAAATCTGTTATTAATCGTTATATTGTCCACAGTATCGGCCATTCTGAGACTTCAGCCTGATGTTTTCTCATCTGCGTTCCAGGAGCAAATGATGCGTAAAAAGCAGGCGCAGCATCTGGACGCCCGCTACGTGACGATGGTGGAGAACGCCTACTACTACTGCAACCCGCCGCCCATGGAGAAGACAGTGAAGAAGAAGAGGCCCCCGCTGCAGGAGTACATCCGCAAGCTGCTCTACAAGGACCTGTCCAAGGTCACCACGGAGAAGGTGCTGAGGCAGATGCGTAAGCTGCCCTGGCAGGACCCCGAGGTGAAGAGCTACCTCATCTGCTGCATGGTCAACATCTGGAACGTCAAGTACAACAGCATCCACTGTGTGGCCAACCTGCTGGCCGGCCTGGTGGCCTACCAGGAGGACGTGGGCATCCACGTGGTGGACGGAGTGCTGGAGGACATCCGGCTGGGGATGGAGGTAATAGTTGTGTCATTTACTGACTAAAGATAAACAGATGTGACAGGTTTATTTCTCCACTGCTGATAGAATGGTGATGTAACACACAATGACAGACAGACAAAGCCAGGTGTTAATCTTCATTGACAGTTTTGACTGGTTAAGTGATGAGAAAGTCCGTGTTGTTACAGTGATCAGTGTGAAGAACACTGTTGCATGTTGCAGGACACGTGAGAATGTCGTCTGGCTTCATCCTCAGTCTGAAGTCATGTTGTTTTACACAACACTTCAGACTGTTCCACGTGGTTGAATCCACAGCTCAGGTCCTGACAACATGTTCAAAACATTTGTCTCAAATGTGCCCCGCAACTGATCCCAGAACCAGCGCCGGTTCAACCAGCTCTGCCGATGTTTTTACATCTGAAACAGAGACATTTAAAGTAAAAGTAAAAGCTTTTCAAACATGCAGACAGAGCCTTCGTATTTCTGATTCAGATTTGAATGCAGGAGCATTTTAAATGTTGTCTGGCTACTTTTACTTCAACATAGTATCTGAATACGACCTCCTTCACTGTCCGTCCTCAGGTCAACCAGCCCAAGTTCAACCAGCGGCGGATCAGCAGCGCCAAGTTCCTGGGCGAGCTCTACAACTACCGCATGGTGGAGTCGGCCGTCATCTTCCGCACCCTCTTCTCCTTCATCTCCTTCGGGATCAATCAGGACGGCAGCCCCAGCGTGCTGGACCCTCCAGAGCACCTGTTCCGCATCCGCCTGGTGTGCACGCTGCTCGACACCTGCGGCCAGTACTTTGACCGAGGCTCCAGCAAGAGGAAGCTGGACTGTTTCCTCATCTACTTCCAGGTAGGTTTGCTCCCAACGCACCTCCAGTCCCTGTCTTTTTTCCTCTGTGTCCTCTCACATGATTTCATCCAGATCTTTTTTAAAGGATAGTGATAGTCTGTCGCTGTCTCTGCGTCCAAAAAAATCACTTCCTCGTTCATTCTCCAGTGCTCAAAAATAAGGATTGACCGAATCCCCAGGGCCAGTGAATCAATTAAACACATCACTTTTTTGTGGAGCAGATGGTGGAAGTAGTTTGGGAGTGAGCTATCTCACTTCCTTCTCATTTCTGTAGAGAGCTTCACACGTTCGGTACCGATCGTTTGTGAGTAAAGGGTGGCAATAAGACAAAGTTTCTGAGCTGCTGAGTGCATGCGAGAATCGGATGACAGATTAAACATGACGTTAACTTTAGTCTTTGTCATTATGTGATAGCTTGTAATAAATGAAACAATTCATAAGGGATGTAAGTAGAAACTGGCTTCAGGCAGGTAGATAAATTTGCTACATATACAACCTGGAGGATGAATTACAAGCAGCTCTCTGGTGAAATAAGGGTAAATAAATGAGACGATGTTGTGTGTGTCTGCAGCGTTACATCTGGTGGAAGAAGAGCATTGATGTTTGGACCAAAGACCACCCGTTCCCCATCGACATCGACTACATGATCAGCGACACCCTGGAGCTGCTGCGGCCCAAGATGAGGCTCAGCTGCTCCCTGGAGGAGGCCACCAAACAGGTCGCTGACCTGGAGAGGGAGGTGCTCGTCAAACTAGGTAGGAGCATGTCTGAAGGTGTTTGTAATCGAGACGTATGTCCGTATCCGGCATGTGAGAGTGTTAAAGTAGCAGCCGGTGTCGCTGGTCGAGCCGCTCTCTGTCGTCCCGGCTGAGCAGCATTCCTGCCGCGTCACTCCTCGCTGTGTCTTATCTGTCAGACAGGTTCCAGTTCATAGAAACACACACGCACACATGCCTGACACATGCACTCATCGAAGGGCTCAGTCAGAGGCTTCAGGAATGATAATTAAATAAGGAAATAAAATGAATGCCGAGTTAAATTAAGGCGGCTCACCCAAATAGTTTTGTCCTCATCACCAATGATATTCACTGATATTCATTTCTCTCTGTGAACTCTGTTGGACTGTTGGTCCCACAAAACAAACATTTTCCAGAGCCCAACTTGGGCTCTGGAAAATGTTTCATTGTTCTGTGACATTTTATGGCTCCAACAATGAATTAAGAAAATAATAGTCAGGTGAACTGATTGTGAAAATAACTGTTAGTCGCAGCCCTGGTCATTTAGCGGTACAAATACCAGCTTCTGTCATGTCTCCAGATGTTTTTCCAGAGATGATGAAAGCATGAAGTGCAGCTGTCACCAAAATTAAAGCACTCGAAATGTGAGCTTTGACAGAGGCGGGAAAATGTAGAACTTTATACTTTAACCTACTAAGGTTTCATTAAGGTTCATTATAACTCACTCAGTCTGTTTCCATGACGACAGAGGAAATGGATTTATTGTGTCAGACTTTTAAAATCCCCGTAAACATGTTAGTCCGACTTAAACCGGACTTTCAAAATACACGTAAACACGTTAGTGCATCTGAAACCGGACTTTTAAAGTACACGTAAACATGTCAGTGTGAGTGAAATGGTCCTGCAGTGAATGTGTCACAGTGGGACTAACACACCCAGGTCATGTGACTCCTGCATGTATACAGTCAGTCAGACCCAAACTGGCCGAGGCGCTCTGAGCATGCTCCACAGTTTCCGCCCCGGGCTTTGACCCGGAAGTCCAATAGCATTAAATGTGTAAGAGAAGAAGAAGCCGGTAACAACATGGAGAAATCTACATCCAGAGCCGTGACTTTTTGGACGGACCAAATGTACAGAGCTGTAAAGTTGTCCACCATGGTAGCAGTTAGCTGCTAGCTAACCGTAGCTAACTTGTTTGTCCATTGTTTGGTCTGTGCCTCACAACGTCCCAACAGAAAGTCTAGCATGTTTGATTTTCTTTTTGTCCTTCACGACTTCTCCCGTCACAGCCGTCACTTTGACCAGTAGGAACACAGAGCGATCTGCTGCCTCTGTATTTTTATATATATACTTTGTATCCGCTCCTGTTTGCCTGTATTTCAGGTCACTGCATAACTAAATGTAGACTGTATGTGAGAGTGATTGATGAGGCTGACGGAGGCCCCTTGAGCTCACAGTGGAGTCATTGTTGAAGCTTTCATACTTTATCCAGGATCAGACATTCCTCCATCACACAGGACCTGACCTGCAGCTCCGCCCACCTCACTTCACTTCTTCTTCACTTGTCATCTCAATTACACTAATGGGCTCTTTAATTGGTCACTTGTCATCATCCAGGTGGGACACACTAATGAAACACCAATGAAACAATGATTCCCTCCTGAATATTTTCTCTATTTATAACTGAAGCTTTTGTTTGAGTGAAGCTGCTCTGCAGGTCGGGTCGGCTCTGAGGTATTTATGATGTCATCTGTCATCGCCACCTGTTTCTGTGTCACTTTAATATTCTGTGTGTTAGAGATTCATTTCTGTCGTACTGTGTGTGTTGGCGAAGGTCTGGCCATGGAGAAGGACGGTCGCTCCAGTGCCATGAGCGAAGGGGAGGTGCTCGACGAGGAAGATGACGACGGGGATGATGATGAGGAGGGTGGCGCTGAGACTGAGGAGCAGTCGGGCAACGAGAGTGAAATGAATGAACAGGAAGAGGATGTGAGTCCTTTTGTTATGATGATGACCTCATTGGCCAAAACTTCATCCTGGTTGTTGCTCAGCTGGTTTTTGAGTCTTTGTTAAAATCCCAGTTCAGACCAAAGATTCACGACGAGATGAAACTGTTTTAGAGTGATGCAGAGAAAAGTGTCAGCGGTCTGAGCTTCACCGACCTGTCCAAGTGCACGCCCAGGTGTTTGTATGCTTGCGCCCCTCGGATGTTGAGGTGCCGAGAGGGGGGAGGGCTCAGACCTGGTGTCGCCACTTGTGTGTTGCTGAGGGTGACGCACCTGCAAGTAAACAGTTACCTGAAGTTAGTTTTGGATTACAAAGTTGACTCTGCTCCCAACATCTCAATCCAGGATCTGAACCAAGCTCTGGGTTTTTTAAAAACTTTTTTTAACCTTTTCAGCACAAATGTTGCCGCACGTGAAGAGTTTTACCTGCTGGTGTTTGTTTCGTGCAGCGTGATCTGTATTCATGTTTCATTAATCAGACAGAAGTCTTTCTCATATCACAGGTGGAGAACTTATACTGGCTTCTGTCAGAAGCTTGAATGAAACATGTTGGTTTATGATATCCTGCATCATCAGTCATGTATTGGTCACTCTTATGGGCTGAATCCAGTCAGTTAATGAGCCGCTACTGTTTTTCCACAGGAAGGGTCAGAGAACGAAGAAGAGGAGAGAGAGGAAGAGGAGGAGGAGAACACCGACTACCTGACTGACTCCAACAAAGAAAACGAGACTGACGAGGAGAACAATGTGAGATCAATAAGAAGAGCTGCTGATCAGAAATGTTTAAGAACAAACCCTGGTTTCAGTTTTAATCTAACGACCTGTACGTGTGCTCTGTGTGTGTGTGTGTGTGTGTGTGTGTGTGTGTGTGTGTGTGTAGGAGGTCACCATCCGCGGCGGAGGACTGAAGCACGTGGCGTGTGCTGAGGACGAGGACTTCATTCAGGCTCTGGATAAGATGATGCTGGAGAACCTGCAGGTACGACGTCCTGTAAACTCACTGCTGAAGCCACATCTAAGCATTTCTTAATAAAGGGCTGGACAATAATGACGACAGATGATCACAGTTAAAGTTAAAGTTATGTCGATAACACACTCATAGCTAATTTTCAAGCACTGTGTCAGAAACTGGACCGTTTGTTAATTTGAGGGCTGTTGACATGCACCGTTCAGTTATTCAGAGCACCACACTCTGTTAACGTCAGAGCTCTGAACTCTGTCTGAGGATACAGAGCAGCAGAGCACAGTAACAACCCAATGATCTGGATCGATATATCGATTCAACGATCCAGTGTTATCGATGGTGAAAACAGTGAAAGTGTTGAAAGTGAAAACATCGATCCATATTGTCATCTTTAGGATACACTTTTATTTTGAAGGTCTGTGTCACCATCAAACAGCAGCAGGCTGACAACGAGCAACGATAAGAATAACGCCAATTACTTGGGAATAAATCAGCTGAGTGGAATTATTATTGATGTCGGAGCAAACACAGGTCAACAGACAAAGAACGTGCCATATGTAAACAATGCTGTTATGAGATAAAACAGGGTGCACTTGCTTAGACGAGCATCTCACTCCACTAACTTCTCATTAAAGTAACATCAGCTGCTCTGTTTCAGTCTAAAAAAAGGTTAAAGCAGGCTGAAATTCAACTGTACTGTTCTGTCAGGAGACGCAGTGACTTAAACCAACGGTGAATCAGAGAAACTATCGATAATAAATATAAATCGTGTAACTATGAGGAGAGGATGTCTCCGCTAGCCGCTAGGCTGATTTCTGCAATGTATAGCTGACAATGAGTGACCAGGGGGCGTCGGTAGCTTAGTGGATAGTGCCGGTGCCCCCTGTATAGAGGCGATGCCTCGCTGCAGCGGTCGCGAGTTCGACTCCGGCTTGCAACCCTTTGCTGCATGTCGTCCCCCCACCCTCTCTGTCTCCCCATTTCACACTGTCCTGTGTATTAAAGGCAAAAAGTCAAAAAAAAAATCTTTAAAAACAACGAGTGACCAGGAAAATAACAAGTGTTTTGTCTGTGAACCTCGACAGTTATTACAAACTCGGACACTGGACGATTGATTCATGTGTACCCTGTATACCCTGATGCCCTAATAAACAAAACCATGAAAGAAAAGCAAATAGAAGCACCCAGGTCGACTCTGACGGGTGTTTTGTCCTCTGCAGCAGCGCAGCGGTGAGACGGTGAAGGTGCACCAGCTGGACGTGGCCATTCCTCTGCAGCTCAAGAGTCAGCTGAAGAAAGGCGGTTCCAGAGAGCCGTGCATCGGGGAGGCGGAGTCGGACATCTCCGACACCATGCAGTTCGTCATGCTGACACGCAAAGGCAACAAGCAGCAGGTGAGGAGCGGCCAAACACTAACACATATAGGACAACAGTTACAGTTCAAAAATCCGTTTTACAAGATGACACTGAACACATCGTGAGAATGTTTTAATTTACCTTTGCCCAGAACTCATTTTTACTGAATAGAGAATGAACGCATCATAATGTAACTCAATCTAACCTCCCTCAGCTGTTAGTTGCAGCCACCGGCTAACAGCTAACATCAGCTAGCTGCTAACAGCTAACATCAACTAGCTGCTAACGTTAACCAGCTCTTCTCCTGCTGCTGATGTCATCACAGATTTGTTGTCCACAGTGTAACATTATCAGTAAACAACAGTCTGCGTCCTCTGACGTGTCCGTAGTGAGTTTACTGTGTCCGTTTGTCCCGATGGCGTCCCGAGGAAGATCTCCGTCCCTCCGAACACATTCTGCTGTCCTCAAAGAGGACGAGATGTCGTTAGTCTGTAGTTCTGCTTTTAACCTGAAACAGTTTTGTATTTTTTAATAATCTGAATCTGCAAAAGAAACTAAAGTTATTAAGTGTTTGATGAACTGTGTGTCGACGACTCAACATCTGAGAGCACTGACACACTTTCACTGTCCGCACACACACACGCACACACACACACACACACACACACACACGCTCTCCTCAGTCTGACTGAGCCAGCAATAATATTGACTCTGGACTTTGTGTGTGTGTGTGTGTGTGTGTGAGCGAGAGAGAGAGCAGTGGAATGTGTGGTTTGAGGCCAGTGACTGGTTCTCCTGCTGCAGCAGGGTGTGTCTAGGACTCCGAGGTTTAATGGAGCGTTCAGTGTGTTTTAGGGGACAGCAGCCAGACACACACACACACACACACACACACACACACACACACCAGCAGAAAAAAACAACATCTGAAAATATGAAAGTTTGTCGAGGACACAGAAAATCTTTGTAGGTGAGGAGTGTGTGGATGGAAATGACTTCTGTAAACACACACTGCGTCAGTGGTGAATGAAAGCATCCTGTGTGTGTGTGTGCGCGCGCGCATGCGTGTGTGTGTGGTGGAAAGACGGATGAGAAGATTGATACCTCGCACATTACTGATCGTCTCGTCTGACTGAGATTTCAGCGGTGCTTAAAAACATGGTTGACTTATTATTTTATCTGCTATGACATCAAATTAGGGTCATCGTAGGTAATATACCAGAGAAAAACATTATAATTTTTTAGATTAAAGTCGTGAATTTACAAGTAAAATTCTCAAATATTCTCTAAAATAAAGTCACAAATGTATACAGATAAAACCTTCCAAGTTTCTCTGATATCAGTGTCACACATTTACACGTGTAATCTCAGAAATTCTCTCACAAGTTAATATGAGAAAATGTGCATTCTCTCTGGGACTAAAGTCACAAATGTGTAAGAAAAAAATAGAATAATTTCTGGAACTAAAGTCACAAATTTACAAGAAAAACGAATCACACCAGAGACGCTGGCAGTAAACTGAAAATCCCACCAAATATTGAGATGTTGAACGTCCGATCAAAACGTGTTATGGTTAAAATAGTTCCAAAATAAAAGTCCAGGATGTTAATACGAGCTTTACACGAACGGGTTTGTTCAGCTGTTCTGCTGAAGTGTGAATTCAGCTTCATACGTCCTAAAATCTGGAAATAATGAGTCAGTGTGAAGTCACACAGGACACACACACACTGGCCTCCTGGGTGAAAGTCCTGTACTTCACTCATTCATCCACCGTGACCTCCTCCCTGCGTCGGTCACTCTTTACACTGTGTCAGTCGACTTTCTGGCAGGAAGCTGGTAAATTTGTGACTTCATAAATCTCAGAAAGTGTCAGAGGTTTATTTCCCCCTCCTCTGGCTCAGTATTTTCATTTCCACCTCCTTCACTGGCCCTGATGTGCCGTCGTAGTTCTTCAGGAAAGAAATCAACATTATTTTTTCGGAAATACGTCTTTGTCTTTCAGTCAGTAGAGAAACAGGAAACACAGGAACAGAGCGGAGTGAGACAGACTGTGAGGGTCGCATCAGATTGTAATGACTGATTAATCTGCAGATAATGTTCTCAGCTGATCCATGAACCTTTGTTTGTGTGTGTGTGTGTGTCTCTGTCCGACAGTATAAGATCCTGAACGTGCCGCTGTCCTCCCACCTGGCAGCCAACCACTTCAACCAGCAGCAGGCGGAGCAGGAGGAGCGCATGAGGATGAAGAAACTCACCCTGGACATCAACGAAAGGCAGGAGCAGGAGGACTACCAGGGTAACTATGGTTACACACTTTAACTGTCACTGTTCACTGTAATGGGTGACGCTGAATGGGACGCATTAAAGGGAGCGTTCACTCAAAAACAATTATTTACTGTACACAGTAGTTGCATCCCTGAGAAGGTTATAAAAATGAAACCATACCAGTGCAAACAGACACTGAACAAAAGACAGGAAGTAAAGTTTAGAAAATGTCCAAAACAACTTTATGAAAATTCCTCTGCAGCGTTATCTGAGCATCACAACTATTTTCACTAAACAATTGATAAACAATCGTTACCCATGAAGCAGTTTGTTTCACAGCAGATTCCTTCACAGGCTGAAGATGTTTGTCCAGTGATAGTTAGAGATTTCCATCAGCCCCGGGGACGTGAGGGATAGATGGGATGTTTTTGGGTGAACTATTCCTTTAACAGAAAGTTGACCAACAGGATAATCACCTCAAAGACAACATAAACTGACCTTTATCACGACATCAGGGAGTGTCGTTCTGCGTTGTTTCACTTCTTTTAAGGCTCTTTAAACTCCTGACCCCACTGTTGATGCTGATAAGAAAAAAGCAGCTTTATTTCCTCGTTGTCGCTTCACTGCCGTCGCTGAAGCTCAATACTTTATACTGGGTTTGACTGGGATTCTGTGGAAGACCAGTTCCACCAGTGCGATGAAAACAAGGTCTTAACTTTGTCGAAATAATGACTTTGTTGTTTAAAATCGCATCAACATCGTACTGTGATAATATCGTATCGTGGTGCCTCTGGGGATTCCCACTCCACGACTTAGACTGCTGCTGAAGGAAAGAAGGAGAAACCCACCTGTGCTGCGTTCACTGACCCGCACAAAACAGCCCTGTCCTCAGTTAACGCCACATAGATTGTAACTCTGTGTGAGAAACCGTTAGGCTCAGTATATTCTCACTGACCAGGAGCTGCAGTGATTGTCTCTGCAGATGGAGATGATCGTTAAATCGGCTTTGAATTTAAATAATCAGTTAATTTGACTTTGTTTTATTTTAATTTGTTGATGAAAATGTTTTTAACGTGGTCACGGTTCTTGGTTTTACATTTGTCCTCAGTCCTGGTCTGTTTTTTGTCGTGCAGAAAATGTTGTCAGAATATTTTTCATCGTAGTTTCACTTGACAGAATTAACACTGTTGTTGAATGCATCACAACGTCTTTTAAATGTTCCTGAATGCATCATAGTATGACCTAATACACGTTATGTCCCTGAACACATCATTATGCATTTTAAATGTTCCTGAATGCACCATATTGACTTTTTTATTTTTCTGAATGCACCATGGCACTGACATGATGCACCTGAACACACCACAGTTTATCTGAACGTACCATGATACCTCATTGGCATTGCTGAGCACACCACAGCACCTCTTACACCTTTTGATGCACCTGAACACACCATAATGTTGTGTGTTGGAGGTTTCAGTGTCCGTCACCTCTGACATCTATTCACACATGTAATGTGTGTGTTTTGTGTGTGTGTGTTACAGAGATGATGCAGTCCCTCGCTCAGCGCCCGGCTCCAGCCAACACCAACCGGGAGCGCCGGCCTCGCTACCAGCACCCGAAAGGCGCTCCCAACGCCGACCTCATCTTCAAGACCGGAGGAAGGTGAGGTCACTGAAGTGCCAACACTCAAAGACACTAACAGCAGAATGTGTGTGTGATGTGAGGGTTAGGGCTCGTTATCTGACAGCAGTTTGTTCTGACTCTCTACCTCCACACGTGTCTCTTGAAACAGAGAGAAAGTCATGAGAGACAGGAAAAGAAGGGATTTCAGGACAGGCAGGAATAGACAGGACGAGCGTCAGTAAAGACTCTAATTAAACGTTATCACCAGAGATGAAGCTTCAGGAGGACGAGGGATAAAACCAGAGAAGGTTCTGTCGAGGAGTTCCTGTTCATATTCGCACCTTGAAGAGATTCTGATTTTCAGACTCTAAAGATTATTAAAGAGACTTTTTCTTAAACGTTCTGGAAACATGTTTGAATAAAGGTTACTTGAAGTTTATATTTGAACACCAGCAGCACCGTGTGTCTTTCTTGTTTCTGTACAGTGGAACGACAGCATGAAGTTTTTAAAATAGAGAAAAATAATAAGTCCTGAAGTCGACAATAAATAAATGTTTGTATCGACAGGCTGATGTATCATCTTTCTCCACTGTTGTCAAAAACACACAGTGAGACACACACGTTCCTTCATCACCATGAACACACGCTTGTTTATTTTACACCTGCTGACACAAACTCACTAGAGCACCAAAAGTGACTCATTTTTGGGAGGACAGATTAAAAAATGAATTGAAAGAAACAGTCAGTGTGCAGAGGCCTTTATCAAATTTCACCAAAAGACATGAAGTTAAACATGAAACATGCTTTTAACATTTTAAATTATTTTTGTTTCGTGGTGTTTTAGAGTGAATAAATTAAAGGAGCACCGTCCAAACGTTTGGACACTCCGAGACATTTGAGCTGTGAGACAGCTTTTGAACTTAAAGGGATAGTGCAGCCAAAAATGAAAATTCAGCCATTATCTACTCACCCATATGCCGAGGGAGGCTCAGGTGAAGTTTTAGAGTGCTCACATCACTTGCAGAGATCCAAGGGGAGAGGAGGTAGCAACACAACTCCACCTAATGGAGGCTGACGGCGCCCCAGATTCAAACGTCCAAAAACACATCATTGAAACCACAAAATATGTCCATACTGCTCCATACTCCATACTGACATAAAAAGTTGGTTTTTGCACACATGAGCGTGGTGCCCAGAGAGGCAGTCAGAGCTACAGGCTACAGTGAGGCTAAAAACAGAGTTCAAATGAGGTTTTTCCAAACAACTTTTTATGTCGGGGCTTCAGGACACTTGGATCACTACGGACGAGCAGTATGGAGATATTTTGTGGTTTCAATGATGTGTTTTTGGACGTTTGAATCTGGGGCGCCGTCAGCCTCCATTAGGTGGAGTTGTGTTGCTACCTCCTCTCCCCTTGGATCTCTGCAAGTGATGTGAGGACTCTAAAACTTCACCTGAGCCTCCCTCGCCATATGGGTGAGTAGAGAATGGCTGAATTTACATTTTTGGCCGCACTATCCCTTTAAGAAATGGCAGTTAACAGGAACTGTGGAGGTCAAGCTGAAAACTTTCTGAGAGCTGCTCGTAGGATTGTTAGAGAGGAAGAGTGGTGGTGCACTGTTGTACTGCGCAGACACACCTGGACAGGTATGACCTTCATGGAAGAGTCATCAGAAGAAAACCTGTCCTGTGTCCTCACCACTAAATTCAGACTCACACGTTTGTGAAGGAACATTGAGACAAGCCTGATGCTTTTTGGAAACAAGTCCTGTGGACACAAAGGGACACCTGTCCACCTGTTACAGACGGGGTGGATGGACGACTTCAAGAGGAGCCAGCAGAAGGTTTGGCCACGCCCCTCACAGTCCCCCGACCTAAACATCATTAAACATCTGTGGATAGAGCTCAAAGAGCAGAGCATGAAGACGGCCCAAGAAGAAATCCTCCAAACAAGAACTGAAAGACTCTGAGCTGGATACAAGAAGAAGGGGGCGCTGCTGAGCACTGACCATGCAGGGGCCAAAGTTTGGCTTCAGATCCTTTTTAGTTTTTGTTATTTTGAAACTGTAAAAGATTGAAATAAAGAATCTTGATTAAAATACTGAGGAAATGTGTCGTCTTTGACTTCATGTCTTTTGTCTCTCTCTACCTAGATGGATGTGGGAAAAGGATTTGTAACACATAATTTTTGGATTAGCCAAAAAGAGTTGGGCTAATTTTAAAAATGATGACACCAAGAGTCCTTCATCTGATACATCATGTGAATAAAAGCTTTCAGTTGTGTAAAACACCACCTCACACCACAGTACCTCCTCAGGTACTCTGTCCTCTACCTGCTCAGGTACTCTGTCCTCTACCTGCTCGGGTACTCTGTCCTCTACCTGCTCGGGTACTCTGTCCTCTACCTGCTCAGGTACTCTGTCCTCTACCTGCTCAGGTACTCTGTCCTCTACCTCCTCAGGTACTCTGTCCTCTACCTGCTCAGGTACTCTGTCCTCTACCTGCTCAGGTACTCTGTACAGCCAACACAGAGTCCTGCAGGTGGATCTACAGAGACAGGTGTCCCCTCAGGAGGTGGTGGACAGTGTCCTGGTGTCCCTGTTGTCCATCACGTCTACAGTAATGTCTGCTCTGTCCTCCAGGAGACGCTGATCGGAGTTCTGGGTCCGGGCTGAACGAGCGAGCGAGAGAGCGAATGAACAAGCGTGAGAGAGAGAGACGATCGGAAGGGACAGCGGTCCAAACGGGGGACGAGTCCTGAAGCGGGGACAGACAAAGCCCTGACCTGAACACACACTGCTCCCCCTGCTGAGGGAGGAGAGACACACTGGGGTCAGAGGTCAGGGTCAGACAGACGGCTCTCTTTTCTTTTTGTCTGTTGCCTGGGAGACGACAAAACAAACTGGATCAGAACTACGATGACTCAACACGTGAGCGTCCAACCGGACGGCGAGACGGGACAGAATGAAGGGGCGGGACGAAGGGACGGATGGATCGCTTCCCGCCGTCACCAGGTGGAGGAAACGTGACTCATAATTAGGAGTTAGAAACCTGCGAGTGGAAAAACATTAAACCAGACGTAGTGAGGGGAACTTCCTGTTGTTTGTTTGTTTGTTTGTTTTGGAACTTTCAAAATAAAAGCGGGAACACTGCAGCGTGGCGTCCAGGTGGCACTGAGGAGGAGACGAAGGGCGGGACGGACAGTTGACACTGGTTCATAAACTGGTCGCCCAGTGACGTGGAGGTGTTTCGTACACGAATGATGTGACTGAGGAGATGAAGAGTGTCCGATGGTTTCAGACTCGTGCTCTGGAGGTTTGTTTGTGTCACTGACGGTTTCTGGTCGTCACTTCCTGTTAACTGATTCATGACACTCATGTTTTACTGTCTTACACCTCTTCTGATCAGCAGATCACAATTTGGTAACCTTTTTTTTAACTGATCTGCAATTTCCAGCATTAATTCTTTCAGAGAAGAAGAAACATTTTGTACTTGTAGCCGCTCCAGTGTTTTTCTGTTTCATATTATTTCTAAGTGGAATATTTTCGACTTTTGGGCGGTTGGTTGACCCCCCCCCCAAAAAAATATGAAAACTTCACTTCATGCTCAGCAAAATTTGGATTTTTCACTTTTCTTTTGACAGTTTATAGACCATATGAATAACTGAGAAAATAATCCGATTAATACAAAGTTAAAATGATCATTAGCTGCAGTTGCTGATTTCTGAAGTCAACTGACTGACTAGGTAAATTCACAAAGAATGGATCGCGTCCACTGATGTCACCGTGAATGTGCATCACAGGATTCAGATCTAATTTGGAACCAGGTTTTGGTTCCCGACCCCTCGTCGTGATGCACATCAGTATCATGTTGCTCACGTTATATGTCGGTAACAGCAGCCCTCCATCCAGCGAAGCGTTAAAGGAACAGTTTAAATATTTGAGGAAACGCACTTATTCGTTATCTGGCGGAGACGTAGACAATCAGATTGACACCACTCTCATGTTTGTGCAGTGAACATGCAGCAGCTGGTTAGCGTAGCTTAGCTCAAAGACTGGAAGCAAATAGAAACAGTTAGCCTGGCTTCATTTCAGAGATGACGAAATCAAGAATGTTGTCAGTATGCAAAAATAATTAAATTGGAACTGCTTCATTCTTGAACTGTGTTGTATTAAAGGGATAGT
The DNA here is from genome assembly GCF_011397635.1 of Epinephelus fuscoguttatus. NCBI lineage: Eukaryota > Metazoa > Chordata > Actinopteri > Perciformes > Serranidae > Epinephelus > Epinephelus fuscoguttatus. The sequence continues at coordinate 1,527,062 of NC_064773.1, forward strand.
GCACCCAAAAATGTAAATTCAGCCATTATCTACTCACCCATATGCCGAGGGAGGCTCAGGTGAAGTTTTAGAGTCCTCACATCACTTGCAGAGATCCAAGGGGAGAGGAGGTAGCAACACAACTCCACCTAATGGAGGCTGACGGCGCCCCAGATTCAAACGTCCAAAAACACATCATTGAAACCACAAAATATCTCCATACTGCTCGTCCGTAGTGATCCAACTTTTTATGTCGGGGCTTCAGGACACTTGGATGGCTGAGTTTTCATTTTTGGCTGCACTATCCCTTTAAGCTCAAAAGTTGTCTCACAGCTCAAATGTCTTGGAGTGTAACGATAAAGACATAACCAGTGAGTGCAAAACAACATGATAACTGTTGAGCTTTAGCGAAGCTGATAGACAGATTTGTTATGTTTGGACAGAGCTGTTTGTACCTGTCTCCAGACTTTATGCTAAGCTAAGCTAACAGCTGCCGGCTGTAGCTTCATATTTATCGTACAGACGTGAACGTGGTCGATTGTCTCATCGCTCCGTGAAACTGGAACCAGTCAGTGGGACATGAGTGACACATTCAGAAGCGACACAACAACCAGAACACGAGTGTGAACCCAGCCGACACTCGTCCACCCTGAGACCTGAGACCTGATCACTGACGGACACCTGGGTGTACAGACTCCTCATCTCCTCCACCTTCTCTCCTGCTAGATGTTTTGTTTCCTCCTCCAGAGTCAGGAGCATCTGAAGAGTTAGTTTAACAATAACCAGCTTGCTTTGATTTGTGAAGTGTTACCGTGTGCCTGAAGGTCTTCCTTTGTGACGACTACATTATTTTAGATGGATCAGTATTCTCTGTGTTCTGCTGCATGGCTCTTTTCTGCTCCACATCTTTAGTCGTTGTAGTAAAGCGTCCTGCGGTGGCTCCGCCTTAGTTTGTTTGTCTGTTGTTGTTTTCCTGCAGAGTAATAACCATCTGTGTGTGTCGGCTCTGACAGACAGAAGAAGTATCACAATAAAAGTATGAAGATGATCGCTGTGTGCCGGCTCTGTAAATGAGGTCGTTTGCGTGTTTTGAGAGGGCGCGCCTGTTTGTCGAGGTCTAATTACAAGGCAGTGAACATAAGTATGTCCTCATTTCCTGCCCTCGCTCCTCTAAACACTGCATGTGTGCAACAGTGCTCGAGTATGGCCGGACTGACCTGTTCAGGGGCCCAAGGGCCGAGATCTGCTGGTGACCCCCACTACCCACCCACCACCCTCTGCACATCAGGTAACTGTCAGGTTGTTTCCAGCTCTCAGGCGTCTGTCTGAACACTGACAGGTTTTTTCTGGCTGTAATTTTTCCTCCTGTTCAGACCGAATATTAAAACATTTCTTCATAGTCACACCTTCAGCAGAACAGAAGACACAGTTCACAGAAAAGTTATTTCTATGTTTATTTGAAGTCAGTTTTGTTGGACAGAATTTTCCTGTTTTTCTGTGGAAACAGGACGAATTATTACATCAATTAAAACCTGTCACAGTGTCTAGTCAGTGATAGTGCATCCTCGGCATATGGGTGAGTAGGTAATGGCTGAATTTTCATTTTTGGGTGCACTATCCCTTTAATAGTCAACCACAGACCTTCTCATGGCGTTCGACTTCCGGGTCAAAGCCCGGGGCGGAAACTGTGGAGCATGCTCAGAGCGCCTCGGCCAGTTTGGGTCTGATTGACTGTATACATGCAGGAGTCACATGATCTGGGTGTGTTAGTCCCACTGTGACACATTCACCCGATGACATCATGAATTTGAGTCGTAGCACTCTAGTGTTTGGATTTCAGAGCAAGTTCTTCAGGTTTATTAATACTTTCAGACAGTCTTGGACCAAAGGAACAACATGTATGAGTTTTATATTTTGGATGTAGCTCCCCTTTAAATTCAGTCTGAATCTGGATCAGTAGGAACACGTTAACGCAGGTGTAACACATCGTGACTGAACCTCAGCAGGTGAAATTAGAGTCCATGCAGCCTGACCACATTGTGTATGGAAACAATTCCACCCTACAGTTGTTGGCAGGTCTCCACACACAATGAGTGATTCAGTGAAATTACTTCTATTGACTTTAATACCAGTCACCGTACCTGTAGATCAAACATCATCACACAGATAATGTGTGTGGCTCACACTGATACCAGCTGTGACATGAAGCCCTGATGAAACAGAACTTAATAAGCAGAATATAAACTAAAATAATGAATGAGTTCAAATTAGATTTTACGTCATTGATCCTTCAGGAGAAACAAAGTTAAAGCTGAACGTCAGTCGTCCCCAGACACTCACACACACTCTGTCTCAGTGCAGCAGTCATGAAGCAGCCTCTGTGTTGAAGGCTTATGTAACCGTCTGCCGTCCACAGTTTGCTTCTGTGTCGCTGGCGTTCAACACACAAGAGCTCCAATGTGAAAATATGGGCAAGGTCAATCATCACACAGATAATGTGTGTGGCTCACACTGATACCAGCTGTGACATGAAGCCCTGATGAAACAGAACTTAATAAGCAGAATATAAACTAAAATAATGAATGAGTTCAAATTAGATTTTACGTCATTGATCAGTCTTCAAAGAAACAGAATGGTTTGTTTATGTACCTCACTGTCAGAGCAGGTCACACAGAGATCACTCTGTTTCTACAGTAGCCTTTCAGTCAGTCCCTTCAGAACCAGCAGTTGACCCTTCAGACATGGAAGTCTGCACCTGGTGTGTTCGTCCACAGTTTAAATGGGCAGTCAGAAAATACAACTTCCGTAAGAACAGTAATAATATCATCAGTGTGTTTTCTTTAGTGTTTAATCAGCTGTAAATAAGAATGGTTGTGTTTATGTTACCTCAGAATGAGACGTTTGTATCTACACACAGAGCAGGTCCTCGTCTACAGAGATCACCTTGTTTCTACAGTAGCCTTTCAGTCCAGTCCCTTCAGAACCAGCAGTGACCCTTCAGACATGGTACCTAGACCCTCGGTGTGTTCAGACAGTCCTCTTAAATGTGGGCGGGGTTGTTGTCACTCACTGCTCCGTCCAGCACTCGCTGTATTTCCTCATCAGCGGTGACACAGATGGAAGTCTGCACCTGGTTTATCGTCCACAGAACGAGGCTGCACGCCCACATTTTCACAACAAAATAGAACAGGCTGCAGTGAGAGTCTCTCTCCATGGGATATTTCAAAATAGCAGCTTTGTGCATTTAGTCCTTCTCAGGCAAGCTCAGGGGTTTAGTGTTGCTGTAGCCCACAGGAAGTGAGGATTAGAATATATGACCTTCACATAATCCGCTCCAAATGAATCTATATTTTTAAAGTCATTACTAAAAGTGTGTGTCATATAAAAACTAAAGTGATGGTCAAAGTTGTCACAGTGAAATTTAAGGTGTGCTGATGGATTCACGTCATCAACTCATGCATTGAGTAACATTACAAGTTAACGTTCCACCTTAAAAGTTGCCGGCAGTCGGCCCAGTGAATGAAGTGATTTTTTTCTCTTTCATTTTATAGTTGTAGTTTACTGATGTATGAACAGAGGTTACATAAAACCAGAGTGAGCGTCCTCTACTGACCAATCAGACTGCAGGGTTTCTAGCTCCACCTTTTAGTACCAGATCTGTGTGCTAGGTACCCCAACAGAGGGGGGACCAAACATGGGGACGCTAAGGAACGCTTCTGTTGGGACCATCCACAACTTCTGGATAAATATTAAGTAAATATGATCAAAGCAAAATATGTTGGTTGAACTAAACTAACTGAGTTTGTCAGATTATAAAAGACTCGCAGGATTTACTCAATAATGTCAGAGCTGGACTTAAAACGACGTGCAGACGTGTGCAAATGGTCACCTTAATCTTTATAAGTTGAACCAATCACACCATTTTGCTCACGTTAAAAAATAGTCCACTGGTTCAACTTTAAAAAATTAAGGTAACAGTTTGCATGCATCTTTTTAAGTTGTTCCAACTCTGGCATTAGTTAGTGAGGCGTGAGTGCAGTACAACCAACATGATGTGCTTTGACCTTTAAAAAAAACAACTTGATATTTATCCAAAAGTTGTGTTGATATTTAGTGGTCAAACTAATATATTCAAGATATTCTTACTTATTTATTTTAATCCCATCCTACTCAAAAATGTTTTTGACCAACTTTTTAAAACACGTTAATGAAACAAACACGTTTTTTTTATGCTGTAAAACCCCTTTATCATAAGTGATATCCACTGACCTCATGAATCATTGTTTAGAGGGTTCAAAGGTTTAAATACTTGTGAAAGGCGTCTGAAAGCAGGACAAGAAAAGTGATGTCGCTCCAGGTTTCAAAGGGTTAAGTAAAAGTATTGATTGTGCAACAAAATGTTTCCTGTCAGTGTTTCAAAGCCACGTGAAGTAAACTGATCTTCATGTGTAAAATCAGCGTAATGCTCCTTTAGCTTCATCACTGACACTCCTCCTCATCACCTTTTAAACTTCCTGTAAGTTTCCACTCAGGTGAAATATTCCACAGACGTGGCCAATCATTGATCAGCACCTGCTGGTTCTTTACATTCCAGAGTTTGTCAAAGAAAAACACAATCAGAGAAGTTATTGTTATTATTCTGTTTAATGATTGACGACAGAAACTCAACATCAGGTATATGTCAGCAGAGTATGTACAGCTTCTAATGAGGACATTTAAAGAGTCAGAACGTTAAACAGGCTGTCGAACCGTAGCAGCAACTCCCCCTCTGATCTTCCCATTCACCACACAGGCATGCACGTCTTAAATCCCTGTTCTGTTCACAAAGGTTCCCTCAGAACGAAGGACAGGATGTAGTTATATATACTGTACGTATGCACCATCAGATACTTCAAAATGACTGTAGCTGAACTACAGAGGAACCGGAGTCTGTAAACACGTCACACATGAATCCTCACGCAGGAGAGGAACTGTGTGACACTAAATATACTTCAAAAGTTACTGTAGCTGAACTACAGCGGAACCGGAGTCTGGATAAAACTCACACACACACACACACACACACACACATTCATTCACACACATACACACACACACATTCACACACACGCTAACGCTGATACAACAGTTGAATAACACACAGGAAGTTATCGCCAACAGTTCGACAGGAACAAAAACACACAGTAATCCAGGATGTATTTCTGGACTCTGTGGTTTTAGTGCTTGTGTTTTGTACAATGCCATGTGCTCGCCCATCCCTAAAGAGCCGTGTGGAAGTGTTCCCTCTGCGTAGTAAAAAAGTAAAAGTCCTGCCCACAGAGCCATTCCACAGTCTGTGGTTTGGTGTGGGAGGTTAGAGTAAAAATATCCTGCAGCTCAGCTCACATTTACATTTTTCTACATTTCTCTTTTTCACTGTAACGTCTGCAGCTTTGTTACTGCAGCACGACGCTGCATGGAGACGAGTCCCTCTCTAACAGGAACCTGCTCTTTACGACAAACTAAAGTCATTTCAGAAGGAACAAAATTGCACTCAAGAAAAGTGTCTTCAACTTTGTTCTTGACCCAAAGTGCTGACAGAAAACACACACACACACCGCTGACAAAAAAAATGCCCAAAGTTGGTAAACAAACCAGTGAAACAAAAAAAAGGCTCCCGAGTAACTTCACAGCCTGTGTATGAACATTAATCCACTCTGCTGATAGAAGGAAGTGACACCGTATAACAAATATTATAACTTACACTGATAAGAGACAAACATTAGGAGGTCTTTACAAAGTGTTTGCAAACATTTTTTTAAAGATTAAAACAATTTAGGGCTCAAACAGCTGTGATTTTAAATATTTAAATGACTCTTGTGCATAATTAGCTGCTCATAAGCTGTAAATTGTAAGTTGCAGGTTGTAAGTACCTTCTTACAGCTAAAAACACACTTTCTTTTTTTTTTTTTTAGCAGGGCTGGATAAATATGTTTAGGGGCCCAGGGGCAAAACTGAGATGCTGGCCCCCACTGACCCCCTGGCTTCACATGGACACATACTGCATTGCATATTTAATTTCCTTTAATAACTATTTTGGACGACTAACCCCGAGTTCATGGTGTGTCAGTTTAATTTGTGGCAATTTAAGCACAAATTTATTTAAAAACTAAAATAATTATGGTAATAATAATAATAACGGCAATAAAAGCCCCAAAATTTGCCAAAAATTAAGGAGCCGAGTTTATAACCAAACAAATATGCATCTTATGGATTTACCACAAACTAGCTGCCACACGTTGAGGCGCAGGGACAGTTTGGCGCTTTGACAGAAAAACTAAATATAAAATTTTAGTAAAAATCTATAAAATCTTAAATCTGGGCCGCCTCTCCGAAGAACATCTTAGGGCCACTTGCTCAGTGTACGAAAATGGATCCGTCTGTTTCAAATGTAAACATCCTCATGCGTCGTTTATGTTGACATAGATACAGCCGACAGATGGCACTGAAAAAAGTTCCGCACAACAATAAATAAAGTGACACGGCGACCTAATTATATAACTTTTAACGGATGCAGCGTTGTAAATGGCGTTGGTGTTTTACACCATTAACTACATCACAGTGTGTGGACGGAGAATTGTTTTTACTATATTACTGATTCTTTCCGTTCTGCCTTTTTGTAAATGTCTTAGCCGTCTCCTACGGTCGCCTCTCGCTTGAACTACGCCACACTGCCTCCACGATCTGCGGTGATTCTGCTCTGTTTCGTCCGTGTCCGTAAGCTCAAGTTACTGAACTATCTGTGCAGGCTGTCATATGTTTTCTTACGAAAGCTAATGCACCAGATTCGTTCATATTCAACTTAAAGATGAGCCGGCATTTGTGCAAAACCTACGTATTTAGGACCACTGTGATGACGTGACCAATGTGCTGATGGGAGGAAAGATTCCCGAGTGGTCTGTTTAGGAAGCAGGTTGAGGTGGTGGATGGGTCAACAAGACACAGGACTGTCCCCAGGAGACCGGTGTTCAGAACGTCATTTTAAGGTAAGTCCAGACCATGTTTCTTTTCCTAACCGTAACCACTGTAACTATTTTTATTACCTAACTATACGTTAAGGAGGTAACGACCTTGCTGGGACACAAATTCGCAGGATATCATACCAACTGTTGTTTGAGAATTTGTTGATGTTTAAGGAGTTTTTAAAGACTAGTCTTCAGTAGGAACCAGTGGGGTCGGGGCTGAGTCTTTTTTGGATTTGCTAACAATAACAAAAATATAAAACATCTCTAACCTTTGTCTTAAATATGTTTTAAGGAAACGGAGCCCAGATTTATAAATATGGCTTCTCACAATCAGCTTCATTTGTTGCAAACAAAGGTGAAACCAAAAGTCATTTGATTCCCGTGAGAACAGGATGCTTCTCTTTACAGTTTGTTCCAGAGTATCTTGTGCAGAGGTATACGATGTCTCACATCAGACGCAACATGAAACAGTTGATTTGTCAAGACTTCTGTCATTGACACAGTGTTGAGTGTGCAGCAGCTGCACCGTGTCACACTCGACTGTCAGTATATTTATGGCCAGGAAGTGAGAACTGGCTGTGCAGGTCCATTGTAGATTCTGGCTCCATTCCTATGTTAAATGTCTCTCTAACCACACCTTTCTCTCAGACACACATGGGGAAACTTCTGACATTCCACCTCGACCAGCAGATACACACCAGAGATTCAGGCTCGACGGGTGGAGACTGAAGAATTCATTCCAGAGTTCATCAAGACTCTTTCAGGAGTCCCAGTTTCCTTAGTGCATCCCTACGTGATTCGTCCGTCGCGCCCCGTCCAGAAAACTGCACGGTGATGCCTTGTGGACGAAACATGGAGGCGGGTCTCCGCTTGAGTTCGGGGGATAAGGCTCGCAGTGCTGGTTTCTGGGTAGCGCCATGGTAGGAGTGCCGAGGAGGTCTTGGGGCCGGGGTTGGAGCTGGAGCTTTGAAACTCCTGGCAGGGCTGTCTGAGGGGCGATTTAACCCAGCGGAAGGGTTAAATGTTCGGCTTTTTCCTCCATAACTGTTAAGCTCAGGGGGTGGCGGCTCTGATTTGGCGGGCAAGGTTTGACTCTTGTCAATATGGGAGCTGAGGATGTCGGGAAGGTGGCTCCTGGCAATGTGTACAGGAGCAGGGGTCATGACCTTAGATTTTCCTCCATAGGGGTTGAACTCGCTGGGGTTAGCCAGCACAGGTGGGAGGGTTTTGGGTTCAGGGCTTGTTGGAGAGGTTGGAGGTTCGCTCCTAGAGGAAACTGAAGGGTTGATCACGATAGATTTCCCTCCATAGCTGTTAGATTCCAGCGAGGTGATCTCAGGCGGAGGAGAGAAAGATCGCTTGGTTTCCAAAGGAGGCGAATAGAAGCTGCTTTGTGTGCCTGCTGGAGGCGAGGGGCTCGGGTGCTGGTTTCTATCTTCATACTTCCTGAAGGAATCTGTCTGCAGAATCTCTGGTTTTCTGTCAACGTGAATCTGACTCTGATGTGGTGTCGGGACATTAACTTCTGGCAATTTGGTGCTGGTTTCTGTTGGTGAGGGAACACTGGCCTCTAGAGGTTTGGCACTGGTTTCTGGATCTGTGGGAGGATCCGGCAAGGTGCTGTCAGGGACAGTGAGGAGTGACATACCCCCAGACATGGCTCGGTTTCTGGTCAGGCCCAGCTTAGACAGGGCCTCCATCCTGGATTTGTCTGGTGACGGGTCCTTGAAGGAAATGCTGCGAGTGGGAATATTTCGAGGCTTGTCCTCCACAGCTGGCTGGAAATTTTCCTGCACCAGAGGGTGTGATGTTCCTGTAAGGTTTGCCAGCATCTGTGCCCGTCTCTCCTCGATGTTCACATTAGATAGTGACTGGTTCTGGTGCTCCTTGCCGCCCAGGATCACGCTGATGTTAGCAGGAAAGCGGGTAGGCTTAGCAGACGTAGGAGGACCCTGTTTAGCGTGAGGGTCGTTGAAGCTCAGTGGCTTGTCGGAGTCCAGGCTGCAACGGCGGAGCAATGCGGAGGGATGGAGGGTAGACGTTCCACCTGCCTGGTTCTCTGCTATCTGCTGTGCAATCAGAACGGGGGTGGGGATACAGCCTGGAGGGTGGTAGGGGGAGTGGCTGTCTGTCGGCCCAAAGTTTGGTAGGGGAGCATTGTACTCTGAAGGCAAGTTGTCCACTGGGTCACGCCTTGGCTTCATGTCGAAGTGGCTTTCAGGATTCTGCACCATACTCTGAAAATCTAAGAGAAACAAATTGCAAATTGTAAATCTGGGAAAGACTAAAAGCTTCAATCTCTTCCAGGACTTCATAATCTGAAGTATTTCCAGAATCCTGACTACGCCCCTGCATTCAAGAACAAATCGCTGTACCCTACCTGGACTGGTGGGACTGAAGATCGGCTCTTTGGTCTGCACCAAGTCCGGTTCTGGGCGGACCAGGTATATAATATCCTGGTCTTTGGGACTGGGAGGTCTGGCAAGCGGAGAGGACATGATGGGACCCGAGGTCGGGGGTCCATCGACTGTTTCAACAGGTGGGCTGCTGCTCACTGGGGGCCTCATCTGCCTGGGCCTCCGGTCATTCTCCTCCAGACTGTCCTCCAATGAGTCGATGGTCTTCTCGAAGAACTGAATGCACTCCTGCTCCTCCTGGCTCAGAAACTGCAGCGCTTCATCTTCCTGTCGAGGTAAAGGGACACAGGACATTAGTTTACATGGTGGGATTTAATTTTTTAAAAAAAAAAAAAACTTTTTTACTGTCTTGCTTTCGTCAAGGTCTGAGGTTGTTTTTAGTTCCTTAATGTACAGGTCATCGATCAGTCATGTTACTTATGAATCATTGTAGATAAGACTGAGGCTAAAGCTAACTTCTGGAAAGAGCTGTTTATGTTAGCCTACGTTACATTAGCCTACACTACAGCCCTGTTTAAGAACTACGGTAATTTAGTCACAGTGAAGTGGAGCTCCAGTTCCAGCTGGACGAGGACATCTAACTGGCCTACTGTCCTTGTCCCAGTATACAAGCACGGGAGGGGAATCCATTTATTGAGCCAAGTATGTGCGACTCCTCTACGATAGGTGGAGATATGCCCCCTTTCAGCTTGTTAGTATTGGACCTTTTTCCTGTTGACCTATTACGTCACAGACCAAACAATGGACAAACAAGTTAGCTACGGTTAGCTAGCAGCTAACTGCTACCATGGTGGACAACTTTACAGCTCTGTACATTTGGTCCGTCCAAAAAGTCACGGCTCTGGATGTAGATTTCTCCATGTTGTTACCGGCTTCTTCTTCTCTTACACATTTAATGCTATTGGACTTCCGGGTCAAAGCCCGGGGCGAAAACTGTGGAGCATGCTCAGAGCGCCTCGGCCAGTTTTTGTCTGATTGACTGTATACATGCAGGAGTCACATGATCTGGGTGTGTTAGTCCCACTGTGACACATTCACTGCAGGATCATTTCACTCACACTGACATGTTTACAGGGATTTATATAAATCAGTTTTCTCTGTCGTCATGGAAACAGACTGATGATCAGACACTACTCTGTTAAAGACAGGTAGCTGAATGTACTGTGTGAATAAGGCAGCAGCAGATTCCTCCTGACTTTTCTCGTCATCACTGAACGCCGTGTTGAAACCATCTGCTGTGACTCTCTCATACAGTAGTCATGTGTACAGACTGAACACAGGCCTGTTTGTTCCTGCGTCCCAACCCTCCAAACTTCTTTCCCACCCTAAATTTAGCTCACTCGCCCCTCTCCTCCCCCCATCTGTGCTTCACCTCCACAGCTACCTGTCCAGCTCCACACAGTGCTGCCACTGAATACAACACAATGGACGATCCAGTGACCATGCTCAGTGACTATTGATTTCTCTGCTTCCCTTTGAGGGTTTTCTTTCAGTCCTGATAAAGATCGACTCCACTCATTTAAGCCAAACCACATGGCTGCAGGGAGCAGATAATCTCCTGTAACAATGTGTAATCAACTGAGCACTTAAGTTATTTAGAGCCGCAAAGAAAAGTTCCACATTCTGGCCTTTCCTGTATCTTCCTACCTCCTCCGTTACTCCATCACTCATTAGGAATAAAGAAAAGCTCCTTAAATGAGCTGTGATTTAAGATTATGTTGTCAACTCTACAGACAACGTTACTTCTTATAAGTTGGCAGCCACAGATACAAGATTTGTCCTGACAGCTGTAAATATCAGCAGCCAAAATATCAATGGGACTACTACTGAACACGTACCAGCCATCCAAAGGTGGCCCTGGTCACACAGGAAGTGTTTCAGCAGCTGGAGGCGCCTCTTTATAGTAGTTTTAATGAGAATGAAGCTTTTTGCTCGCTGTTCTTGTGTTGCTATGCGCCTTGTGTTTCTGCGCTCTGGGCGCCTGGCGGTATTGCCAGAGCGCTCTGAACTCCTCGAGTTGAAAAAACTTCAACTCATGGCAGAAAGAAGCCCCACGTCATCTCCATTTTTTCGTCATCTTTTTTCCCATTGCCCGACGGGATGGATTGAGGTCCGGGCCTTCTGACACATGCTGATAATGCAGCATCACAAGCTTTGAGCTTGGTTACCATGGAAACGGGAGTATTTCACCACAGTAAAATCTCATTTTTTCTCAACCTTTTTAGGGATTCTGTGCAACACCCTTAAGTAAGTCTTAAGTGTCATACTTAAGGAGAAAACTGGTTTGTGCAAATGGCTCAAGAATCTTCCGGTAGTCTTTGCTGGTTGCCTAGCAACCCCATGGTGACAACAACATGGCCCCCAGCATCTTTAGATGTTAATATTTGGTTGGATTCAGATTGTTGAGTTGGCGGACCGAAATTCAATATCAGGACAATTTGACGTTAGTTTGACGTAGAACTCTGACGACAAGTGACGTTGAGATTCTGTTGGTTTTAACTTGAGTTATTGAGTTATGAAAATTCAATGTCTTCCAAACGTGCAAACATTATCTTAAATCTTAATAAATTAAAATCTGCCTGTAAACGTCCATGATGGAGAAGAAGCTCCTGGACCAACTGGTGGTACTCCCCATGATCCAGCCTCTTTTTTAGGGTCTCATGTACCCACACAGATCTCTGTTTATCTGCTGACAGCCTCTCACCCTCAACCAGAGCTACAGACAGCACCCTCTGCCTCAACATGGCAGCAGCTACACACTCATTACTGCAGGACACAGAAACAGTAGATTGATTACACAGGGAGGTTAGGGTGAGGAGGTGATGGGGTGGTTGCCTGGCAACAATAAAAAGGTGCAGCAAGTTTTCTTTTACGAGTGGCATTAATTTTTTTTAAAAAGGCAGTGCAGCTCGTCTCGTGTTTTACAACCTGCAAAAATACTTTCTGTGTAAACCGACTATTCAGAAACATTTTGTGAAGGCAAAGATGAAATCACGTACAGTATTATCTCTGACACAGCACAGACTTTGACAGTAAAGTGTTTTGATCTCAGACTGTGTTTTACTACAATTACTTGAAGCCACCGGAGCAAAGGAAGCTGCTTATTTGGTCTATTTCAAGGTGATGACCTTCAGCCTTCAGCTGGCGGTTGACATGACAAACAGGGCTTGTTGCTGACATCAGTGTTACAAGGTTATACCCGAGAGCCTTGTTTTTGCTTTCCACGTAGACACACACACGCACAAAGACACCTGCAGCAACACCCAACTGAAACCAATCAGAGATAAACACGGCCGCGCTGGTTTCAGCTGTTCAATGATGCCTATTGTGGCGAAGCAGCTCAGGACCTAGAAAACTGCAGCTCGACCGGTTTGGTTGTGTTGTGCGTTGATAATGAATGTCATCCCCAAGGCATGCGAAGGGATTAAGTTGTTAGGCAGGTGTAATTTCTCAGCGTCTGTCATGACTGGGTGCTTTGTGTCAACAGAGCACGGAGCCTCCGTCAGGGTGAAGTGCAGCAGGAATAATCAGCTGTTCATCTGATACGCTCGGTTTGTTGACTGTGTTTAAGGAAACAATAGAAGAAGACAGCTCAGTGCTCCAGTTCACAGGACGGCAGGGTGTGATTACACAAACCTGCGTCCACAGTGATGGACCTTAAATCAGCCTCATGTGCTGTACTTATTATCATCTGATGACACTTGTAGGAATAGTTCAGTGTTCTGGGGAATATGATCATTTGTTTATGAGCTGAAGGTCAGATGAAAAGACCCACTCCCATAGCTTTCCGTTATATATGAAGCTGCAGCCAGTTAGCTTAGCTTAGCATAAAGACTGGAAACAGATGGAAACAGCTAGCCTAGCTCTGTCTAAAGGAAACTAAATCCACATATTTTGTTTGTTTAATACGTATAAAAACCAAAATGTAGAAGCTTGTTGTGTTTTTTTCGGGGGGTTACATGCCAGGGGCTGGCTGCACAAAACACCTTAAATTAAGGTTTTACTTAAAGTTCAGGTTAGGGCTTTCTTAAAGTAAAATCTCTCGCACAAAACACAATGTCTCCTTCAGGTTTCCGTAAAATCTTCACTTAAGTATTCAAAGTTTTCTCCTTATCTTGGTCTCATACTTGAGAAATCCCTTAAAGTTAGTTAAACCGTTGCACAAAAGACTTTCAGTGTCACAAGCTTTAAGCTTGGTTACCATGGAAACGGTTGTAGTTTTCCACAATAAAATCTCTTTCAGTGCACTAACATATTTCTCAACCTTCTAAGAGATTCTGTGCAACACCCTTAAGTAAGTCCCTCAGCTAAGGAAAAATTGAGCCTCAAGTGTCATACTTAAGGAGAAAATTTAAGGTGTTTTGTGCAATTGGCTCCAGAATCTTCCAGAAGTCTTTGCTGGTTGCTTAGCAACCCCATGGTGACAACAAGATGGCTCCCAGCATCTTTAGATGTTAATATTTGGTTGAATTTTGGTTGTGAAGTCGGCGGACCAAAATTCAACATCAGAACAACAACTGATGCCAACTTCAGTTTGACGTAGAACTCTGACGACAAGTGCCGTTGAGATTTTGTTGGTTTTAGGTTGAGTTATTTAACATCTACCAAACGTGTGAACGTCATCTTGACCACGTAGAATATGGGCATTTAGTCGTACGGCGAAGAACAAAACCCAACATCTGCAAAATGTCACAATGTTAACATCTACATAACGTAAAATTTTAACATCGTTAGACATTTAAAATGTCGTCAACTTGATTTTCATTCCAACCAATGCTGAACATCTGTCTGATGTAAGAGTCCAGCGTCTTTCTGACCTCACTTTGACGTCCGGTGCGGGGAAATGTTTCTAGTCTTTAAGCTAAGCTAACTAAGCTAAGCTAACTGGCCTCAGACTGCAGCCTCATATCAAACAGACAGCTGAGATGACCTGGACTGATTTTCATTCAGCCTACATGCAGGTTTAATGTCATTTTTATATGGTCTGCTCATTATTATGACATTTTATTTTCTGCCTGTCTGTGTGGATCAGGTCGCAGCGGAGCTGAGAGGATGTAAAGTGTAAAGATCTGAGCAGATGGAAAATGTTTTATTTAAACTCTGAGACAAACTCCAGTCACGTGATTTAACTTGAGTGGTTTTCAGATACTCACTCCCAGCCTGGAGCTTCGACCTGCTCCCCCGTTGACCCTGTATTGGTGCTGAGGGTTGGCGTGCAGACGGAGGTCCATGGTGCGAGGGTCAGAGGTCATCAGGACATCTCACAGAGTTCCTGGGCGGCAAACTAGAATCACATCATGGCTCGCTGCAAAGAATCATCTGATCTTGTTTTCAACCAGAGTCTGGAGACACAGAGGAGAGACGACACGTCAGCTGAGAGTCAATCGGTCAGTCAAGGTCAGAGCGTAACGACAGGAAGCTGTGTGACGTCATAACCACCAAAAGATGAAGTATTCATATCATTTACATGAGTTAAAGTACAACACTGTGAAAATACTCCATAACAACCTGCATTACAAATCCAACTGCAGTATAAAGTAGTCATGATGTCCTCTGCAGCTGCTGCGGTGGAGCTCGTCTGAACTAATTTAAATACAGTTAGCGGTTCCCAACCTGAGGGTCAGGCCCCTCCACAGGGTCACCAGATAAATCTGAGGGGTCGTCACATGATTCATTATTCTGAAATAAGGTGGAGTTTTACCTGTTTTGGGGTCAAACAGTTATTAAAATGAGAACTTTAGAGGAAACGTCTCTGTGGTGGAAACCCTGAAACTCAACGAGATGCTCAGCTCCACTTTTTATTTTATCAGCTCTTCAAGTGTAAAATAATGTAACGAGATATCTGTAAGATAAAAGTAGTAAAAGACGTGGTGGAGTATAAAGTAACCTAAAATGGAAACATCTACAAATACCTGAACATGAGTAAATGTACTCAGTTACTTTCCGCCCCTGCTTGCTGCTGTAAACTCTGAGACACACCTGAAGGACCAGTTCACCTGGAACAGGAAGCAGTTAAACTGGCTCCCGGAGCCGAAACCAGTCGACGTTTTTTAGCCGACACATTCCTCCATGATGCTGCTCCGATAAAAAAAACTTCAGAGGAATAAAAAAGTTCCTCGTTAAAGTTTGAAGTGATGTGAACGTGACATTTAAACTGCAACAGTGACATCACATCCTGTTTGTTAGGAAACGTGTTGATTTTAATTTGAATTCATCAGGTCTGATTTACTGACACATGTTTGAACGCTGCATATTCACAGTCAGATGCGTGAGGTGGTTATTATTTGTTTAACTGAACGTTTTTATACCTCATTATAGTTTATGTAGAGTGAACGTATATTTAATATTTCATAACATATTTTATTAGAGATTGCTGCTGGATATCCTTATCCATCTGATGGAGACGGAGAGTCACATAAAGCACGCAGCATTGTTTTTAATTACATGTGAGTTTTTCTTTGAACACAGATTTCTAAGGTGGCGATTTAAATTATTCTCCCTGACAGATAGTTGGAGGGCCCCTCACCTTCCAGGGGCCCCAGTGTGGCACTTTTTATATTTACACTCCTGTTTACAGCAGTGTGGAACATGTGACATAATATTTAAGAATGCACCACATATTTCTACTTTAATATACTGCAATAAACCCACTGTGAGCTCTGAACACTCTTCTCACAAATATGAACAGTCCATCCAAACATCCAGCTGCTTTTACTGCATTGTGTGTATCAATATTTCGGCCTATATCTGTTCACATGACATGTGACATGAATATATCACAGCTGACCGTCACAGACATAATAAAGTGACTTGTCCATGATTTAAAGTAGAAGCCATCATTTTCACTTCACACCTGAGACAGATGTGAGTAAATGTAAAGTATATTTAGTCAGAGACTCACCGAGCAGCTCCTCACATCAGTCATCACACACTCGGACCGTCAGTTTTTATCTTTGAAAGCTCTGCAGTGAATAATTTCTCCTCTCCAGAAGAGTCCCGCTGCTGCTGCTGCTCCGTGTGCGTAACGACTCCACGGCGGCGCATTACGCACCACTTAAAACCGCGAGGAGGCTCCGCCTACAGCCGGCAGGAGGGCGTGTGTGCGTGCGTGTGTGTTTTCATTCAGGTGTGTTGCAGGTGGTGACAGTGACACAGTGGAAAGTTATGAGTTTCACTGGGAGGCGTTCAGGAGCAGTGGGACATTTAGCCAGATAGATAGATAGATAGATAGATAGATAGATAGATAGATAGATAGATAGATATCCTTTAATCCTGAGGGAAATTAAGGACTACATTACTTCGCTACATGTATTTAATAACTAAAGTTACTTTACGAATTTAGATTATTGATACCAAATAAAGTCCACCAGCAAATGGTGGTGTTTTATTGTGGTTTGAGCCACAGGTGTAGATTCAGTGATTCTGCTGCTTAATTAATAACTTTTACTGTTGATACATGAAGTCTGTTTTTCTGATGACACTTCTGTACCTAAATCCAGAAGTTTCACTGATGACAGAATATTTATACTGTGAGGTTTTCGTCCTTTAATACAGGATGTGAATATTCTTTCCACCTCTGTCTACGTCACCAGAGAACAGTTTAATCAGGAAGACAACATAACTTTATTCAAACTACTATCTCAGGCGTGATTTATTAAAGTAGTAAAAGTACCTCAGATTTGTCTAATTAAATTGTATAATTAAGATCAGTGCTAATGAGACAAAGTGAGGAACAAGTGCACATAATTAGTTATCAGTAAAACTTATTAAACACGTTTGCAGATATTCAGCACAGCCTCCTCTGAAAACTGAAGTCGATAAATACTGACAGTGAATATGAATATGTGACGTCACACTGATGATTTGTTTGTGCTGAGCGCCCCCTGCTGGCTGCAGCCTGAAGCATCATCACTGCACACAGGCTGTGGTCTGTGATACAGTGTTTGAACAAACCTTTATTCAACCACAAAAACCTCTTTTCCAAGAGACTCTGGGCCCACACAGGTATCATTAAAACAAAAATACAAAGTCAAAAATATGCAGCTCCAAAACAAACAATGTAAAACACAACATGATTAATTAATATATGCTATAGATCAGAGCTCTATCGCCTTTACTGTCAAAAGATCCATTTTTGGCCAAAACAAAAAATAAAAATAAATAAATAAATAAAAAACCTGGAGCTGCAAAAAACAAACAAACACAGTCTGTTCAGTCTAAATTAACCAAAGGTCTAAATAAGCTTTCATTAATATGTTTTAACACCACCTGGTCGCTCTGAAGGCTTTTATGATTATTTGGTTCTTTATCTTTGCAGCGTTGATGATGAAACCAAATAAATCTGTCCACACAATATTACATTCTCACTTTCTTCCCCCCTTTCTTTATATTTGGACATCTCAGTGAACTCAGTGAAAAGAGACTCAAGATTAACCATTGTTATTCTAGTTTGGCAAAATTCAGGAAAAGGCAGCAGGCTGTGGAGTGACGAGGCACACCTTAGCTGGTGAAATGTTAAAACATTTCTTTCGGTCTACAGCAGTGATGAATGAAAATTAAATCTTTAAAGATAATGTTATTAATTTCCATTTCCAAGTCACAGGGAGCCGCCTGAGTGGGGCCAAAGAGTCACATGTGGCACCGACCCCTGCTCTTGTTCTGATGTGGAACAATAGTTTGGAGATTTAATATAATATTTGTGTATTTTTCCTGTTTATTTTCACATCCAATTTTAA
The DNA here is from genome assembly GCF_011397635.1 of Epinephelus fuscoguttatus. Classification (NCBI taxonomy): domain Eukaryota; kingdom Metazoa; phylum Chordata; class Actinopteri; order Perciformes; family Serranidae; genus Epinephelus; species Epinephelus fuscoguttatus. Next base: position 1,545,197 of record NC_064773.1, read on the forward strand.
TGTTAATAGTCTGTCTTATTTTTTATTTTATGACATAATCAAACATGTACTGTTGTCCTGTGTTAATGACTTCATCTGGAGATTATTTAACATTTTATTCATCATAATTTTGTGGCTTCACTTCATATCACTGTTTCATCTGCCTGCATACACGCATCACAATAAGGTAACGCTGATGCTCTAGTTTCCCAGTTGTCCCTAAACGCCCCTCCCGTCAGTTGGAGTAACCTGCTCCGGTCTGCGTCAACAACCGCTCCGGTGTGACCGTTTGTTTGTCTCACGGGCTTGTCCTGCACGGTACCGGGAGGAAGACACCGCCGGCCCGGCTGCTGCCCTCACAGAGACCCGGTGAGTCCGCAGCTACCGTGTTATTACCGTTACTGTTGTTGTTATTCGTAGATGTGTCCGGTAAACTTGCTCAGCCCGCTAGCTAGCTAGCTTAGCGACACGCAAATGCACCATTACGTTAGATGCGCCCATTATCGGACACTGAGCCGTCTGTCGCACTGTCTCTGCCCTTCTCCTCACAGCCAAGCCCCCACACGCCCTCGCCACCACTGTTAACACACATCTCACGTTATTAACATTTGATCTACTCATAATAAATCTTCTATTTTTCGTCATGTTGGCGGAATTAGCTCGCCGTGGTCGGGTTTGTACGGTGGCCGATAATGGAAGCAGGGTCTCCCCCTCATCACTAACGTTAATCCCCAGCTTCAGACTAACAGTTATATTAACGGTTTTAACGGCGGTCAGTGCGCTGTGTGTGTAGCTGCTGTGATGTTTCCATATGTGTTATCTCTGCCTAGCATGTTACAGCTGACAGAGATGCTAACGCCTCCCCTCTGTGTGTCGCTACTAACGTTAACGTTAGCTAATCTGCTGTAAACGCACCGTTAGCATGAGCTCGAGCCCGCAGCGCAGACACACAGTGAACATGTTGCTGTCATGCATCTTTCATGTGTCAGTGTCAGGTAACACTGTTAGCTTCTCAACGTTAGCCCCCCCCCTTGTTCACTAGCTGTTAGCATGTTAGCTCAGTGTTCTAACCTTATGCTAACACATGCTAAGGGACTGTTCATTACTAATGAGGGGAGGAGGTGGCGCAGAGCAGGAGCTGGGACAGATCATGTTTTAATCACAGAGGAGGGACAGAGAACTGTTGTTAAATGTTCTGTTATTTATTTTTTAATTTTAATCATCATCTTATGGAAGTGTATTGCATTCACTTGACAAATTAAAAAAATCTGTTTTATTGAGCAATTTTTTCTGTTTTTCGGAGTATTTTTTTCTCTTCTGTTTTTTGTGGTAATTTTTTATTTTTTTGAGTAATTTTTTATTTTTCTGTTTTCCGTGGGGGTTTTTTTCTGGGTTTCGGTGTAATTTTTTTCTGTGTTTTGGAGTAATTTTCTTCTGTTTTTCAGTGTAATTTTTTCCTTTTTTTTTCTTTTTTTTGAGTAATTTTTTATTTTTCTGTTTTCCGTGGGGGGGGTTTTTTCTGTTTTTTGGAGTAAATTTTTTTTTTGTTTTTCGTGGTATTTTTTTCTGTTTTTCGTGTTGTTGTTTTTTCCTTTTTTTTGAGTAATTTTTTATTTTTCTGTTCTCCGTGGGTTTTTTTTTCTGTTTTTCGGTGTAATTTTTTTTTCTGAGTTAAGAGAGCAATAGAACAACAGACGCTTTCATTCCTTTCTTGAGAGCTCGATATAATGGAAGCAAACATGACCCGCTTGTTTAGTTTAATCCACTTTTACTTTGTTTTGGGTTTGAGACACTGGGAGATACTCTTGTCTTTAAGTCATATAGATGGTAAGGTGCCTGCGTAAAGTCGCCAATCTATATCTATTTATATCTACTATTTATATCATTTAAAATAAATTATCAGAGCGTTTTCTTGCCAGATTCACTCAGAACATGTGAAGAAAAAAACAAAACAAGATCGCGAGTCGTCCTGGACTCTTCATGCTGCATTGTGCCGTACCACCAAACAACACCACATTGCGTCCAGTATAAACTGCCTAATTGGTTAACATGGGCGCTGAACGCAAGAGGGCAGCGCTCCATGGAAAATCCGCACTGTTTGCCGCTTCTAGTGTGAACCAGGCGTTAGCTTTCTGCTGCAGAAAGAATGAATGTTCTCGCTATTATGGTTTTTATTTAAGATTGATATATACAGAATTACACAAACTACAATTTCCTGCGGCCATCACGGGAAAATTCTGGTGTAATTACAGCAAAACACTGTTTGCTCAGCAGATACAGTGAAGTAATGTGAGGTCATGACCTGATGAGAGGGAAGACAGAAGCCTTAAGGCCTAAACACACTGGTGCAGAACGCTGCGTTTCAAAAAGTACACCTATTATTTACAATGTACAACCCCACAAGACATGCGTTGGCACTCCTGGATGCGCCGCCTCATGGCACTTCACGCCACTGTGACATTTCCAACCTCGCTGCCCCGGAAGTAAATGCATTTTCCCCCACTCGCTCTCTGCTTGTACAGACCAGCTCCTGTAGCAGCTCTTCTTCTCTGCTCCTGTAGCAGCTCGACTCCTCTCCTCACCATGGATGTATAAAGAGAACTCTGTTGCTGTGTCTCGTGTGTGATGAAGAATGAATGAGGAGGGACTTGTTGAGGTCGAGAAACAGTCCCGTCATAATAAAGACAATGGATAAAAAGATACTTCCTGTTGAGTCACAGCTCTGGAGATCAGCTCTTCAGCTGAGAAACCGACTTCAGTTGAGGCTGTACACATGATTTTGAAGTCCTGTTTATACGTCAGCGGTTTCAACTGAAAACAGTTTTGGGTGCCTGAAAACGCAACGTTTTGAAAACAGGTTCCAAAGTGCAATTTTTTGGAAATGGCAGCGTCTCCGTTGTCATGTAAACTTGCAATATGCAGTTCCTCTGAAAACAGACGTTTCGCACATGCTCATTACGGTTCCAGTCACTAGGCATGCGCAAGAAAGTCGAGTGTCACAACAACAATGGCGAGCTCTGTTTGTGCTGCTCACCCTGTTGATTTGAAGTGAAGTGTAGATCTGTTACTGTAGCAACTCCACCTCGTCGTCCATCCAGACAAAGTTATCTGTGCATGCTTTCACCATTGTGTCTTCTTAGACTTTTTTGTTTTTAGAGAAACAGGGCCTAAGCTAACGCAGAGGTGGGGGAACAGATGTTTCAGTTACAATAACTTTGTGTCGTCGTCTCTTAACGAGCTGCAGCACAACGCGTCTGGTGTGTTTTCAGCTTCAGCTTTCTCCTGCTAAAATAATGAATGTTCTGCTACTATGGTCCTTTTAGACCTATTTAAACAGAATCATGCAAACAACGATCTCCTGCAGCCGTCCGCAGAAGGTCCGTTTTTAAAAGGTTAATATATCTAAAATCGTTTGTCAGAGCCAGAAACTAAAAAAAACAGAAATTATTGTCACATTTTCAGATTTCTCCTTGAACATGTAACGTGCAATGAACGCTTCTGTTGGGAATCATGTTGTGATGTTTTATCAGAATTATTAATTACTTTATTGTACGTGTCTTATTTAATATACCACCAAAAAATAAACACTGGCACAACATCCTGTTAAAAAACATAAGGAGGATTAGCATTGTTTTTCAGTTTATTTTTTAGTAAGAACTCCCATCTTGTTTGCTTGTTTCATCGATTCTTAAACCTACATTTTATATAAATATGAAAACATGGTTTCAAGATAAAAAGAAATCAACGTAACACCCCATCCACCCTGTCCTCTGATAAATAAAGAACAGCCCCTAACCCACTGCTCGCTGAGCGTCTCTGAAACAGGTGCATTAAAACGCAGCGTGTCTGTCCGCAGAGTTTAGAGTCATATGTTGAGCTCGAGGTTTGACTTCCTGTCAGCAGCACACAGACGACATTATAACAGGCCGAACGAATCATGTGAATGAACAGAGGCGCTGTTGTCAGTTTAAACTCAGTTAGTGTCTCCTGCTGAACACGCTGCACTTCTCCTGCAGAGCTGCGGGTCAGGTTTCACCAGAATAAATGTGATCGACTGATTAATCGACTCATCGCTGCAGCTTTAATATTAATACTTCAGTTCATGTCAAATATCTGATTAAAGAATAAGTAAACAAATGTAATAAAACTGGACCAGACGTTCAGTTCCTGCTTCTGACACCTGTCAGTACTTAAACCTCACAGACACAGTTTGACACAGAATCATATATTAAAATTATATTTGCATATTTTGCATTTTTGGGCCGTTGTTTGGTTGTCAGAGTTTGGTCTGACGTCAGGCTGCGTTTTAAACCCTGTAAACACTCGGGATGAGCCTTCATCAGGCGTCTGGAGTAACCGGACCCTCCACCAGCATCCCTCAGCGTGTCCGGTTACCACGGGCTCTCCTGGACTGGTCTCCATGGAGACAGGGGAGAGAGGGAGAGGGGGGATTGGTTGGTTCAGGGCGGGTGGGGTTTCACCTGGGTTTGACTGACAGGTGTGATGCTGTCACCTGTGTGTGTGTGTGTGTGTGTGTGTGTGTGTGGCCTTTGCATTTGTACACAGAACCAAACGACGGCACATCATGTCGCTGCTGTGTGTGATTATACTCTGTATCTCAGCTTTGTGGGCTCAAAAGAGACGTGACTGGTGAGACATGTAACACATCAGTGGGCGCCTAGTGTGACATATCATCCACAACTTTATAAACAACAACGGCATTAACATGTCAGTAACAATCATGTACCGTCCTGTTAGGGATGGGCTTTAAACGATCAAAATTCATCATCAATTATCCCTCCACCAGCATTAATTGATAAGCCAGTATGGTCTCAAACAGAGAGAAACAAAGAGGGCGGGTGGGGTTTCACCTGGGTTTGACTGACAGGTGTGATGCTGTCACCTGTGTGTGTGTGTGTGTGTGTGTGTGTGTGTGTGTGTGTGTGTGTGTGTGTGTTCTCAGTGTCCATCATCATGTGTAATACATCCTGGACGTGTGTGTTTCTGGCTCTACACTGTCCCGTATAACACTCACTCACTGGAGCGTGCTGACTGACATCAACTGTGGGTAATACACTGGCCCTTTTCACACACAGATGGCGCTATAGAGCCGCTACGAAGTCCCTTCTTTATGCTTCCTTTGCATTTGTACACAGAACCAAACGACGGCACATCATGTTGCTGCTGTGTGTGATTATACTCTGTATCTCAGCTTTGTGGGCTCAAAAGAGACGTGACTGGTGAGACATGTAACACATCAGTGGGCGTCTAGTGTGACATATACGCATCGGCACAACTTTATAAACAACAACGGCATTAACATGTCAGTAACAATCATGTACCGTCCCTGTTAGGGATGGGCAAACGATCAAAATTCGATCAATTATCGATTAATTGATAAGCGAGTATTTCAAAAGAGAGAAAACAAAAGAGTGCAGTGCAGACTGTCGCCGCAAGAGGGCGCAGCTGCCCCAGTTTTGAGCTTCAACCCCCCCGGCCAAAGAGGAAGAATGGTGCGCATGCGCAGTTCACCCCTGGGTGTTTACAATCGTTGCCAGCCAGAGTTACAGGCTTCAGTTTTCAGCAAAACCTCCGTCTTTCAATGGTGTAGTGTTTTCAGAGGCCTCAAGGGAAGCCGCCGAGGCTTTGGAGAGCGATGAGAGCCTCCGTCTGTTTCTGATTTTTTGCCTGGCATAGGTCCAGCGGGGGTCTCGTAGGCCTGTCGAGCCGCCGTGCTCGCCGGGCGGAAGGGTCTCGTTGGCATGGCAGCTCGCCGGACCTATGCCAGGCATTGTAGGGGAAACACTACGACTGTCGATCAAAATTATTTGTGATCGATCAAAAGCCTTAACAATCAATCATCGATAATCGAAAATTTATGCCCATCCCTAGTCCCTGTTTAATGGCGGCTGATCTCGTCCTCTGCTTGGAGGATAAGGAGCTCCTGGGCCTCATTGTTTTCACTGTTTGCGACATTTTCAGCTGCTGTTCCTCTTCTTTGAGTTAGCCGCTAACTGCTAACTGCTGCTTTTTAAAGAAACGGGTCATTTCGTCAAAACGTCACCCATGTGCTGCCCATGATCAGGCAGCGTAAACGGGCCTATTGACTATGATAGGTAGCTCATACAAGCCCACGTCAAAGAATCTAAACTGTCCCTTTAATATGTCCGTATGAATAATTGTGTGAAATGCCTCGACCTGAGGAAGCAGAGTTTTAGTTTAATTTAGCTGTCGTTTATTTATCCAGTGTTTTAACCTCCGCCAACTATCTGCTGAACATCCTGTCATGTTTACGAATCCTGTGTTCATATAGTTTAACATTTAAATCATAAGTTGGGAATGTCGGACTTTTCTATAGCTGCACACGTTGAGAAACATCAAAGACGTTTTTGTTTTTCTCAACAAATCCAATGAGAATGCCAAAACCAACAGTGTGTTAGTCCGTGTACTGTCTGAACAGGTAAACCTTAGAAACACTGATCTGTAGTTTGATCAGTGATTTAATCAAACTGCTGCTCACTGTAGTTTTTATCAGACAGACAGGAGGATGTAGTGACTTTATTGGGGACCATTTTCAGCGGCGGATTAATCTACATCTGGTGCTCTTGTCAGTATTTGTGTGTGTGTGTGTGTGTGTGCGTGTGTGTGTGTGCGACTGAGTCAAAATAAACTACAGTGTGTGTTCATGATAATGAAGGAACATGTGACGCACTGACGTGTCTTTAACAACAGCGGAGGAAGACGAGATCAGACTGTAGATACACTGAACCTGTTGGTGATGCATTCACTGTTGGTTTGGATCTTTTTAATGGGACTTAGAGACAATAATGAAAATAGAGAAAAACACCTTTCTCTGACTTAGCAAACCTCAGCCAGTTAATACATTTTATATGTGATTTGGCTCCTCGCATCAAAGAGGCTGCTGTTCAGCTGCAGACTCACAAAGTCTCAGATGTCAGATTGTCCTTGAATGCACCACCAGTCCAGCGCTGTCAGCTGTATTCTACACAACAGTCAAACTTGGATCAAAACAATGACACGAGTCAGTGTGGCCTGAGATGGATTAGGTTGTGTTCACAGAGACGCACCACACTGCCTTTTTTATTTTTTATCGAATGCCACTCATAAAAAACACTTTTTGTGCCTTTTTTGTTGCCAGGCAACCTCCTCATCACCTCCTCACCTCCTCACCCTAACCTTCCCTTGCTATCACTCTACTGTTAATATATTGTATGTATCCTGCAGTACTCAGTGTGTAGCTGCTGCCATGTTGAGGCAGAGGGTGCTGTCTGTAGCTCTGGTTGAGGGTGAGAGGCTGTCAGCAGATAAACAGAGATCTGTGTGGGTACATGAGACCCTAAAAAAGAGGCTGGATCATGGGGAGTACCACCAGTTGGTCCAGGAGCTTCTCCTCCATCATGGACGTTTACAGTACTGCACTTATCTGCTGTTTTCTATTCAGATGGTGCTAACTGTGCTTTGTAAAGTCGTATAGCTCTGGGTATCCAGCAACCACTACCACCAGTTTCTCCTCCATTGGTTACCAGCTGTAAACTGGTTGTCGTGACCACCACAGAAGCCCCGCCTCTCTCATCACCGTTGCATGCTCATGAGACGTGTAGTCACACAAAAACAGCGAGCAAAAAGCTTCATTCTCATTAAAAACGGTTACAAAAAGTCGCCTCCAGCTGCTGAAACACTTCCTGCGTGATCAGGGCATTGATCATGTCCAAGAAGCATCGAGGCCGAGGATTGTTCTCTTGATTGACACACGAACAGTAATCAATAGTCAGTGTTGATTGGTTCACAGACGTCTCTGCAGACAGAAGAAGGTGCGACTTTGACATAATGATACTGAAATTAAAACACACACAGAAACTTTGTTCCTCGGCTGGATCTTTAAATAAACTCAAACAGTGACGTCAGTTTTCATGAGTCACACCGGCTTTATTTGTCTTCTTCAGCAAGTCGCTGAATTTCAGCTTTTGTGTACATACTCAGTTGGAGACACACCCACTTAACACACACGCACACACACACACACACACACACACACACACACACACACACACACCAGAATGAGCAGGTGGGACCGGTATGCTGTTAAAACACACTGCTGAGGTCGACAAAACAAAAGGTAGGACAGCAACATGTCACAGAGAGGATGTAAATAACACCATGATGATAATGATGATGATGATGGAGGATCTCTGGTATGAAAACAGACTTGATGCTTTGACGAGGAGTGTGTCAGCGCGCGGTGAACTTCCTGTTTCTGTCTGTCAGCTGGAGTTTGACCCAGAAAGTGAAGTCAGAGTCCGTCCTGCCTTCACACAGTTTATGGTCTTATAATATCTAACCTGTGCGTAGTGGAGACAGACGGAGGAAGTTACTGATGATCAAAGACTTCAGATGTGCCACTGTCAAACTTTCATATGATTGTTGTTGCCAAAAATAAACGGAGATAGATTTGTGTATTATTGGTGTGAGCAGATCAATAATCCATGTGTTAATGTGTAAATATGAAACAACCTCCACAAACATAAAAACAAGATTTATAAACTCAGAAAACTGTTTTGCAAATGCCCAAATTCCATTAAAAAATCTGTGAATACATTTAATTAATTAACAATGAAAACATTTGTGAATGTCTAACTTGTTTCATGCACACCGAGTCTGTTTTTTTACTTTAGAAATTTGTTTGCATATTTACACATCTGTTTTATATTTGCAAAATAGCTGTTTAAGCTTACAAACCTTTTTATGTATTTGTGGAGGTTGTTTTATTTTTACAGATTGTTGATCTACTCACTCAAATAATATCGACACAAATCTGTCTCCGTAAAAAATCACGAAAATCATTAAGCTATCCCACGTGAGTGGCAGTAGGCGATTGAAGAGCTGTTTCCTGCAGTAGAGAGAGTGACTCACAGACAGATACTTAACAGAGACAGAAAACTAGCTTGACGACAAAAGATCAAACACAAGTATGACGCTGAATATGTTAAACACTGTGGAGCTTGAACTGATGACTGAGGAGAAACCTGGACCCTTGAGGTGGAGCAGTGTCTGAGATTACAGTTTTAATACATGTTGTTATTTGTTTTGAGTCTTAATAGTTTGAACTTCAAAACAGTCACTTTATTTATGTTGTTTCATATCAGACCTTTATCAGGTGACAGTTATTGTTTACTTTAATGGCATGTTTGTTTTTTAAAGGGATAGTGCACCCAAAAATGAAAGTTCAGCCAAAGTCAAGGGACTGACAATGTTTGTTTATGTATAAAAAAAGGATTTTAAGATGTTATATTTGGCATCAAAAATCCAGTGTTAGTCATATTTTAGTGTAACCCAGTTGTATTCTGTGTGTTATTTAGGGTTGTTGTTGGGCGTTTGGATGAAACACTGATGCATCTGAAAACTTTACAGATCATGAATGTACAAATGTAACATACTGTTTGAGTTTCAGTTATCAGAATGTAAGTATGGTTTTATGTGATCTCCTCCTCTGTAGAAGATGAAGTAAGATCATATCCTCTGTGTCTCTCAGGTGAAGGACAGCTTGTACCTGTCGGTGTGTTTGCTGAGTCACTCGTTCACCTGTAGGACCACCTGGACACTGACTGACTGTCTGCGAGCCTCCATCGACCCTCCATCATCCTCCAGTGTGTCCGTCCACAGCTGCACTATGGTACAAAACACACACACACACACATACACACCTTCAAGATTTAAACCCACACACTGAGTCTTACTGACTGCTGATGCTGTGGCGTTTGCTCTGAAGAGGCAGCGACGCACTCTGCAGGGATTCAGACGGAAAATCTGGTCTTGGCAGCATCTCTTACAGAGCACATTATATCAGGCTATTTAATAAACTATTCATTAATTATTCTGGTGTATTTCCCTCCACACATTCTGACCTTTGATATTTTCATCTGCCTGATGGGCTGCGATGGTCACAGCTCACCAAAACATGCACCGCTGCATCCTGCAAAAGCAAACCAGACCAAACCACACCCACATCTGTCACACATCACTGATCACTCAGTGACTCTGTGACTCATGTCTCTGTGCTGAAAACAAACTTTTAAAGTCAAAAACTATCTGACAGAGTCTCAGTGAGGAAGCCTTTTCATTCGCCCCCCTGATGTTAGTCACTGATTCTCTGTCTGCAGACTGAAGCAGCTTTTCAGCCGTCAGTGACTCACTCAACATTTTAAATGAACACTTTACAGCTGCTGGTCTCTGTGTGTGTGTGTGTGTGTGTGTGTGTGTGTGTGTGCGCAGAGTGTATGATGTCTGAGAACAGCTGCTATGGCCTGCAGCAGCAGTCAGAGCAATGCAGAAACTCTGGAGGGGTTCCATGAGGTGAACTTGGCCTCGCCCACCACACCTGATCTTCAGGTAGGTCCCGTCACCTCATCACATGCAGGCAGAGGTTACAGGTTTATTCTTACAAACTCGATCGTCAGAGCCAGAACGGTGTATCACACATACCTCGTTTACACCAGCATGGAACTGGTTCAAATTAAATGATTTATTTTGACAAGGACGGATACACTGTATGTATCGGTATCAGTTATTGGTCAAAGGAGTTGTTAGATATCAGCATATAAACAAATATCGTGCCTCCTTCCTCTCCACAACTCTGGGTTGTCATTGTTCCTGATAACGTTCAGTGTCTTTATTGGTTCTCTGTGTGTCGTTCTGCAGAACCAAGCGGAGCAGCGCCCCTCTGCTCGTCACAGCACCCCGCCCACCTCTCTGTACCGCACCCACTCTCTGGGAGCACCCCCTACTGCCCGCCCCACCTCCCTGCGGGCCGATCAGCTCCCCACGCAGCCGGTGTACTCCACACCACGGCACAGTCACAATGGAAGGTAAAGAAAATACACTGACGTCAGATTCATCTGTCGAGGCTGAGAGACGTAAAATGATTCAGTGATTAATCTCAAATGAATGTCTGTAACTGTTTTTATCATCGATCGTTAATACAGAGAGCCAGATATTTGCAGCTTTTCTCTGTTTTCATAATGTTGAACTGAATGTTGTTGAGTTTAAGACTTTATATGATACTAGTAGCATCTCGCTTTAAAGGCATAGTGCAGCCAAAACTGAAAATTCAGCCGTTATCTACTCACCCATATGCCGAGGGAGGCTCAGGTGAAGTTTTAGAGTCCTCACATCACTTGAAAACATCATTGAAACCACAAAATATCTCCATACTGCTCGTCCGTAGTGATCCAAGTGTCCTGAAGCCCCGACATAAAAAGTTGTTTGGAAAAACGTCCAGGCTACAATGAGGCTAAAAACAGAGTTCAAATGAGGTATGAATCCCTACTGGTATGAATAGTTTTGATGTGAAATATTCGCAGCTGAGTATTTTCGTGTCGTTTATTCGACACTGTTTAAAGATTTTAATCAACACTGCAAATAACTTCAGCTGCAGCTGTGGAGGCAGAATGTTCGTAGATTCCTGTTCATAAAAAAATAGTGTCCAGAGACTTGAATGTTATCCGTACCTGACCAACCTTGTGTCCCTGGTCACGCTGGCTGCACAGTGTGCCAGGCCAGGAGGCGGAGTCAGCCGATGGCAACTTCCTGTCCGGAGAGGACAGCGAGGAATGCAGCGCCTTGAGCGACAGCCTGTCGCGGCTGCGCAGCCCGTCGGTGATGGAGGTCCGAGAGAAAGGATACGAGAGGCTGAAGGAGGAGCTGGCCAAGGCTCAGAGGGTAGGACACACACACACACACACACACACACACACACACACACTGGTTTTTACCTTAATTTGTATTCAGAATTGAATGTAAGTGTGCGTGTAGTTGGACAGAGAGTGTGTGTGTTTGTGAGGCGTCACTTCATCTCATTATTCACGTTAACATCATGTTATATTCTGTTTTATTTTAAATGCATTTATTTTATAGTTTTTTGCGAGGATGTCTCGACCTGATGTTACAGATCAGTATCAGGGCTGGTTGAGACGTTTTCTAACTGATCGGCCTTGTTGAGCTGTAAAGAGTCTGATCTGATCCTTTGTTTTACTTCAGATGTCACACGTGTTTTAACCTGCACAGTGACGCGACAAGTGCAGCCGTCATTTAGTTCTCCACCTCACACTCTGCCTGCTGCCAAACACCACACGCCATAAACGACAGCAAAATGCTGCATGAGATTGTATATTTATTATTTACAGAAGTTATAAGTTACTGGTTTCAGCTCAGTGACACAGTCTCTTGTGTTTTTTTGCCTCCACGCTGCTGAAACTTGATCATGACATCCCTCATTTTTTGTTTTTATTTAAGATGAAGCGAGCCATTCAACACATCTCACTAATTTTTATTTCTTCATTTCTTTGTATGTTGTCATGCTTTGATTTTATGTTCATGTGTTTTCATTTGGCGGCTTGTTGTTTTTCTGTTGTGTTGTTTTCTTTGTGTGCATGTGTGTGTGGAAGGAGCTGCTGTTGAAAGATGAGGAGTGTGAGAGGTTGTCTAAAGTCAGAGACCAGCTCGGCCAGGAGCTGGAGGAGCTCACCGCCAGTCTCTTCCAGGTCGGTCCGCCTCTCCTCCCTCCATCCCTCCGTCTCTCTGTCCGTCCGTTTCTTCCTCTGCTTCCTGTTTCCCTTCCTCCTGAGGCAGCGGCCAGACAGACACCGGACAGACTGACTGAAACAGATTCAGATGGGATTTGTTGCTCTTTATGTTTTTGGCAGCAGAGACGTGAAGCGGAGGCGTCGTGAGGTCATTGGGAAGCGAGTTTTAAATATTTACTGCCTCGATCCTCCGGGTGTCTCTACACACCATGTTCTTCTCTCTGTGTCTGGAGTTTAGTTTCATCGGCCTTATTTTAATGTTTACTGATCGCTTTATCATATTTATCAGAAATAATAATTTACTTTCTATTATAAATATTTTATTGAGCCAAAGAAGATTATTACTGCTGTTTAATTTTGTGCTGATGCTCGTCTCAATTCATATGAAAGAATTCACAGATATAAATCAGACGATATAAAAGACACAGGATTGTATTTTCAGATTAAAACAGTGTCAGAAATAAGGTGATTTAAAAAAATAAATGAATATTTAAGTCAAATAGTAGTTGACAAATATAAAGTAAATGTGTTGATACTGAATAAAATGAGTCATAAAATAAATCTAAACATAACACAAACACACAAACACAAACACAAACATTCTCCTCATCTTCTTCAAATCCTAATTTACTTTCAGATATTTATCATTAAATATTAATTATTACATCATTACATTTACTTTATCGTTTTAATTACTGTCTAAGCTGAATACACACAACACAGGTTGAAGTGTAGAGCTGAGTGTTGTCACTGGATACCTTCAAGGTTTCAACCAAAATAACCCAGTGCCAGGTGAAACATCTCCAGTCAAATGATACCTGCATGCGATCCTGGTCCTGCTCTGATCCTGGTCCTGCTCTGATCCTGGTCCTGCTCTGATCCTGGTCCTGTTCTGATCCTGGATCGTCTCAACTCTCTCTGGAGCTGCTCTACCTCTGACGAACAGTCACTTTAACATCTGCCTGGTTAGCACAAGCTAACACAGCAGCTAGCATCTGATACCAAGCCCTTAAACAGTCCCAACAAACTGACACTGACACTGAAACAGCCTGACTGTCGTTAAACCTGTAAATAACCTCTGGAAATGTTAGCCGTGTGATGCTAACCGTTAGCCCTGCCAGTCTGCTGTCCCTGTCACAGAGCTCACACTTCAGCAGCAGCTACGACCCAAACTGTCTGTGCTGCGGTGAAGTCATGTGACAGAGCTGACAGTTCAGTGTGCTGAGATGCCACCAGAACACGATGGTGTCAAATAAAAGACTGTTGATACAAGTCTTTTTCTGCTGCTGCAGGACAATGGTTAAAAAAGGGACGACTAAATGTGATTTTAAACTTTAAAGGCAGAAGAAGTGTTTATGGAAATAACAAAGTTTGTTGAGTTCGATAGTGTTCAGCTCAGAGCTGCAGATTCGTCCCCGCTGAGGAAACGTTTTCTGCTGCTGGACGTTGAGACTGAATCTGTCCGGGTGTTTGTTCCTTTCCTCCTCACACTCCTCCTCCTTTGGCCTTTTCCTCATAGAAGGTGCTGGGACTCCTCTCTCTCTGTGTAGGTGTGTGTTTCTGTAGTCGACATGTTCGCAGCTCAGAACCAGTGTTCACTATCAGTTCCTTTACTTCCTGTTACTGTCGTGTTTTTATGCTTATTTTAGAGTGAACTGGTCCTTTAACACACTGAGCTTGTGTAGACGCTGCTTCACCATCAGAATGAATATTGAACCCAAACACAGATCAATCATGACTGAAGAATGGATCCACAAGTACTGAACTCTGTGTGTGTGTGTGTGTGTGTGTGTGTGTGTGTGTGTGTGTGTGTGTGTGTGTGTGTTTTTGCAGGAGGCCCATAAGATGGTGAGAGAAGCAAACGTCAAACAGGCAAACGCAGAGAAACAACTGAAGGAAGCTCTGGGAAAGGTGACGACACTAAACACACACACACACACACACACACACACACACACTGGATTAAATACGCTCAAACTCTCCTCCTCTTCATCTCTCAGTGAAACATGAACACAGACATGAAACACACTGATATTGTTCAGTGTAACTTGAACTTCCTGATGATGTCATTGTCTCTGATGTCCACCCAGAATACACGTCCATAATCTCAGAACCATCAGCGATCGGTCTGAAGATGATTTAACCTCTGTGGTCAATGTTTCGATGGTTCCTGTGGAGACAGCAAATATCTAGATGTTTAAGACGTCTTCTGATCTGCTTCATATCTGCACATAAATAAATATAAAAAAAAAAATACACAATAGATAATACGATCATCTAGACGATAGCTAATGAGTTCGGCCTCTTTTATTCTCCACAGGAACCGTTAACCTGCAACCAAAGTCCGCTCAAACTACTCAGACTACAAATGGAAACCAGAACTTCAGATACAAATCTTGTCCGGTCACCCACAGACTTTACATTTATGTATAGATATCTGTTCGTAGAGTTTAAATGGTTCATAAATCCATTTTAGACGTCAGAGAAAAAACAGATTTTTCAAAATAAGGCTGCACAATATAATGTTTTATTATCGTCATCGTGACGTCGACCTGCGTCACAAACATATGGAGATATTGACACTCAGGGATTTTTAGAGCCTGTGAAGAGTGTTAGTAGAAAACTTACCTGTAAAGTCAATTTAAAGACATGATTAGACGTGATTTCCCACCAGCTGAGCAATGGGTGCGTCACAAATGATGCAAATACGCAAATGAAGCGAATAGCGTGGTTTCGTGTCGTACGTTTTTTCCCAAGAAAAATCTGAACTTCAGTGACTGATTTGTGCCACAATAGCCAATCAGCATTGAGATCCTCCAGGGACGTATCAGTGGAACTTCACTCATCAATTCAGTGATTTCACAAATGTGTAACGCGATAATTTGCACGTATGAAGTGAGTCAGCACAAAGTATTCTAGCGTTAAAACTTGTGCGTTATTTTGGTGTGAACACAACGTTATATTTTCCGGTTGTCCGTCTGTCCGTCCCATGTCAACGCAATATCTCAAGAATGCCTCAAGAGAATTTCTTCAAATTTGGCACAAACGTCACTTGGACTGAAAAATAAACTGATCAGAATTTGGTGGTTGAAGGTCAAAGGTCAGTGTGACCTCACAAAACATGTTTTTGGCCATAACTGAATAATTCATTCACTAATTCTGACCAAACTTGACACAAATGTCTGACAGGATGAAATAATGAAGGTCAAAAGGTCAAAGGTCAGCTTGACTGTGACATCATCATGTTTTAACGTCATATCTCAGGAACAGAAGGGGAGACATTTGGTCAGATACTGAATTGGTGACTCACTTCCTGTTCAGTCCTGTATGTTGGGTCAGTTTCCATCGCTCAGATTAGCAACATCATTTTTCCTCCTCGTCAGATTGACGTCCTCCAGGCGGAGGTCCAGGCTCTGAAGACACTCGTGCTGTCCTCCCCCACCTCCCCTCTGGGTGAGCTCCCATCTACAGGAGTAAAGACTCCCTTCAGGAAGGGCCACAGCAGGAACAAGAGCACGTCCTCCGCCATCCTGGGGACGCAGCCCGACCCGTCGGCCACGCAGCCAATCGTACGGGAGTGTAGAGAGGTGAGAGAGCTCGCTGTATGATCACAGCTTAATATTCTGTATGTGTCAGTCTGTCTCTGCTGTATGTGAGGTGTGACCCTGTCCTGTTGGACATGTAGGTGGACAGTCAGCTGTTTAGTGACTTCAAGGCCTGGAAGGAGGAGCCGACGCTCGACCGCAGCTGCTGCTTCCTGGAGAGAGTTTACCGTGAGGACATCTACCCCTGTCTCACCTTCAGCAAGAGCGAGGTACGTACGTGTCCTCTCCTGTGACTCTCTGTCCTCTCCTGTGACTCACTGTCCTCTCCTGTGACTCACTGTCCTCTCCTGTGACTCTCTGTCCTCTCCTGTAACTCGCTGTCCTCTCCTGTGACTCACTGTCCTCTCCTGTGACTCGCTGTCCTCTCCTGTGACTCTCTGTCCTCTCCTGTAACTCGCTGTCCTCTCCTGTGACTCACTGTCCTCTCCTGTAACTCGCTGTCCTCTCCTGTGACTCACTGTCCTCTCCTGTGACTCTCTGTCCTCTCCTGTGACTCGCTGTCCTCTCCTGTGACTCTCTGTCCTCTCCTGTGACTCGCTGTCCTCTCCTGTGACTCTCTGTCCTCTCCTGTGACTCTCTGTCCTCTCCTGTGACTCTCTGTCCTCTCCTGTGATTTACTGTCCTCTCCTGTGACTCTCTGTCCTCTCCTGTGACTCGCTGTCCTCTCCTGTGACTCTCTGTCCTCTCCTGTGACTCTCTGTCCTCTCCTGTGATTTACTGTCCTCTCCTGTGACTCTCTGTCCTCTCCTGTGATGTCTCGTCCCTCAGCTTGGTTCGGCCATCTTGGAAGCCGTGGAGCAGAACACACTCAGTGTGGAGCCGGTGGGTTTCCAGCCGCTGCCGGTGGTCAAAGCGTCGGCCGTGGAGTGTGGAGGACCAAAGTGAGACCACACACACACACACACACACACACACATTATCAACTCTTTCTCCTCTTCATCGAGCTTTCACTCTTTCATCATCATCTCTCCATCTTCCCTCAACTTCCTCCTCCAGCGGGCGAAGGGCGGAGCTCGTCACGTAAGTCTGACTCTGTCTCATCAGCATCTTGTCTGTCCTCAGTCGTCCCGCCTGGCTCCTCCTCCTCCTCCTCCTCCTCCTCCTCCTCCTCCTCTCACCTTCAGTCCGTCCTCCTGTCCAGGTTTATCAAAGTGATCCTGACGAGACGAACCTTGATAAATGTCTAACAGTCATCCCTCTCTCCTTACTTCCTCTCCTCGCTTCCTCCACTCTGAGCTTTAGTCTCCTCTCAGCTGATAGTAAATTCATTCAGTTTCCTTCATGGTGAGACAGAAACACGTGAACAACTTCCTGTCTGTCTCTCTGTGTGTCTCATAGAAAATGTGCCCTGAGCGGTCAGACCAAAACCTGTAAGCACAGAATCAAGTTTGGAGATTCGTCCAATTACTACTACGTATCTCCGTACTGTAGATACAGAGTGAGTACACACACACACACACACACACACACACACTTATTTTGCTGTGATGTCATACACACAGTCTGAAGTTAATACGAACCTGAAGCTTTATCATGTGACAGTTTACGTCTCTCTGATCACATCTGGACTGAAATGACGTCACATCTGTTTCACTTCAGATTCAAACTGTCTGTGTGTTTCCTCAGATCACAGCTGTGTGTAATTTCTTCACCTACATTCGCTATATCCACCAAGGGCTGGTCAAACAGCAGGACGGTAAGACTCACACACACACAAACACACACACACAAACCAACAGTGTGTACCTCATTAACATTGAACCAGACGACAGAGAGTTGAGAGAAGTATTGTACCAAACTGTATCACCACGCAGAAGGAAATGTGCATCTACTGCTAGCTCACCTAGCATCTCTGAGCTAGCTAATGTTACAGCTCAGCTGAGGAGGACGCCATTAATGTTTACATCTCACACTGTCCTTTGCGTTTTAGAAAACTTCTGCGTTTATATGACGACGTTGTTGAAATGATCTCCGTTCACACTGAGCCACAAAATCGAGTAAGGTAAAGCTGCAGTGCCGGAGGCTGCAGTTTGAGGACCGTTTAATTTTCTGAGCCAAGGCTACAACCTGAAGTTTATTTATTTATTTATTTATTTATTTTTGCTATACCCAAAACCTTCTTATTCAGTAGTTATAATCAGTGTTGGGCAGTAACGCGTAATTTGATTGATGAAGCCCAGGTAACTATACATTACCACTGCCGCTCCTCTCACACACACCTAAACACCCGTCCTGGGATACACAGTGTCGGCCTGCTTTGCCTGACCTCCGCAGAGCTGAGTGTGTGTGAGAGGAGCGGAGAGGACCGCGACGAGGTGGAGTTGCCACAGTAGATCTACACTTTGCTGGAGAAGCGTTGATAAAATCAACAGGGTGAGCAGCACAAACAGAGCTCGGCATTGTTGTTGTGATGGTCGACTTTCTCGCACATGCCTAGTGACTGGAACCGTAATGAGCATGTGCGGAAAGTCTCAGTTTTCAGAGGAACTGCATATTGCAAGTTTCCATGACAACGGAAATGCTGCCGTTTCCAAAAATTGCACTCTGGAAACCGTTTTCAAAACGTTTTCAGGCGCCCAAAATGCCGCTGTCGTGTAAACGATCGGCCAAAACGCAACTAAAGTTTACCGTTTTCCGTTGAAATCGTTGTCGTATAAACAGGACCTGATAAACAGCGCCCAGGTGAGAGGAAAAACATGTAGCTTCAACTTCGGGTCGACTGTTCGCACTGTGATCGACGACTGTTTTACTTGTTCGATACAGTTTTGTTTATCAGCCATGAAAAACAAGTTTAAGGCCACATTTCAGCAACATGATAATGGCCGCCATCATCACACAGGGTGATATGAAGAAACAGCAGTTTGTGCCTCTGATGTGTTCACAGATATTCAGGACAGGAAGTTTCTCTAAAGATAATTAAGTGTGGGTGTTTGAAAACCCTGAACGCCATTTATTAAAACTTTATGACCTTCTGTCTGATAAAAAGATTAACATTCTGTCAGCTGCACCGTAAAACATATTTTACCATGTGACCATCATGTGACTGTCAAAGTTTAAGGCCACATTTCAGCAACATGATAATGGCCGCCATCATCACACAGGGTGATATGAAGAAACAGCAGTTTGTGCCTCTGATGTGTTCACAGATATTCAGGACAGGAAGTTTCTCTAAAGATAATTAAGTGTGGGTGTTTGAAAACCCTGAACGCCATTTATTAAAACTTTATGACCTTCTGTCTGATAAAAAGATTAACATTCTGTCAGCTGCACCGTAAAACATATTTTACCATGTGACCATCATGTGACTGTCATGTGACCATCATGTGACCAACATGTGACCTGGTGTTGTGTGTCTGCAGCGGAGCAGATGTTCTGGGAGGTGATGCAGCTGCGCAGAGAAATGTCCTTCGCCAAGCTCGGCTACTACAAAGACCAGCTGTGACTGACGGACAGCCCCGCCCTCCAATCACAGCAGACTCCGCCCTGAAGCCCCGCCCCACCCTGCTCCCCCCTCCCCCTCCTCCTCCTGTGTGAGTGTGTTTCTGTGTGTGACAGAGTACCTGTGGTTGTTTTCAGCTGAGCGACTGACGTCAGTGATCTGTTGTTGGTTTCTGTTGAGTTTGAATCTGAAATATGAATTTTACTTTATTAAAACATGAAACACTCCGACATGTGACGACAAGTGACAACATGTGACGACAAGTGACGACATGTGACGACGTGTGACGACGTGTGAAGACAGCTAACATGAAGGATTTAAATGTGGTGGCGTTTGAACCCGTCTGAGGAGTTTGGATTTATTTTTCCTCTCCCTTCAATCATGAAATCAGAGTTTAACAGGGCTGAAAAAAATTCATTCTGATTTTTCAGTTCCAAATAAAAACACTTTTCTGGACCAACGACAGAGCATCAGAGCCGCTCCTCTGAGATTTAGAGATTAGAGTTGAAATATTTAGAAAGAAGTCGTATCATGAGAACAAAGTCATGAAACGAGGAAAAAAAATACCAAAAAATTTACAAAAATTAGTCAAAATTTTATGAGGAAAAAAAACAGAAATTGACGTTAAAGTTGGAACTTTAAAAGAAAATTTATTTCAAGAGTCAAGTTGAATATTTTTGAGATTAAAGTCATGGAGAGAGATTAAATTTTGGGGTTAAAAATCTAATTCTGAATAAGAAAATAAATCTGTAAATATGACTTGATTCTTAAAATATTTCTGTCCTAAAACTACACATTTTCGTGACTCGTCCATTATTATTGCAAAATATTTTTTCTCAAAATTGCAACTTTATTCTCGCAAATTTCAGACTCTCAAAATATTTAATTTTTCCTTAAATTTTGACTTTTTCAACATGAAACTTTTTTCTTGTTAAATATTGACTTCACCTGAAAATTCTGCACCCTCTGCCGCCAAAACTCATGACCATTTTCAAAATACTTTTTGTCTCAGAATTTTTTAAATTTTATTTTCATAACATTCCAAATTTTTCCACTTTTATGACTTTCTTTTTTTATAATCACACACCCTCATAACTCCTTTGTCATTACAATAATTTGAAAAATAAGACTTCATCTCCAAATATTTAAGTTTTCTTCAGATTGATTTTTTCAGCATTTAACTTTGTTCTTCTTAAATATTGACATCACCTGAAATTTTTTTAGTGTTTCTTCCCCTCCCCAAAATTATAACCACATTTCTTTTTTTCTAATTAAAATATTACAACTATTCTCTAAGTCTCAGATTCTGTTGCTCCGTCGTTGTGGCTCCAGAAACTAAAAGCTGTTCCAGTGCTGCTAAAAGTTTCTGTTTTTCTCTGGAGTCAAGTTTGAAAACTAAAGATAAGCTGCGCTGAATCTGAAATACAGTGAAGGACGTTCACCAAATTAAACTGACGACCAAACAACGAATATTTGTTTACAAAATGAAACAGTGTGTAAGCTTTTGTTTAACTTATGTTGTAAGAGAAGATGAAGGAGGCACAGTCGGATGCAAAGATAATCACAATATTATTCTTCTTCTTATAATTATTCTTATTATTATTGTTATTACAATCAGAAGGAGTACAAGCAGGACTCTACAGCGAAGCTGCGATTCGCAATTTATTTCTTTGTTGATTAATCTGTTGTTGTTTAGTTCATTAAGTATCAGAAAACAAAGAAAAGGTCCGTCAGTGTTTCCTGAAGTCCAACACGACGTCCTCAAACATCTCATTTTGTCTACAGCTGGGAGACGTTCAGTTTACTGTCACAGCAAAGAGACAATATTCACCCACCCGGACTCAGAAAATATTTTGACTGTTTCTTTCTTTAAACATTACTCAAACTGATGAAGAGATTATCAAATTAGTTGGTGACTGATTTAATAGTTGACGACTGATTGATTATTCGGTTAGTTGTTGCAGCTCTCAAGCCCCCTTTGATTTAATTGTAATTTATTTGCCTTCACTTCAAATCTGTGGCGCCCCCCAGTGGAGACTTGTCTCTTGCAGACCACATCCTGATATTAAATGACACAGGAGCACAGTGAATATTTGTAGTCTTGATCCTGTCTGAATGAGGTTTATACATTTATTCTCTGTATAATGTTATTTATGATTTCTTTATTTTGTTGTTGGGTTCTTTGAGACGTTGGTGAAGCTTTCAGAGGGTTTAAAGGAACAATGAAACACTACATGTACATTTATTTCTGCTGTTAAACACTCCGTGATGTCAGAACTCGCGTGGACGTGACGTTCTGTTCAGATAATCTGATAAAACATGTTTGTTTGGGGGAATTTTCCTTTAACAGCTCCGGCTGTCTCCACTCTGCTGTATTTTGTTAGTGAGGAGACGTGTAGATAGGAGGCTGTGTGTGTGTTTGTGTGTGTGTGTGTGTGTGTGAGAGAGAGTGTTGAGTGTGTTTGTATGCTGTAAACTTTATATCTGTTAATTTAAACCTGACTCCTTTGCATCTTTCTCTCATTCGACGTCAGTGTCACTCTCCCGGTTTGGTTTAGTGCCTTTTCTCTCAGACACTCTGAAATAAAAACAGTAATACCTCTGGAAACCTGCCGCTGTCTGTCCACTCTGTTCTCCACCTCACACACTGTAACCACACCAGGTCACTACAGGTCACTACAGGTCACTACAGGTCACAGGCCTTTGTTTTAGATGTTTGTCTCTTAAGTAGACGATTTAACTGACTTCATATTGTGGGTAAATCACAAATACAAATTATTATATTCATTATACTTTTTAATATCAGAATTACAGTTAAATTCTAGTGCTCAAAATCAGCTGCTTATTAATATTTCCTATGTACCTCTACACTGTATGAACAGGTTTATGCTTGAATGCCACTGTCAGCATGTGGCTGTTACACAGTCTGTCCACCAGAGGGCGTTCCAACATTACCAATGAACACTTGCAGTGACCAATAAGAGGAAGCTTTCTTGCTAAGTAATACTCTCAGACAGAAAATATCATTAACTTGTCGACTTCAAGGAACATGTTCAATCGCACATTGCTTCTTAAATGGCCAGCAGAGGTGATCTCCATGTGTGGCCACATCCCCCACCGCAGCCCAGGCAGGATGAGTGCGATGAGGATGGAGGAGAAAAGGTTGACGCAGTTGTTGTCTAAGATGGATTTCCCACAGATCCGCCGGGTGGTGGCAGATTAATAACTCACCACCTTCCTGATGCCCGAGTCAAAGCCTGGAGACGGACAGAGCGAGAGAAGACATTAAAGCTTCATTTGAAAGCAAATAATCTCTGTTGTTCTTCTCTTCAAACTGCCCACTGTGCTTTAAACCATGCTGGACTGACTTTACAAAACATTATGTACTACTACGTTTTTTCATGACTTCGGACTACATGCTATATTATGACGTGTTTTAATGATTTCAGACGACATGTTATATACTATGACATTTTTTCATGATTTTGGACGACATGCTATACTATGATGTTTTTTAATGATTTCGGATAACATGCTATACCATGACGTTTTTTCATGATTTCGGACGACACGCTATACTATGATGTTTTTTAATGATTTCGGACGACATGCTATACCATGACGTTTTTTCATGATTTCGGACGACACGCTATACTATGATGTTTTTTAATGATTTCGGATAACATGCTATACCATGACGTTTTTTTAATGATTTCGGACGACATGCTATACTATGACGTTTTTTAATGATTTCGGACGACATGCTATACCATGACGTTATTTCATGATTTCGGACGACACGCTATACTATGATGTTTTTTAATGATTTCTGATAACATGCTATACTATTTTTTAATGATTTCGGACGACATGCTATACTACAACATTTTTAATGATTTCGGACGACATGCTATACTATGACGTTTTTTAATGATTTCAGACGACATGCTATACCATGACGTTTTTTCATGATTGCGGACGACACGCTATACTATGATGTTTTTTAATGATTGCGGACGACACGCTATACTATGATGTTTTTTAATGATTTCGGACGACACGCTATACTCTGACGTTTTTTAATGATTTCGGACTACATGCTATACTACAACATTTTTTCACGATTTCGAACGACATGCTACACTATGACATTTTTTCATGATATGAGACGACATGCTATACTATGATATTTTTTCATGATTTAGGATGACATCCTATACTTTGACGTTTTTTCGTGATTTCGGATAACATGCTATACTATGGCGTTTTTCGTGATGTCGGACAACATGCTTTACTATGATATTTTCTTTCGAGATTTGGACAACGTGCTATCCTATGACTTTTTTTTCATGATTTCAGACGATATGCTATACTATGGTGTTTGTTCGTGATTTTGCACGATATGCTATACTATGAAGTTTTTTTTGAGATTTTGGACGACATGGTATATTATAACGTTTTTTCGAGATTTGAGACGACATGCTATACTATGACGTTTTTTGATGATTTTGGGTGACATGCTATACTATGACATTTTTTGGAGATCTTAGACGACATCCTACACTATTACATCTTTTCGAGATTTCGAACATGTTATATTGTGACATGTTTTCAGGATTTCAGACGACATGCTATACTATGACGTTTTTTAATGATTTCGGACGACATGCTATACCGTGATGTTTTTTCATGATTTCGGACTACATGCTATACTATGACGTGTTTTAATGATTTCAGACGACATGTTATATACTATGACATTTTTTCATGATTTCAGATGACATGCTATACTATGATGTTTTTTAATGATTTCGGACTACATGCTATACCATGACGTTTTTTCATGATTTCGGACGACATGCTATACTATGACGTTTTTTCATGATTTCGGACTACATGCTATACCATGACGTTTTTTCATGATTTCGGACTACATGCTATACTATGACATTTTTTCATGATTTTGGACGACACGCTATACTATGATGTTTTTTAATGATTTCGGATAACATGCTATACCATGATGTTTTTTCATGATTTTGGACGACACGCTATACTATGATGTTTTTTAATGATTTCGGATAACATGCTATACCATGACGTTTTTTAATGATGTCGGACTACATGCTATACCATGACGTTTTTTAATGATTTCGGACGACATGCTATACCATGACGTTTTTTAATGATTTCGGACTACATGCTATACTATGACGTTTTTTAATGATTTCGGACGACATGCTATACTATGACGTTTTTTAATGATTTCGGACTACATGCTATACTACAACATTTTTTCACGATTTCGAACGACATGCTACACTATGACATTTTTTCATGATATGAGACGACATGCTATACTATGATATTTTTTCATGATTTCAGACGACATGCTATACTATGACGTTTTTTCATGATTTCGGACGACATGCTATACCATGATGTTTTTTAATGATTTCGGACGACACGCTATACTATGATGTTTTTTAATGATTTCGGATAACATGCTATACCATGACGTTTTTTAATGATTTCGGACGACATGCTATACCATGACGTTTTTTCATGATTTCGGACGACACGCTATACTATGATGTTTTTTAATGATTTCGGACGACATGCTATACTATGACGTTTTTTAATGATTTCAGACGACATGCTATACCATGACGTTTTTTCATGATTGCGGACGACACGCTATACTATGACGTTTTTTCATGATTTCAGACGACATGCTATACTCTGACGTTTTTTAATGATTTCGGACGACATGCTATACTACAACATTTTTTCACGATTTCGATTGACATGCTATACTCTGACGTTTTTTAATGATTTCGGACGACATGCTATACTACAACATTTTTTCACGATTTCGAACGACATGCTACACTATGACATTTTTTCATGATATGAGACGATATGCTATACTATGATATTTTTTCATGATTTCAGACGACATGCTATACTATGACGTTTTTTCATGATTTCGGATAACATGCTATACTATGGCGTTTTTCGTGATGTCGGACAACATGCTTTACTATGATATTTTCTTTCGAGATTTGGACAACGTGCTATCCTATGACTTTTTTTTCATGATTTCAGACGATATGCTATACTATGGTGTTTGTTCGTGATTTCGCACGATATGCTATACTATGAAGTTTTTTTTGAGATTTTGGACGACATGGTATATTATAACGTTTTTTCGAGATTTGAGACGACATGCTATACTATGACGTTTTTTGATGATTTTGGGTGACATGCTATGCTGTGACATTTTTTGATGATTTTGGAGGACATGCTATACTATGACATTTTTTGGAGATCTTAGACGACATCCTACACTATTACATCTTTGAGATTTCGAACATGTTATATTGTGACATGTTTTCAGGATTTCAGACGACATGCTATACTATGACGTTTTTTGATGATTTTGGGTGACATGCTATGCTGTGACATTTTTTGATGATTTTGGGTGACATGCTATACTATGACATTTTTTGGAGATCTTAGACGACATCCTACACTATTACATCTTTGAGATTTCGAACATGTTATATTGTGACATGTTTTCAGGATTTCAGACGACATGCTATACTATGACGTTTTTTAATGATTTCGGACGACATGCTATACCGTGATGTTTTTTCATGATTTCGGACTACATGCTATACTATGACGTGTTTTAATGATTTCAGACGACATGTTATATACTATGACATTTTTTCATGATTTCAGATGACATGCTATACTATGATGTTTTTTAATGATTTGGGACGACATGCTATACTATGACGTTTTTTCATGATTTCGGACGACATGCTATACCATGACGTTTTTTCATGATTTCGGACGACATGCTATACTATGACATTTTTTCATGATTTTGGACGACACGCTATACTATGATGTTTTTTAATGATTTCGGATAACATGCTATACCATGACGTTTTTTAATGATTTCGGACGACACGCTATACTATGACGTTTTTTAATGATTTTGGACAACACGCTATACCATGATGTTTTTTAATGATGTCGGACTACATGCTATACTATGACGTTTTTTAATGATTTCGGACGACATGCTATACTATGACGTTTTTTAATGATTTCGGACGACATGCTATACCATGACGTTTTTTAATGATTTCGGACTACATGCTATACTACAACATTTTTTCACGATTTCGAACGACATGCTACACTATGACATTTTTTCATGATATGAGACGACATGCTATACTATGATATTTTTTCATGATTTCAGACGACATGCTATACTATGACGTTTTTTCATGATTTAGGATGACATCCTATACTTTGACGTTTTTTCGTGATTTCGGATAACATGCTATACTATGGCGTTTTTCGTGATGTCGGACAACATGCTTTACTATGATATTTTCTTTCGAGATTTGGACGTGCTATACTATGACTTTTTTTTTCATGATTTCAGACGATATGCTATACTATGGTGTTTGTTCGTGATTTCGCACGACATGCTATACTATGAAGGTTTTTTTGAGATTTTGGACGACATGGTATATTATAACGTTTTTTCGAGATTTGAGACGACATGCTATACTATGACGTTTTTTGATGATTTAGGGTGACATGCTATGCTGTGACATTTTTTGATGATTTTGGAGGACATGCTATACTATGACATTTTTTGGAGATCTTAGACGACATCCTACACTATTACATCTTTTCGAGATTTTGAACATGTTATATTGTGACATGTTTTCAGGATTTCAGACGACATGCTATACTATGACGTTTTTTTAATGATTTCGGACGACATGCTATACTGTGATGTTTTTTAATGATTTCGGACTACATGCTATACTATGACGTGTTTTAATGATTTCAGACGACATGTTATATACTATGACATTTTTTCATGATTTCAGATGACATGCTATACTATGACGTTTTTTAATTTCAGACGACATGCTATACTATGATGTTTTTTAATGATTTCGGACGACACGCTATACTATGATGTTTTTTAATGATTTCGGACTACATGCTATACTATGACATTTTTTAATGATTTGGGACGACATGCTATACTATGATGTTTTTTCATGATTTCGGACGACACGCTATACTATGACGTTTTTTAATTTCAGACGACATGCTATACTATGATGTTTTTTAATGATTTCGGACGACACGCTATACTATGATGTTTTTTAATGATTTCGGACTACATGCTATACTATGACGTGTTTTAATGATTTCAGACGACATGTTATATACTATGACATTTTTTCATGATTTCAGATGACATGCTATACTATGACGTTTTTTAATTTCAGACGACACGCTATACTATGACATTTTTTAATGATTTGGGACGACATGCTATACTATGATGTTTTTTCATGATTTCGGACGACACGCTATACTATGACGTTTTTTAATTTCAGACGACATGCTATACTATGATGTTTTTTAATGATTTCGGACTACATGCTATACTATGATGTTTTTTCATGATTTCGGACGACACGCTATACTATGACGTTTTTTAATTTCAGACGACATGCTATACTATGATGTTTTTTAATGATTTCGGACTACATGCTATACTACGGCATTTTTGTCACGATTTCGAACGACATGCTACACTATGACATTTTTTCATGATATGAGATGACATGCTATACTATGACGTTTTTTCATGATTTAGGATGACATCCTATACTTTGACGTTTTTTCGTGATTTTGGATAACATGCTATACTATGATATTTTCTTTCGAGATTTGGACAACGTGCTATACTATGACTTTTTTTTCATGATTTCAGACGATATGCTATGAAGGTAATCCAGTTCAGTTCAGTTTGGATGTGTGAATGTAATTCAGTTCAAATCAGTTCAGGTGGAAGAGTGTGTGTGGAGTGTGAGTGTGAGTGAGGGGGGGAGGCAAGGACCCAGGTCTGCTTGAAGCTCGAGTTTGGAGAAGCCAGGAGATTGTGGGGAAAAAAGGAACTTATCTGCTGGTAGTGAGTCATCCACCTCAGCTCAGCCACCGAATCCAAGCAGGAAAGGCACAGCCGATCCAGTCTGTTTCCACCCGCTCCAGAGATCAGCTTTTCTTTGAGGTTGTTGTTTCCTCACCGTTCATTTCCAGCCAGTGCTTGTAACACTTTGTCCCTAGGGTAAATTCACTGTTGTCTTTTCATTTTAATCCAGTGCTGGGTTCACCCATTTACTTATTTCCTCTTTTGTTTCCCATTCTCACTTCTCCTTTCCATCCTCCTTCAAGTCTCCTTTGTTTGATTTTCCCGCTCTCTGTTCAGCTCACAGGTGTCCCTTAATTTATCACCTTCCCCTCCTCCTTCCTCTCCTGCTCAGGTGGACAAGGCTGTGATCTCACTTCCTTTTCCCTTCCTGCTACAGCTATACTATGGTGTTTGTTCGCGATTTTGCACGATATGCTATACTATGAAGTTTTTTTTTAGATTTTGGACGACATGGTATATTATAACGTTTTTTCGAGATTTGAGACGACATGCTATACTATGACGTTTTTTGATGATTTTGGGTGACATGCTATGCTGTGACATTTTTTGATGATTTTGGAGGACATGCTATACTATGAAATTTTTTGGAGATCTTAGACGACATCCTACACTATTACATCTTTTCGAGATTTCGAACATATTATATTGTGACATGTTTTCAGGATTTCAGACGACATGCTATACTATGATGTATATACTAGGAAGATTCAAAGCTTTAACAGTTATGCAGATTTTGGGGGTAATATTTTTCCAGACTAGTGACTGACATATTAATTAATGAATCAAAGGAAAAAAAATGCATTTTTAATCTTGATTTATTCACATTATGTATACAGTTAAATCATCAGCCTATTATTCATACTTTTTATGTAACTATGCACTGTATACACAGGTGTATGCTTGAATGCCACTGTCAGCATGTGGCTGTTACACAGTCTGTCCACCAGAGGGCGTTCCAACATTACCAATTAACACTTGTCATTACCAAAAGGAGGACGCTTTCTTGCTAAGTAATAGTCTTAGGCACCAAATATCATTAACATGTTGAGTTTATTGAACACTTTCAGTCACAGATAGGTCCTCAATGGCCAGCAGAGGTGATCTCCATTGTTTACATCACTTTTTTGCCTATTCTGATATTTTAACGTAAGAGGCAAAGCAAAGTGAAATTTGATAATTAGAGAAGATGATTAAAACACAGACATTTGAAGAGTCATGTCAGGATTTTATTTGTAGTACTTTTTTGGCTTTCAGTTTATATTATGAGTAAGTAGCCCCACTTCTTGCCTGTCCATCAGTAGTATCTGTTTTATTGGGATGTATATGTGCAGTCATCTGTAGGACATCGTTGAGTTAATGTATGAAACACTGCACAAAGTTTTCATTACTCAGTATTTATTTTCCTCTTCATCAGAGCCTCTCAGCATGTCCAACATAATGTCCTGTATTAATACAGGAGGAGAGTGTTGTTGTTTTAACCTTTAGTGTGACCAACACTTTACTCAAATGTCTTTAATAATTCTGTCTGTGATAGGTCGTCTGGCTCCGTGTTGTTTATCCATCTGTCAGTCTATCGTGGCCACATCCCCCACGCCAGCCCGGGCAGGATGAGTGCGATGAGGACGGAGGAGAAAAGGTTGACAGCATTATTGTCTAAGATGGGTTTCCCACAGATCCGCCGGGTGGTGGCAGATTCGTAACTCACCACCTTCCCGATGCTTGAGTCAAAGCCTGGAGACGGACAGAGTGAGAGGAGACCAGGTTAGAGAAGCAGCATCAGTTGCCATGGTGATCTAGGCAGATTTAAAGAGAGGGATGTACCATGATACCACTCGTCCTACCTGAGTACTGCATGTGAGCTCCCAGGAAAGAGTCCAGCATCGACCCCAGCAGGCCAGCCACACCGCCATACATCATGATGGGCCACTGAGGGTCCGCCAGGTGCAAGTCGCTGACCATTAGAAGCTGTGTTGCATAGTACGCTGCGCCCACCACGAACCCACCGAGGAAGCTGGCGACAAGTCCGACAGTCGTGACCCCTCCGTTTGTTCCTGGAGGGCACGAGAGCAGAAAATTAATAAGTAGATCGCAATAAGAGAACATGTTCAGTCCATAAACCAGCTCTAATCAATCGAAAACATTTCAGGGTCAAATTTAGGAAAACCATGAATTTGACCCTCGATATAAAGAAACTGTGTGTGCTGCTGAACTTTTGCCTCCTCCGTCTGCGTCATCATATACATCCACACAAACAGCCTTTTACACTGAAGTCACACTTGAGTTTACAGTCGAGTACAGTAGCTGTAGGTCAGTCGATTGTATCACAGACTGGAAAACTGATTTCATGTCAATGATATCACAGCAAACAATTCAATTCAATTCAATTTTATTTATAAAGCCCAATATCACAAATCACAATTTGCCTCACAGGGCTTTACAGCATACGACATCCCTCTGTCCTTAGGACCCTCACAGCTGATCAGGAAAAACTCCCCAAAAAACCCTTTAACGGGGAAAATGACCTGATGACACTGACACAGCTGACAGAACAGATTAGTGTTAAAGATTTAAGGAGTTAGGACTGCAAGCAGCTGAAACTTCCTTCAGTGTTCACTGTTCAGGAGCTGAATTATCCACAGATGTCTCTCTGTGGATAATTCAGTAACAAAACCTAAATGTGGATTGTTGATAAGAAAACAAGGATTAGCAAATCAGATTAAATCACATAATCCTGTGACTGTGTGGATGTGTTGAGCACCCAGTGATTGTTTTCAGCCTCTCACCTGCAGGAACTTCCTTCCAGGTGGTGATGAGTCTCGGCTGTGATTGGCTGAGGACGGGCCCCACCTCTGATGCCCAGGTGTCCCCGGTGCTGCATGCGAGCGCGCCCAGTAGAGACAGGCACATCCAGGAGGCCGAGTACTGTTTGCTGAAGTCAATGGGGATCTCACCTGGACCCACCTGAAACATGGCGGCCATTTTAAAGAGTCAGACACCAGGGGAAATGAACATTTACATACAACTGAAAGTATTAAAAGGATCAGCAGTTTGTTTTTTTGTAATTTAAATTTTTTTGTTTACAGTCAATTCTTATACCACATGTCGCAGTGGAAAGCTTTCCTGCTTATGAGCGCGGCGTGTTGGAAAAGCAACTGTCCTTTACAGACAGAGAGAAAGAGGGTGAGTCTGTGGAGAGACTGTGGTGGAGGAGAAGACTGGTGGTACTTTCCATCCATCCATTGTTGGGCTCATCTCGGGGGGACAAGGAGTCTGCTTACAGGGACGAGGTACAGAGACTGGACTGGAGTGGTGCTCAGTGAATAACCTCACACTGAACACCACTGAAACAAAGCAGATGATTCTGGACTTCAGGAAGAAGCCTGACCCCTCTGCACCAGCAGAGCATGTGTGGAAAGAGGGAGTCCATGTTTCTGAGGATCTCTCCTGGTCACCCAACACCACGGTGACGATAAGAAGAGCACACAAGCATACCCACTGGCTCACCTGGTAGAGCAGGCGCCACATGTACAAAGCATGTTGCTGCATGTCATCCCCAGTCTCTCCCCCTTTCATGCTCAAATAAAAGCCCCAAAAATATCTTTAAAAAAAGAGCACAACAGAGGCTTTGCGTCCTCAGAGCGCTCAGGAGAAACAACGTGGAGAGGAAGCTGCAGGTGGCGTTCTACAGGACAACCATCGAGAGCGTCCTCACATACGGCATCTCTGTGTGGTAAAGAGATAAAAAGGCTCCGCCCTGCCCTGGAAGAATTCGCCACTTCACGCTACATCAGCAGTGCAAAAAACATCATAAAAGATCCCTCTCTCGTGGTCACCAACTCTTTGAACTGTTGCCATCTGGCAGACACTACAGAGCTGCCAAAACACCAACCACCAGACTGAGATGGCTTCTTTCCCACAGCCATCAGCACACTGAATAAGACTAAAGTGACCCACAGACAACAGGCCCACACACTTATAAACAGCTGCTGAAGAAGGTCAGCTGTGCACTCAGGATTTATGATGCTTGTTAAGGTCGCTTAACGACACGACTGTTCTCTAATAAATGGTGTGTGTTTACCTCGATCATATAAAGCAGTGCCAGCTCTGTGGGAACTCCTCCGTTACAGAAGACCTGGACCCAGTTCCTCTGCCCCCCTGACACAAACACAGAGGTTAACACATTTAAATATGAATATTAATTTAAAAAAAAGAGAGAGCACACCTTCACGTCTCTCACCTTCTTTGTACTCAGCGTCTATTTTCTTCTTCTGTGCTCCTCCCCAGCGGGTCAGTTTGGAGGAGGTGATGAAGAAGGCCAGCAGGGCGGAGAAGAAGCTGTAGTTGGCCATCGTCAACACAAATCCCACCAGCAGGGCTGAGGACACACACGTCATGTTAGAGGAACTCTTTTTTACTTCAGCAACAGATGAATGTTTCTTAGAAAGCCGATCCATGTTCTCACTTCCTGTAAACACGATGCCACCCTTCAGTCTTCCAATAAATCAAATCAGTAACGATGATCTCACACAGCACTCAGCAGAGGGCCATTTGACGTCATCTACTTTCTAACACATTTGACTTTTTATGTATATCAAATTGATTCATTAGGGCCACAAAGATTCACCCTGTCCTGACGACGAAGATGACGGCCTTGTGAAATCAAACAAAAGGTTAATTTTTTTGGTCATTAAATAAAAGTTAAAAGAAAATGCTCGTCTGTTCTCTAATAAGAAGCTTTGGTGTGAAAATGTGACCCAGAAAACTTCAAACAAAAATAAGCTTCATGTCAAATCTCTTGGAAAATCTCTTCAGTGACTCGATGATCTTTAACTACATCAGCTGCATTTATAAAACACAGCACGAATCAAAGGGAGGAACCGCTGCAAACATGTTGGACGTTTGCAGCACACTCTTTGGCTACAAAGACTTTCAGGGATGCTTCACTGATTTTCCACCAGTTTGGTATCACAACATGGAGGATAGGATGTGGAGATGACCTGTGGTAAACTTCCCTCCATCAAACCAGCAGCCAGATCTGCCTGCTCAGACTGCATCTTATATGGCGCCAACATGGACACAAAGGTACAGAGAGAGAGCTGCCTAAATATAAACCAGTGCCCCTTGTCAACAGTCATGGTTTGGTTTTGTTTGGTTTGGTCCGTCAGCCCGGCAGCAGGGATTTACATCTCCATGACAACAGGTCCACCTGCTGAAGGTGTGTCTTTAACTGATGACGGCTTGTCTTGAGTGATGAGGTGTAAAAGCAGCGAGCTGATCCACGCCTAAAGTCCACTGTTATTTTGGCAGCAGGGCAGGTGAAAGAAGTTTACCTGTTGGAGGTGAGCTGTTTGTCTGCAGCTCTTCATCATCATCATCATCATCATCATCATCATCTCACTGTGGCTGTTTCTGATTTCACTCTTCCTCCCTGCCGTATCATTAGACTTGTCTTTACTGAAGAAAAGCTGCTGACAAAGTTCTGCTAATTCGGTGATAAACACATTTCATTTCCTGTAGATTCTTCATAATAAAAGTCTCCTGTTATTTTGTCATGTAAAAACTTTTATTGTGAAGCAGCAAAATAAGGAAATGTTGAGTTTTGGAGCAACAACTTCTAACACGTAAAGTAAAAACAGGACGCAGGAGAGAAAATACACACAGAGACTCTTCGCCTGTCTCTCTGGTCTCCTGCAGACAGACGGGAGAGTCTCACATCACACACTTGTTTTGGGGGGAGAAGCAGTGTCCGACTTTTGGACCTTCTCTGGAGAAGGTCCAATTCTGGCGCAGCTTGGCGTGGCACATCTAAACTGACAATGGAAACACAAATCGCCGCGGCATGGCTTTACCCAGCGTGGCCGAGAGTGACAATGGAAAAAGGGTGCTGTTGTGGGCGACAATGCTCAACACTGCACCACCATGCCGCCATTTTTTAAAAACATATATATATATATATATTTTTTTTTTTTTTTACATATTACACATATTTTTTTACTGCTATAGTTACTCTTCAGATCTACATGAAATCATCAGTCTTAAGACTTTCCTCTTTGATAAAGCTTATAGTTAGGGCTGGCTCAGGCTTGCCCTGTACCAGCCCCTAGTTAGGCTGACTTAGGCCTAGTCTGCCGGAGGACCCCCCTATAATACACCTTCTACTTGCAATGGAGTATTTTTATAGTGTTCAGGGTTGGAAATTAGAACCAGCCAAAGCAGCTGCTACATTTGCTTCATTCACCACCTAGAAAACAATGGTGATCGACAGATACTGGACCCAGCAGGCTCAGTGGCAGGTGGACAGACGACAGATCCCTGAAGTATTTCTGATGAATACGACCGCTGAAACAAACCATTATGAAAGTCTTACATTCAGCCCAGAGCTGTGCGTGTTATGTATCAACCAGTAAAAAGCTGTGGTTTTAATGAGATCATGGAGCGTTCCTCCCAGTATGACTCAGTGTCTACAAGAGCTACTGATGGTTTGATTTCTCAGAATCCTGAAAGACTGAAGGAACATGAGTGGTTTTACTGAAGGCATCACTGAGATGTAAAGAGACTGATAACTGATTAATGATACCCTGCAGCAGTCAACGGGATCATGCGTACGGTCCTGTGTGTGTGTCCACCGGACCAATCAGAATTATATTTTTGTGTGAACTTTAATGACTGTTCACTCAGAGACATTTTGTGGTTGCACTGATCCACAACTTTCAAAGAATCTGTTTCACTGACTTCAGTGGCTGCAGACTGTTGCTGATTCCTCTGTGATGTGTGTGATCAATAAAATCATGTAGCAAAGGGCATCTCTCCGGAAATCGTCTCGGCTAAAAACAACGAGCCTTCCTGTCTGTTACAGGACATATTCTGAACTATGTCACGGCCGAAAAACATCCCTAAAATCAGTTTGGTCTCATCATGAACTGCAGATTAAAGGAACACTTCGCCCCGACATGATCGTTTATGTATCAGTTACTCAGTCTGTGTTACGTGGGATTCATAGAAAACTTTGTTTTTCTCTGATGCCTCTACGGTGAACGGAGAATCAAAAAACTGACCTGAAAAGATTAATATTTAAAACACTTCCACATACAATAAGGTACATGCTGGCTGATTTAGCAAATGAGCTTTTGATGGGTTATCCCTACTCCACAGTTCCTGTTAACTGCCATTTCTTAATGCCATGACCAAGTGAAGACTTCTTCTAGTCTTCATCAGGTCTTTGAGTGTTCAGAGTGCAGGCAGCTGTTTAGAGGAGCCCATGGCTGCTGACTGTTGGGACAAGCTGTCAGGAGTCACCTGCTCTGTCCTCAACATGACTGTCAACGAGCTCACTAAGGTCTGAGACCCTGAGAGAACTCCAATGTCTCGGGCTGTCCAAACTTTTGGACAGTGCTCCTTTAACTTTTTTTCACTCTAAAACTGTACAAAACAAAAATAAAACACTGATCTTATTCAAAAAGTTGAAAAGCATGTTTCATCTTTAACTTCATGCCTTTTGGAGATCAGCTCATCTTCTACTCACTGAACTACTCACAGTAAAAGACACTTTGACCAGGCACTGTTAATCCTGTTTTTACAATAAACACTCGGGCCGACCTGAACGCTTTGAAGCTCTGATCACTGCCGTGGTAATCACACACCTCCCAGAGCTCCTGAGTGGGTCAGACTGCTTCTCTTCAGCGCCCGGAGCGTCAGCACAAGAGGAACCAAGATGGAGAACAGCCATCGCCACGGTGACACAGGCTGCAGTGTTCCTGTAAACAGACACGCACACACAAACTCAGACCACCGTCACAATCGCTGCAACATTCTCCACCTGAGAGAGATCCGGTGGTTTCACACATTTTCTGAATGAGAGGATCGTTTGACAGCAGCACAAAACCCCCTCAGTTTAATGAACACGTGCAGCGAGCAAAACTAAATCCCAACGAGCTTGTAACCGTCCATTTGGTTCGCTCTGGTGACAGGAAGCCAACTCTGCAGACACAGATACACTGTTTATGTTTTTATGGGCTGATCCTGCTGTTTTTGTTTGAATGTTGTTTTTTTCTTCAGAAATGTTTTTGCAAATTTCTGCGCATCACAGACACATGAGACTTTCACCAATGACTGGACGTTACGTGCAAATGCTGCCAAGGAATATGACCCCAATGAGCCAGATGGTGGTAATTAGATTTTACATTTTGGAAAGGCCGACTTGCAGTTCATCACAGAAGTCAGGCTCAGTCAGCTCTACAAAAAACCTCAAGTCTGACCTCCTAGACGTCCTGCCATTCTGAATTTCTGATGTTTAATTTTCATGTAAAATTATTTTGAAATTTCTTAATGGGGGGCGCCTCCATGCAAATTTGAAGTTTTCAAAAGATAAATTTTTCCTAAATCTCCTAAACCGTACGTCTGACTTGTACCAAATTTTCTGTGGATCGTTATTGGATGAAGCTCATTGATAGTTATCACAAGCTTGTTGCCACCACCAGGGGGCACTACAAATGCAAAAATGGGCGTGGCATTAACACAAACCAGACTATAAATCAGAAACTGTTCGTCCAATTATTAGAAAATGTCCAGGATATATACCCTGGAAATCCAGAGTTCTTGCGAGAGCACAATTTGAATTTGCTCAGCGAGTCACTCTGGCAATCAGTAATGATGCTCATTACCCATGCCCTTGGAGCCGAGCTGCACCAATCACATCGGTGTATCTGATATAGGCGGGCCAGAAGTGAGCTAAATAGATGACGACAGCGCTGCAACGGCGAAGTCCAGAATCAGTCAGTAAACACTGCAAGATGGCTACGGATGAACACCAGTTGTTTGAAACGGCTTTGGCCGCTACAATGAACGAGTTAGACTTGGCTTTCTCTCTAAAAGAGGAACAGAAGACGGCGCTCGAGTCTTTCCTTTGCAAGAAGGACGTTTTTGCTGTTTTGCCGACCGGATACGGCAAAAGTCTAATCTACCAGTTAGCTCCGCTGGTAGCTAAGCTATTGGTATTGTTCTGATTGGTCGTAGTGTTATCCAATTGCATGCAGTGATATTTTCAAATGCATGCTTGGTGCCGCCCCTCGAGTTGGGCCATTTGCATTACTCATGGCCAGACCCTAAATCTTTCTAGATTTGGGTCTGGATTTCCAGGCTACAGGATATACTGAATAATATAGTTGAACTATGTGTGTGAAATTATTTGATATTGTTCAGTACGCACCACGCAATTTTGAATTTAAAAAAAAAAAAAAACACCTCATTTTTGACATCTCTTAAACTGTACATCCAATTTGTGCCAAATTTTCTGTGGATCATTAATGTATGAATCTCATTTTTAGTTATCATAAGCTTGTTGATATCTCATTGTATTTTGAAAATACTGACCTATGAACTTTAAAAGGGACAAAGCTCAGCATGTTTCTGGACCTAACTCCACAACTGTTTGGCCAATCATCACAAAACTTGCAGAATATGTCTATGTAAGTACCTGAATCGAATCTTAGGAGTGTCATTTAAATCGACCACTAGGGGGTGCTACAAATGCAAAAAACGGGCGTGGCATTATCAAAAATCAGGCTGTAAATCAGAAACGTTGTCCACTTATTACAAAACTGCAAGAAGTGTTAAATGATAATGCTGAGCCACGTGTGTAAAATTATCTTCCATAAACATTCACTGGCGCGGCCATGAATAGATGAACGTTTGTCCAAACATCACCAAACTGGGTGGATGTATCGAAACAAGTCTCCAAAATGTTTATGCGTTGGACCCCCAGGGGCCGACAGTGTCGCCAAAGAAAAGCATTGCCCAGCAGAGATGTGGACGTGAATGAGAATCTGTTAAATCGTCATGAAGCTAGGGGTGGGCGATAACAATATTCTTGATGATATGACAGATTTCAGAAAAAAATTAAGAACACAGAATCACAACAAATTAAGTGATGTAGTTTCACAGTTTGCTTCAAATATTCCATAAAAACCAAAGAAAAATGATCTCTTGTTTCTTTAGTTTGTGAACAACAACAGTAAGTCAGAGTGAGATTCAGATTCTGTTACAATATTAATAGTTCAACTAAATCAAATCTACCACTAATTACACATTTAAATAAATGTCCCCTGGGATCTTTATATATAAATCATCTCTACCCATCAGGCTGTAACCTGCGACAGGCTGTTAGGACACAGTCACATATATGGAGTTTATTCACGTAGGTTTCCATCAGCAAAGGAATTTTTCATATCGTATAAAAAAACTAAACCGGTATTATTGTGAACAAGATGATGTGACACAGCCCTACATAAAACCTGTCAGTTATCTTTAGTGCAGGTGTCAAAGGTCGTGACCCTTTGCAGTCCATGCTGGCCTGAACCCCAGAATTTCCATTTTATATTTATGTTTCTGGACCTTTGCAGTACATGCTTTTTAATTTACTCTCTCCATGTTTATCATGCACCAAAACACTGGGGCAGATTCCTAGTATATGAAAACCCGATTCTTCTAATTGCTAAAGTAATTTATATGTAAACCCGATGACACCCTCCTGCTCAGATGAAGAATTTATTGCGGACACGGTCATGCAAGAAAGCTGCTAATGATTACACTGATATGACCATGGCTGAAGGAACAACTCCAAACTGGACAGAGTGTGACGTTACACGATTTATGGGAAAACCATAACAAATGGTGCTGTTGAGGATGATTCAGGAGAATTTACTGTGGTATTTGGAGCAGAGCACATGATTTGATCTGACTTTTTTTGAGGACATTTTTCAGAATAAATTTTAAAGGTTTCACATTACCGGATGTGTTTCCACTAAATGTTTCTCAACACATAATAAAAACGTAAACACTGCAGTGTTAGCGTTCACTGGACCTGGATGTTTGTTCAGACTCACCGTAGTAGGTGCTGATGGTGAGGGAGATGACCCAGAAGAAGAGGGACAGTGCCAGAGTGGCACACAGCACGATCATATCAGTCATCATCTTGATGCTTTCCTTCATCAGCACGTCATTATCAGAGTCCATGTTGACGGACATGCCGAGCTGCAGACAGGACACACGGTCGGATACATGACGTCAGTGTGCACAGAGAAATTCAGGCATTTGCTAACTTTAAATCTTACATATCGTGTTTATCTGTCATGGTTACATTTTACTCGCCACCTTTGTGCTGAAACTTGGGCCACAGCAGCAGGTGGTCAGATTGACCTGCAAGCTGAGCAGGAAGTGGATTCACCGCGCAACACAGCTGTTTGTCTTTACACGTGACTCAAGAATAAAAGTTTAAGATGATGTGACTGAACAGTTTGAAGCTCCGAAGCATCATTCAGCATGTTGACATTTGGATTCTGAATCAAAATTGGAATTGGAATGCTGCGTAGCTTTTTTCTCCATGGTTGATTAAACAACACTAATATTATTAGTATTATGCTGTTTGTAGAATTAGAGTCCAGTTGTGGCTGCATATCACTGTTTGAGACTTCTGTGATCTGATCATGTCTGATGACACCTGTGTGCTGTAAAGTCCAAAAGCTAAAAACATGATTGAAAACAGAGAGCTGTGAAATTCACAACATGTTTTTATCAAACCGAATATTCTGCTTCAGTCGCATTTATCAATTCAATTCAATTTAATTCGAATTATTTTTTTGACCTGAGCTGGATGAGAGTAGAAAGTGAGGGAGTGAAAACTGAATTATGATGTTATAAAATATGACGACAGACATTCGAAGCTTAATTTGAAAACCTTGAAAAAAATTTCAATGTAAAATATTACATTCTGTACAACACTGATTTTTGTTCAACTAAAGGTTTGTGGAACGCTCACGTTTCTTGTTAATGTTTCCCAAATGTTTATAATAAAGGCAGACTAATATTTTACCATGACTGAAAGAAATACAAAAAACAGAAGAACAGCACCAGGTTACAGTGTGTGATGTCAGACAGCATGATGACATCACAGAATAAAAAGAAGCGTGACATGTAACACATCAGCGTCGGCCTCTAGTGTGACATATAACATACGTGTCAGCAGCTCTTTAAAAACAATAACAATGACATCACATGTCAGTAACAATCATTTAGCATCCCTGTTATATGGCGGCTGATCTCGTCCTCTGCTCAGAGGGTAA
Source organism: Epinephelus fuscoguttatus (assembly GCF_011397635.1). Classification (NCBI taxonomy): domain Eukaryota; kingdom Metazoa; phylum Chordata; class Actinopteri; order Perciformes; family Serranidae; genus Epinephelus; species Epinephelus fuscoguttatus. Next base: position 1,585,981 of record NC_064773.1, read on the forward strand.
GGAGCTCCTGGACCTCATTGTTTTCACTGTTTGTTGACATTTTCAGCCGCTGTTCTTTTTCTTCGAGTTAGCCACTTACTGCTATCAGCTGCTGTTCTTGTTTTTTGAGTTAGCCGCTAACTGCTAAGAGCTGCTGTTCTTATTTTTTGAGTTATCTGCTAACTGCTACCAGCTGCTCTTCTTCTTTTTTGAGTTAGCCGCTAACTGCTAACAGCTGCTGTTCTTCTTTTTTGAGTTAGCTGCTAACCACTAACTGCTACTTTTTAAATCTCCCGCAGTGGGTCATACGTAAAACACATCGTCAAAACATCACGCCGCCCATGATCGCGTCCTGCTGGCTGTTCTTTTTTACACAGGTGTCATTTCGGTGCGGTTACTACCTACAAATTTGGCTTAAAGGCAAAACAACTCTGTCCCTCCATTCTGTGATCGTAACTTTAATATAGCACGGAGTGACAGAATAACAGCGTGATATTTAGAGTATAAACTGAAGATGTTTTGATGTCTGCCATCGTTGTAACACAGCAGCGCACAGAGAAGTGCCTCTCTCTGTTTTTTAATTGTTGTGAGCTTTTTCTGATCTTTAACTTTGAAATGTTTCTTATTAAGTTATGAATATTTGAGGTTATAGAAAAATTCTGAAGGGACCGATTCACAATGTTTTCCTGTCTGTTTCTTGCTCATGCTGACCTTTACAAAAATCCCCTCCTGATTGTCAGTGTCAGCGCTGGGGCACAAAATCCACACAGTCCTCGTTCTGTGCTAAAATGCATTTGGATTTCTATCTGAGGGGGATAAAAGGCTTCAGCAGACCAGATTATTAAAATAACGTGGATGTCTCAAGTCTTCCTGGTACAAAATTCCCTTTATATTCCCACTATCCTTTGACCACAGCTCAACAGGGAAACTGCTTGTGGAACCACAAAGAGGGAATTGTACACTGAGGAGACTGTAGTTTTATGAGGTACCCGCTGAATCTGTTCAGACTCCTGAGCACTCAAATTGATTTTACTTTGTAAAACAAGGACTGATTATTTCTTCCTCCATCACTGACACTGCACCACAAAGAGATGGTTCAACAGGAGGAATGATGACCACCAGCAAAACCAGTTTGAGGTTTCATGTGGTGGAAGAAGTATTGAGAGCCTTTACTGGAGTAAAAGTACTAATCATGTTATCATGTCAAGTATCATGTCGTGTCAAAAGCATGTACAGGAGAGCCGTCAGACAAATTTAGAGCAGTGAAAAGTACATTATTTCGCTCTGAGATGCTGAGGAGAAGGTGACAGTAGCAGAAAATGGAAATACTTGAGCAAAGTACAAGTGCCTTGAATTATGTACAATAATTAGTGCAATAATTCACTTATCTTTACATACCAGTTTTACACATTTATATGTGGCACAAGGCACATATCTTTATATTTTTACACACTTCACAGACTCATATCATACAAGTTTTATATTTTAAATACTTCAGACACTGGTGTTAACACTGAAGCATAATGCACATATTTTACTTTTGTATTTTTGACATAGTTTGCACTTCGTACTTCTTGTTTCTAATCCTATAATTCCATATGCTTTACATCATAACGACGGTGAGGAATCACAATTTCCTCCTGGGGATCAATGAAGTATTTCTGATTTTGTTTTGAAGTATCTTTTTCATATTTTAACTGTATTTTCTTTTTAATTTTACAATTATGTTATTATTATTATTATCAGTGTATATTTAATGCAAACACCAAACACCAAAGCAAACTCCCTGTCAGTAACAAATCTTGTTGGTAATAAATCTGACTCTGATTCATTTCTCCACCTGTGGACTGGTGTTTGAAGCCGGACTTAAACCATTACGACACATGAGGAATGAACTGTCCTGAAACATGCCGAATGAAAAGCAATAATATGACTGAAAAAACAAAAACTCAGTTAAACTACTGACGACACAACAACAGTGGCAGTGAAGAGGAGACACTGAAAAGGTTCATTATCTGCTGCACTTTAACGCTAACGGAACCGAGGTTAGCTAACGTTAGCTCCGAGCTAACTGTCACCTGTGCCTTTAAATCCAGCTTTGTAAATTATGAGTGAAACATTTAAACAGAGATATTTAACAACATGTCAGTCATTGTTTTATTAACACTTTCTGAATGTTTGTGAACTCACCCTTTAATTCAGGAGCCATCGTGACTTCTGTACAGAAACCTTTAACCTACTTCAGAAGCTAACTTTAACTTTTACTCCAGCTGAGACGAAACTGAATCTTTCTCCTTTAAATAGCGGCCTACAACACAAACTGTTTCCCTGATGATTAGGGTAACTAAGATAAAATACATCAGTGAGTAACAACGAAGTGACTGTGGCTCAGACACCGGAGGGGAAGGCAGGACCGAGACATTTAGTTAACGGACCGACTTCCGCAAACAAACCGTTGACAGCTCTTAAAGAGACAGTAACATGAAACCAACCCGACGAGCGTCTTTAAAGGAGAAGTACACACATTTACTAAATTCATTAAATACACAGTTAACACACAGCAAACACACATGAAGCATACATCAAACTTAGATTAAACACACATTAAACACACATTAAACATGGCTTAATAGAGACAATTTCAAACACAAGTTCACAAATCAGCTTCACTATAACTCGCAGCATTCACAGACAAACACTTGTCTTTATCTGGACACATTCCCAGGAGGTCTGCGTAACTGTGACACTGTGGAGTTACATTTCTGGGGAGGTGCACGTCAGGCTGCGGCGTAGGGTACGGTGTCCATTCAGCAGAAGTTTAAATTAGCTTTTACTCCTGCGGTCTGAGAAAGTCCAGAAATATTGATGAAAATAAACAACTCTCTCCCCAATCCAAACACTAACTCAACTTATGATGTCATAGTGGACTGTGGGGCAGCTCCACAGACAATGATAAGATAACTTTATTTGCCATTTGCACACATGCACACAGTCTGGGTACAAAGGACTTCTTGTGCAAAAACACTCAGAAATAGACATGTAATAAATAGTAAAAAATAACGTGCACACAACAAGGTATAAAAAGTATGATAAATACAAAAGTATAAACTCCACCTGCAGGGCATTCAGAAAGTGTCACTGTGGTTAGTTCGTCCTTATTTGCTTTTGCCATCAGTCGCAGTGAAGAAGCTGTTATAGCATCGTGTTGTGTGTGTGATTCTGCTGTCCGCTCTGCCGTGTCTCAGGCTGTGCGCTGAATGTCTGTGCCTGAGGAGGGTGTAAGCTGCATGATGTGTGTCTCTAATGAATACCTTTGTTACAACTACTTTGCTCTAAATGCGGGGCTTGAGTGTAAGGGGAGCACCTCTACTGCAGAAGTTGCCAGCTTCCTGGAAGGAAAAGAAGCACCACCTTTCTTTTGGACATGATGCGTTGATGACAGATCAAAACATTCAGAGACAATCCCTGACCACACCTGGTCAGACATGTTAAGCCAAAATCTAAAAACCCTGAAATCTCAGCTTTTAAAAACTCCCCATTCACAATGAAGTAATTTGTACACACTGCAGGTGAAAATGTGGTTAGGTGGGAATCACCCGAGGCCCCACGGTACGATATTATCACAATACATTAGTCACGATACAATATTACTGTGATTTTATACATTTTGCGATATGCTGAGTATTGGGATAAAATATACCGCAATATAGTCCCTTTTTTCAGCTGCAAATTATGTCCCCAAAGGAAAACTTTGTCAGATAAAATAAAGTAGTTAGTATGTTCATCTCACTTCGGTCATTTTTATTGCAGCAAAATTAATCTAGTACTGAAACAGCTATTGATTTTATTATTCTAAATGCTACAGTAAAAAGCTTCAAACTTAAATCTCTTAATTTTACAGATACTTAAACACTGTTCAAATATGTAATGCTGGTCTAAAGGAGACCTGCGGGGTCCCCCAGGGGTCAGTTCTGGGCCCCCTATTGTTCTCCCTTTATATGCTACCCCTGGGGTCGATATTTAGGAAGCATGGTATTCCCTTTCACTGCTTGACGTGCAGGTGTATTTGCCGTTAAAGATTCCGTCCAAAGATTCCCTTCAGGCCGTGCTAAACTACGTAAGTGACATTAAAACATGGATGGACTTAAATGAAATGAAAACAAAACAGAGGTTGTCCTGTTCGGTCGCCCTGATCTGGTTCAGGTCCTTGCCAGCTCCCTGGGCCCACTGGCACCTTACATGGGATCCCACGCTAGGAATCTTGGTGTGATTATTGGTGGTGCTTTTAAGCTAGACAAACAGTTCAGCTCAGCGGTCAAGTCTAGCTTTTTTCAGCTGAGGCTTTTAGCCAAAGTTAAACCCTATCTAAGCCAGAAAGACCTCGAAACAGTTATCCATGCTTTTATTACCTCTCGCTTAGATTATTGTAACTCCCTGTACGTCTGCATTGAACAGTCAAAGCTTAACCGCCTGCAGCTTGTTCAGAATGCAGCAGCTCGTCTCCTGACTGGGACAAAGAAACGCGAGCACATAACTCCGGTGCTCTCTTCACTTCACTGGCTTCCGGTTAGGTACAGGATTGATTTTAAGATTCTTTTATCTGTTTTTAAGTCTCTGAATGGGCTGGCTCCGGAATACCTATCTGACCTTGTTGAGGTGCATCGGCCCTCCAGAGCCCTCAGATCAGTGAATCAGATGGTCTTGGATGTTCCTCGATCACTCTTAAAAACTAGAGGAGATCGAGCCTTTGCAGTCGCGGCTCCCACTCTGTGGAACGCATTACCGTTGACTGTGCGGACTGCGAATAGCCTCTCCACTTTTAAATCACTGCTCAAGACTCACTTGTTCACCTCGGCCTTTGGTTGAGTACAGTCACCTCTACTGGGTCTGTTACCTTTGTTATATTTCACTGTAATAATGTTTTTTGTGTTGTTGTTTTTGCTTATTTTAACTGTAAAGCACTTTGGTTTGCCGTTGGCTCTTTTAAAGGTGCTATATAAATGAAGCTGACATTGACATTGGAGTCTTCAGATAGAGACAGGAGCTGCAGAGGCGGCACAAATTCCTCAGCGTCATAACATTACGCTTTAATAAGCATGCTAAATGACAGTTGACCACTCTGTCCTGTCTCAGAGATTGGTGGATATTGGAATGTCTTCAAAAGCTGTCAAATGGTTTGGAAACTATTTGAGTGGGAGAACACAAAATGTTCAGGTTGATGGTGTATCCTCCAACTCCTTGATTATTCAAAATGGTGTCCCCCAGGGGTCCATATTGGGTCCCATTTTATTTACTATTCATATAAATATCTTGTGTCAAAATGTAACTGACGCAAAGTTTCATTTTTATGCGGGTGACACCATTTTGTATAGTTCTGCTTCATCATTAGCAAGTGCCATAGAACATCTGCAATCTGACTTTAATATCGTTCAGAAAAATCTTTATAAATTGAGACTCGTACTCAATTCTGACAAAACTAAAATTATGTGCTTTTCGAAGTCAAAGAATACAGATGATGATGTTTGTCAGATTGTTACGCTATATGACAAAGTGATTGAACGAGTATCAGTCTACAAATATCTGGGATTTTTCTTGGAAGAAAATTTGTCTTTTAAACATCACATTGAGTGTCTTACGAAAAAACTCAGGGTTAAGTTGGGTTTCTATTTCAGAAACAAATGTTGTTTCTCCTTTAGTGCAAGAAAAAGACTTATACAAGCAACATTTCTATCAATACTTGACTATGGTGACATTTTATATATGCATGCAAACTTATCTTCTCTGAAAATGCTGGATTCAGTGTATCATGCAGCATTAAGGTTTGTAACTGATTCTGGTTTTCGTACTCATCACTGCAGCTTGTATGAGAGTGTTGGTTGGCCTTCTTTGCACAATCGTAGATTGGAACATTGGTACATTTTTCTTTATAAGGCCATATTGCGTGATTTGCCTTCTTATTTATGTTCTCTCTTGATTCCTAAAGTCGCCAGGAGCTGTAATCTTCGGTCAGATGGACAAATTATGTATGTCGTTCCTCGAACACGAACTGTCTTTGGTGAAAGTGCCTTTAAAGTATTCGCACCCTCGTCCTGGTGTGAGTTACAGAGACATTTTAAAATGGATTACCTGCCAAGTATGGAACATTTTAAAAGCAGGATTAAGGACTATTTGAGTACTGAATGAATGAGTACTGAATGCACATGTCCTGTTACTGAGCGCTGCTGGTGATTACTGTTTTGAAGTGAATTGCCAACTGTTTTGTAACTGTTTGTTTCATGTTGTCTGTTTTAACCTATTGTGTTTTTTAGTGGAACTATTATGCTGCTGTCTTGGCCAGGACTCCCTTGCAAAAGAGATTCTGAATCTCAATGGGACTATTTCCTGGTAAAATAAAGGTTAAAATAAAATAAATAAAATTAAAAATCTGTCTGGGCTGATTACTGGAAACACCATGTTTCCATCATAAACCTCGTCATTGCCCCTTTTAATTCCTGTACTTCTGCTGATTGTGATGTCATTAAAAACAAGTGTACAAGATGCTGCCTGTAATCTGTGATCACATGGAAACCACCTTTCCTTCTAAAAGCAGAGGAAGCAGAGGAGCACAAACAGAGCTCTGTCTGAAAGCATCCACACGACTGTCTCCTGCCACATGATCACAAATTAATTGGGACCATTTTCTCAGATCATTTGAGAGCTTCTTAAAAATACCTCTAGGACCACAATGTGCCTTTTGTGTGGGGATCATGGAAGGAAAAAGGAAAATGTATCATGCCACTGATCAGATACGCTGGAATTTAGCAAAAGATACCCTTTAACCTTTATGAAGAATTCAGTTGGCACATGATTTAATTCTCCATCAAGGAACAAGGATATTTTAATAATCTCTGAGGAACAATTTGATGTGCAGCCAGAAGGACCCCGCAGAATAATAAACACTGAGTTTTTAAAAGGTCAATAGCAGCAGGGAGAATGAGTTCTACTGTATGGTATCTGTGGCCAGACAGGAGTAGCTTGAAATCCTTAGACAGGGGTTGGCGAGGCCATCTTTAAGATGACAGATGAGGAAGGTCATTCAAGATGTACCTCTGATGCACACATTAACAAAAACCTGCAATCTGTTTCTACTTTTGAGGGTGAACAACCTGTACCAGTTTAAAAAGGTGAGGACATAAAGCAGCGATGAAACATTGTCATGAGAGTACTGTCGACGATAAAACTTTGAAGCTTAAGATCAAAATGCACTTGCTGATGGGCTTTTCTACACACCTCATCGACATCATTAAGATATTTGTACTGCTGAACAAAACGCGCTCACAGACCAGCAAAAGCACGTGAACACACATGAAGGCGGTGCCCACGTCTCACGGTCTTGCGCAAGCGCACACACGTGAGCGTGGTGCCCAGAGAGGCAGTCAGAGCTACAGGCTACAGTGAGGCTAAAAACAGAGTTCAAATGAGGTTTTTCCAAACAACTTTTTATGTCGGGGCTTCAGGACACTTGGATCACTACGGACGAGCAGTATGGAGATATTTTGTGGTTTCAATGATGTGTTTTTGGACGTTTGAATCTGGGGCGCCGTCAGCCTCCATTAGGTGGAGTTGTGTTGCTACCTCCTCTCCCCTTGGATCTCTGCAAGTGATGTGAGGACTCTAAAACTTCACCTGAGCCTCCCTCGCCATATGGGTGAGTAGATAATGGCTGAATTATCGTTTTTGGCTGCACTATCCCTTTAACTAATTAAAGGTAACTCTTAGAAAATACTTAACATTAGCAACACCAAGCAAACGAGCACCTGGGCATCGACCAGAACAGTAGGAAAACAAGATTAACTGTTACTGACCATCATCACATTGGTAGAAAACTGAAAATAAATTAGATCTGTATTATCTGTAATGTTCCTATATTTCATTTGGACTGTTTGTTCCATGATACTAAGTTGCTTGCCGTTTGCAAATTATTTTTTTAGCTTACGTTACGAAACAACCAACTGTAGATCCACAAAAAAAGTAGCCAAGTTACAGCTAGCTGGCTAACGTTACCTCAGGTTATGGTTAGCTAGGCGCCCTTGCATCACTCTTGGCTAACTGAACGTGCTTTGTACTGTACATCATTTCTTGATGGCCAAATATACACTGTTTGTCATAATACCTAAGTTAGTTTCATAGATCGCATTAGCTGGTGAATCAATTTAGCAAGCTAGCCAACTGACATAGCCACTCAGATAGTATTTTGCTAGCAATAATGAAAGTTAGCCAAATAGCTGTAACTGAGCTACCCTGCATTGATCTGGCGTGGGTTGCTTTGTAACATTAGCTGATAAGTAATTTTCAGATTGAAAGCTGATGAATTTTCCAGCCAGATCAACCCTTAAGTCTGGGTGAATTAAATGACGTTAATCACTCGACAGCATTTTTCTACATTTGTTAGCTAACAATTCGTCCGTGTTAGCAAGCCAGGTAATCAAGACAGTTAAAATGACAAGATCACAAATTATTTCACGTCAGTGTTTTCTCTATCACGAGGATTTTTCTTTTTTTCTTTTTTTTAGCACTGGAATTATGAAATGGGGCATTGAGTTTGATCTAATCTTTTTTATCAGCCCACAAATGAGTCAAGAATTAGCTAGCTAGCACAGCCCACGGGCCCTCCACCTGAGTCCCCACCTCCAGGTCACCTCATCCCCAGAAGAAGAGCGGACAGCAGCTTGAACTCAGCGAATTTCTGACGTCATCAGTGACTTCGATAGCAGTGTCCTAGAACGTGCTCCAAACTCTGATTAGCTCAATGTCTCCCGTGACTGGCGGCAAGTTTTGTAGTTTGTTTACACATCGTGACCTCAACAAGATGGCCACATGGTCGCTCCTCCTGAACATGAGCAGCGACTCTAGAGTGTTTATACCCCCACAGCACCTCATATTCCCACTGTCACACCAGTCCTTACTCACCGTAAAGCACACACCTCCTCTAGGACGTTAGTTCTGATAGCCCGTTGGAAACTGATGTGACACAGAGGTCGTCCAGTTCTTTCCTTGATATTTACATTTGACTTGTACATTTGAAAACCACGAGCCAGTTGCAAAAAGCACCTTAAGTTTGCTCCTTAAGGTTGACACTTTAGACTTAAATCACCTTGCAAATGACTAACTTGAGAGATCTCGTTGCATAAAACCGCAGAGCAATAATTAATTGTAATGGGGCTTTGGAAAGTTGTGTGATCCAACTCCAAACTGTCACACTCATAAATTGACTTCTGCCAAAATTTAAAGTGCAAAATCAGTTGCTTATCAGAAAACGTGTCCGAGCGTGGAACACTCCTCTGAGGATGCCTTGAGTTTTCTCATTTATCTCCATAAATTCAACCACGTTGCAGGAGTCAGAGGTACTTTGTGTTTTTGTCCATACTTTGGTTACTAAGTGCAACAAGCAATTTCTTAAGTATGAGACCAAGATAAGAGAAAAACTTGAATCCTTAAGTAAACATTTGAAGGAAACCTTTTCTTTTTTTTTTTAAAGATATTTTTTGGGGCTTTTTAGCCTTTAATGTATAGGACAGACAAGCGTGAAAGGGGGAGAGAGAGAGAGAGAGTGACATGCAGCAAAGGGCCACAGGCTGGAGTCGAACCCGGGCCGCTGCGGCAACAGCCTTGTACATGGGGCGCCTGCTCTACCACTAAGCCACCAGCACCCATCTGAAGGAAACCTTAAGGGGAACTCTTGAGTAGGGATGTAGGCAATTAGACGTCTAAACGATTGAACATCCGCGCCTTCGCTAGTCGGCACCAGAAATATTAGTCCGTTAAACCTATTAGTGTTTTATTCATGTACAAGGCAGCTTAACTGTCATGCAGCCGCCTGCCACTAGTGGGTGCTACAGAGCTGTCAGACAGCAGTCGCCCTCCCCGCGGTAATGCTCAAGTAGACTGAAGTTTTAAAACAGCACGGTGGGAAATTGGAGAGATGTCCTCTCACAAAACCAGTGCGGTTTGGCAGCACTTTGATCTCGAAAATGAAAACAAGGTAGCATGTAGGATGTGCCAGAAAAAAAAGGCTTATAATCACTCGACTGCAGCAATGCGCAACCACATTCAACATGTGCATTTGGATGTTAACCTGCACGAAATGACGGCTGCTGCTACTAGCGGTGCTAGCCACACACAGCCCAAATTGGCATCATTCACCCAGAGACGCTGTGATCCCCCGACCGGACTTAGAAGGTAACGCAGCTGATCACGACTTTGACCTCACAAGATATGCTTCCACTTAACTTTGCTGAGCCTGAATGTTCATGTTCCCCATAATACGGCGCAAAGTGTCTTGTACTTCAGCTGCATTTAAAATCCAACATGGTTGTTGAAGATTGTGATTAACAGCAGAAGAGTTTACACACTGGTGACTTGATTTCCTCATCCTCATGAATGACTCACAGCCGCACGCCACCATCATCCAACACCAACCACAAAAAGCACCATCAACACTTTCATAATGGAGATACAGCACAGATTCAGCAGAACTGACAGAGAGGCGATTGGACATGTCCGTGCCTACATCATTACTTTTTAACTGGCTTCTGTAGTTCTCTGTACTGAGTCACATCGCCCTGGGTTAAAACTGATATTTCACTGATTAACTGGCAGATTGGGCGGCACGGTGGTGTGGTGGTTAGCACTCTCGCCTCACAGCAAGAGGGTTGCCGGTTCGATCCCGGGCGTGGGAGCCCTTCTGTGTGGAGTTTGCATGTTCTCCCCGTGTCAGCGTGGGTTCTCTCCGGGCACTCCGGCTTCCTCCCACAGTCCAAAGACATGCAGATTGGGGACTAGGTTAATTGGTAACTCTAAATTGTCCGTAGGTGTGAATGTGAGTGTGAATGGTTGTCTGTCTCTATGTGTCAGCCCTGCGATAGTCTGGCGACCTGTCCAGGGTGAACCCTGCCTCTCACCCGATGTCAAGAGGATGAAGCGGTTAGAAGATGACTGATGAATAACTGGCAGATTTGGAGACCCATGGTTTGTTATATGGTTAAATGGAAACTGACTTTCAGGGCATGCCCAAGTCCTCAGTGGTGCCATATGCAGACACAGTCTATGTGAGTTCATTCAGACATTTTATAAACAAGTCCCAGTCTGTGCAACTAAGACTAAAACCTCTGTCCAGACTGGAACTGAATGTCGTTCCAGCTTGTCTTTCTTCAAGACCACTTTGTGGGACAGAACAAAATATACTATGTTGTGATCCGACATCCTGAGTTGAGATCTAAGAGTGGATTTCTAAGAACTTTCCTGGTTTACAATTATTAAAATCACCCTTAACAAAGTTTGTTGCTTCCGGCATGCAGTGTTTTTCTCCCCTCCTATGGTGAAGGCAAAACCTGTCCCACTCTATCCTCCTCTGCCTCTGACTGGCTTACCCTGATATTCTTACCATGATGCTCTTACCCTAACCACTCTCATTCTTTGTGCCTAAACCTAAACAATGGGCTGTGAGTACTGGCCAATCAGAGAGAAAAGAATGGCGTGTCAATACTTTGCCATATTATAAAAAACTAGAAATATCACCTCACGGTTGTATGACTCCGCCCACCAGTCCACCCTGTGGTTGTATGACTCCGCCCACCAGTCCACCCTGTGGTTGTATGACTCCGCCCACCAGCCCACCCTGTGGTTGTATGACTCCGCCCACCAGTCCACCCTGTGGTTGTATGACTCCGCCCACCAGTCTAGTGTCTCTGACAGTCTCCATCCATGTCAGTGAAAACATGGATGCTTCACACACAGAAGATCTATACAATCAGCACAGTTTCAAGATTAGAGTCACCAATTCAGTATCTGACCAAATGTCTCCCCTTCTGTTCCTGAGATATGACGTTAAAACATGATGATGTCACAGTCAAGCTGACCTTTGACCTTTTGACCTTCATTATTTTATCCTGTTAGACAGTTGGGTCAAGTTTGATCAGAATTAGTGAATGAATTCTTCAGTTATGGCAAAAAACATGTTTTGTGAGGTCACACTGATCTTTGACCACCAAATTCTAATCAGTTTATTCTTCAGTCCAAGTGATGTTTGTGCCAAATTTTTATGAAATTCGTTTAATGCATCCTTAAGATATGGCATTCATAAGAATGAGACATAAGCAAGGTCACAAAGATCTTTGACCTATGACCACTAAAATCGAATCAGTTCATCGTTGAGTCCAAGTGGACGTTTGTGCCAAATTTTAAAAAATTCCTCCATGACATTCTTTAGATATTGTATTCACGGGAATGGGATAGACAGATGGACAGATGGACAACCCAGAAACATACAGCGATCAGCCAAAACATTAAAAGCAGTGGTGGGTGAAGTGATTAACATTGATCATCTTGTTACAATATAATGTTCTGCTGGAAAACCTTTGGTCCTGGCATTCATGTGGAGGCCACCTGACACGCTCCACCCACCCAAACACCGTTACAGATGAAGTAAACCCCTTATGGCAATGGCACATGTCAATGGCTGTTGCCCCCCAGCAGGACAATGCACCATGCCACAGCCCAAAACTGCTCAGGAATGACCCAAGGAACTAGACAAAGAGCTCAATGTGTTGACCTGGCCTCCAAATACCCCAGATCCCAATCTGATCGAACATCTGAGGGACGTGCTGTTACCTCAGAGGTACCCCCCATCCACGGTGGGTCCTCCTAGGACTGGACTTGGCTCTGACCTGTCAAGGCATGGACACAGGACCTCTGGAGGGTGTCCCTTGGTGTCTGGCACCAACGCATTGGCTTCAGATCTTTTGGGTCCTGTGGGTTGTGAGGTGGGGTACCAGCACGTCCCACAGATGCTTGATCAGATTGGGATTTGGGGACTCTGGAGGCCAGGTCAATGCCTTGACGTCTCTGTCATGTTCCTCGGGTCATTCCTGAGCAGTTTTTGTGGTGTGGCATGGTGCATTGTCCTGCTGGGGGGCAACAGCCATCGACAAGTCCCATTGCCATAAGGGGTTTACTTCGTCTGCAGTGGTGTTCGGGTGGGTGGAGCGCATCAGGTGGCCTCCACATGAATGCCAGGACCAGAGGTTTCCCAACAGAATATTTTACTGTAAAAAGGTGAACAATGTTAATCACTTCATCTGTGCTTTTAATGTTTTGGCTGATCGCTGTATGTTTCTGGGTTGTCCATCCGTCCATCTGTCCATCCCATTCCCGTGAATACAGTATCTCATGCCGTGGAGGTATTTAAAAACATTTGGCACAAACGTCCACTTGGTCTCAACGATGAACTGATTAGATTTTAGTGGTCAAGGTCAAAGGTCATTGTGACCTTGCATCTGTCTCATTCTTATGAATGCCATATCTTCAGGATGCATTAAAGGAATTTCCTAAAAATTTAGCACAAACTTCACTTGGACTGAAGAATAAACTGATTAGAATTTTGTGGTTGAAGGTCAAAGGTTACTGCTGAGTGTTGCTGCCACAAGGGGGGGGGGTACCTGGTCTGCACTGGTGTTTAGGTGGGTGGAGCATGTCAGGTGGCCTCCACATGAATGTCAGAACCCAAGGTTTCCCAACAGAACATTATATTGTAACAAGATGATCAGTGTTGTTCAAGTCACCTGTCAGTGGTTTTAATGTTTTGGCTGATCGGCGTAATGTCTCCGGTGTGATCACCAGCGCAGAGGCATAAAGACTTGCATTTGGCACCATCCCTTGAAGCCGCTTCAAGTTCAAGAGTTGATTCGTAAACATTAGCCAAGTCCAACAGGTTAGAAACCAAAGCACGCCGAACAACTGCTGCTGCACGTCGCCATTTTTACTGTGTGACATACTGAGGGTCAGTGATGGACTGTAACAAAGGACTGTCTTTGAACAGATTGCATCAAAAAGGGAACAAACTGATTTTAACTGGTTTTCAGGAAGGTTTTACACAGCCATCAATTTTTGTGTAATCCATTCAGCAGATATATTTCAGTCTGAAAGCAAAGTGCCATGTTAATATTTACACCTTGACGCTGAGCTCTGGACCTTCATCACACCATCAGAGTGATGAGATAAAAACAATGCAGTGATTTGTGTTTTGATGTGTTTGTCTCCCATTAAAAGGATTCTCCAAGCGTTTGTTCGTCTGCCAATGTTTTTAAAAGCACAACGTGTGATCCAAACCACCATTAAAATTATAACCACAAAATTTAAACTTGTTTTTCCTCTCAAAATGAATGTATTTATTGTCCGTGACTATCTTGGGTTTTTTGTAATGAAACAGAGCATTTTTATGTTCCTGAAAATATATTTCACTTCATAAATGTGGTCCTTGACGACGTTCTCTCTTCTGGCAACAACAATAACAACAATTCAGACTTTGTATCTGCGATGAAGTTACTCAGAGTTTGCATCTCCATCTCCAGCAGGTGTTTAACTCGTCCAGCAGCCGTTCACAGATACAACTGAGGCTGCAAGATAAAACCATGCTCACCGCTTGAAAACATCTGTATATTATATTTTACATCTATGTGAAATTATTAACATTAATCTGAGGTTTCTTTGTGGCTTTACCACCAAAATGAACCCAGTGCCTTGCTCAAAGGCAAATAAAGGAAACTGCAACGATAATAAGAGTCTGGTTCTGGTCAGTCAACGTTATCGCCTAAAAATGAGTCAAATTATCTGAAAATACAAATCATAAAAACACAGCACACGAGGAGGAGAGGAGGAGAGGAGGGGAGGAGGGGAGATGATGTCACCTACCGAGCAGGGAGGAGCCGAGGAGGATGAGAGTCAAAGTGGTTTCTGCTCATTTTAATGCTGCTGACACGTTTTTAAAGGCAGCGAAGATCCACCCCTGAAGACAGAGAGGGAGAGAGGGAGGTTTGATAGCATGTGTGTGTCAGAGGCTCATGGGAAATGTAGTTGTTGAATGTCACCAAGATAATCACTGTAAAATCTCAGTAGTTTTACATGTGAGAATAAAATACTGACACTGTACAAACCACACATATGTAGCATGCGTTTCATACCTATGACATCACTCAGATTACATGACTGTGAGCTGAGTTTCTCATCAGTGGGTGGAGGGGACGGTGGCACCTCTGTGAGACATCCATCACCAGCAGACAGCAGCTCTGTTCCACATCAACAAAAACTCTATTTTTTATCAACAGGTCACGACATGTCCAGCTGTGTTTGCAGTGACAAATGTGGGTATTTCTTAATGACAGGTTGTAACATAGCCAGCTGTGTTTGTGGCATCAAATGTGGATATTTTCTAACGAGACGACGGGACATTTCCCACCATAACTGTAGTGACAAAAGCAGGTATTTTTCAAAGACAGGTCATGACATTTCCAGCCATGTTTGTGGCAATAAAGTGAATATTTTTAACAAGACATTGAGACATTTCCAGCTGTGTTTTTTGCGATCCAAGCAGGTATGTTTTAATGATAGGTTGGGACATTGCTACTGTTGCCAAACGATAGGCTTTTGGCAACAAAAGTGGGTATTTTTTCACGGGACATTTGGACATTTCCAGCAGTGTTTGTTGAGATGCAAGCAGGTATGTTGTAATGATAGGTCATAGCATTGCTAGCTGTGTTTGCGGCAATAAAAGTGGGTAATTTTTGACAAGAGTTCATGACCTTGCTAGTTGTGTTTATAACAACAAATTTGGATATTTTTTGATGAAAGGTCTGGACATGTGCAGCCATGTTTGTAGGAACAGGGGACTTTTAGCCAAAACTTGATCTTTTCCTAACCAGTACCAAGTATTGTTTGTGCCTGAACATAACCACATGTTAACCACAGTGTTGTCACATCATGAAACTTAAATTTGAAACGTTAATTTGCAATATATCCGCAAGATATGAAAAGTATTTTGTACAATGCCAACAGCTATTCTGGTGATGAGGTTGCAGTCTAGCTCTACTAATTAGAACTTGCATGGATACACTAGAGAAAGTGTCAGGGGATGATCAGAGTCAGTAGGATTCATCTTCTGGGCACCACCAGTCTCTACAAAATAAATGGCAGCAGTTGTTGAGATATTTCAGTATGGACCAAAGAGTTGGACCGACCAGCTAACTGATCATCAACACCACCCCTCATGCCATCGTCTGCTGCTTCCAGCTTCTTAAATTTGAAAGATTAACCAAACCAAATCTGACGATGTCACCTCAGCTTCTTGTTTGGTTTCTGATATTTTTAAACTAAATGATTATTTGGTTGATTCAGTTCCAGATTCACAATAAGAATAATTGCTGGGTGCAGCCCTACAGACATGCATTTGGTGCCAATCATCACGTAGATGTTGAGATATTTTACAGGATAAATGAAAACTTTGACCTACAGGTGGTGCAGGGGGAGAGGTTTGAGGATCATTAATGTCTGCACAAATTTTAATTGTGATCCATTCATTAGTTTTTGAGATATTTCAGTGTGAACTGGATCAGCAGACCAATTCACTCTGAGACACATCGCCATTCACAGAGTCATGCTGCTGCATGTAGCAGGGCTGAAATGTTGCATTATGGTGTTATACAATTATTTCTGACCTTTCAGCAGAACAAACTCTACAAAGTCATGGCTGTTCACCATGTTAACTATCTCATAAAACCTCTTCAGCAGAATCAGCACGTGATCTGCTTCCTCTGAATGTTCATTTCTAGGAATTGCTTTGGGTTAAAACCATAAAACACAGTCATGATCTCACTGGTCGTGCTGAGCCCCAGTGGGCAAAACCAGGAAACCACAGAGTGTTCAGTGAACACATACATGAAATCAAAGACAGAGCAGAGATGCAGACTGCAGTTTGCTTTGCTGTTAGAATATATATGTGGTTATTATTAGAGAGACACAGACGTGTGAGGAGGGTTGTGAAACTGTCTCAACAGGTGTGTGAACCTGTAAAAGAATTTAAACTGAGATTTGTAAACGTGAACAAAAATCTCTAGTATACACTGACGTTAGTAAATGTGTACGACCTCCTGAAGCTGAACACCAGGCCTCACAGATCTGTTGCACCTGTACAAATGTGAGCCCACACACCTACAGGTACCACAGCAGCCGAGGACAGCTGTGCTTCTAATTATTTTTAATGCTGTCATCTCGTGATAACCATGTAACGAACCAGTTATCACCAGGAAATAAAAGGACTTCTGCTTAGATCAGTTGCTACAGTTGACAGACACCATCACTACATGCTGCCATGGCACTCCTGATCTCTGGTAAACATTATAAGCAGCCTAATAAGAGGGAAAAAAATTTTTTTACAATGAAATAAAACCAACTTTTGTTTTCTTGTGTTCCAAGTTGCAAAAATCATTTTATCGATAGGCAAGGCAAGGCAATTTTATTTATATAGCACCATTCATAGACAAGGCAATTCAATGTGCTTTACAAGAGAAATACGTTAAGATAAAACATTAAAGGAACAATAGATCATTAAAAACAAGCGCTAAAAGCAAGAAAAACAGTGCAGAAACTGCATTTAAAAAGCAAACATAAAGCAACAGCAGACAAATATAAAAACAATAGCTACAGATTATCCTAACAATAAGTTACATATCTAGTTCACTGGTAAGCTGCAGTAAATAGTAATGTTTTAAGCCCTGATTTAAATGAGCTGACAGTTTCAGCCGACCTCAGATATTCTGGAAGTTTGTTCCACAGGCGGGGAGCATAGAAACTAAAGGCTGCTTCACCTTGTTTGGTTTTGATCCTGGGAACACTGAGTAAACCTGTTCCAGATGATCTGAGGGGTCTGGATGCTTCATAATGTACAAGTATATCAGAGATGTATTTAGGCCCGAGACCATTTAGTGCTTTATAGACAAGTAACAAGATTTTAAAGTCTATCCTTTGACACACAGGAAGCCAGTGCAGTGACTTAAGCACTGGTGTGATGTGCTCCACTCTCTTGGTGTTGGTGAGGACTCTGGCAGCAGCGTTCTGGACGAGCTGCAGTTGTCTCATTGATTTTTTTACTCAGGCCTGTGAAGACACTGTTACAATAGTCCAGCCTGCTGAAAATGAAAGCATGAACAAGTTTTTCTATATCTTTAGACAGAAATTCTTTTATTCTTGCTATGTTTTTAAGGTGGTAGTAGGCTGATTTAGTCATTGTCTTAATGTGACTATTGAAATTTAGGTCTGAGTCCAGAACTACACCAAGATTTCTGGCTTGATTTGTAGGTTTTAGTGTCATGGCGTCAAGGTGAGCACTGACTATTGATCTTTGTTCTTTGGGGCCAAAAACAACTCTCTCAGTTTTGTCTGTTTAGTTGTAGAAAAGGGTTAGTGTTAGGGATAGTGTAATAATAAACGTGTGATTGTGCGATAACACCTTAAAAAATAATTTGAAGCATGGCGTTCTGTCTGTACTGCACAGTTATACAACGCTCCACACACATTTGTAAGTAATATTTATAAGAGAACAATAGTACCCCATAGTTCTGTCTAGCTCTACTGCACTGGTTCTCAACCTGAGGGTCACGACTCAGGTCAAGACACCCTCTTGACTTTAAAGGGTGTAATGCCCTCTATACACTGTGTGATTTTATCAGTCTTATCAGACCACTGCATGACACACTGTGAGACGTGGATCTAATAAACTTTGGTACGACGTCAAGTTTGATGTGTGCAGATTGTACGGTGGCCGTTTACTACTGAATCACAGGTTACGACGTACGTCAGTCTGCAATGTCATCAGCGTACGTCATCCATCTGCGCCACCATAGGTAGCTTGCTCACCTGGAAGTTGCAGTTCCTCCGCAGTTTCCTTCCATGCAGCGTCTTTTTCTGGCGGTCATGATAGCAGCTGGAGGAAACATCAGATCAACAAGGCTTCTGCTGCCACAGCTCCACCAAACTTTCCACACACTTCTTTTTGTTCCTTTTGCCTCCATAGCAAGCGATCATGTGTTTGGGTTTAGCGTCGGTGTCATGGTGACCATTGTGTCATTTCCTGCTGCATTTCTATTGGTTGATTAGTAGACGTAGGTCGTAGCAGCTGTCACACTGTGAGATAGTCATCCTAAATTTCTGACACTGTCAGAATTTTATCTCAGGTTATCTTTGGTCGCAAGACACTGACACGGCCGTCCTTGAACCTGTCTCACAGCGCGACGTAAGACCACCGCCTTAGAGCCACGACCAAAGATAGCACCATGTTTCTCCCACGATGGCCATCTTTCATCTGGGACAGCCCAGAATCACACAGTGTGTACCGGCTATAAAACAACTTAAACACTGTTGGCCATGAATTATTATTTAAGATAAAAAAAATTTGAAAGTCTCAGGTTAATATTCTCAGAGCCTTCACTCTCTGCTGCACAGCCTCGACCTGCATTAGAAAACTACAGTGTTAAAACAACCAGAGAGATAAGAGAACACTGAATTTGAAGAGTTTTGCATTCAGTGTTTGTAAAAATATAAGGAAAACTCATCGTGGAATATTCACAGTAAATAATCTGCTGCAAATTCACCCAAATCGCTCCTTTGACTCAAACTTCCTTTAGTTATTGTGCTCACTATGTGGGTTAATTGTACAGCTTTAATTATAAAATATTGTATTTGCCTTTACAATAAACTGTAATACTATATTACATACTCGTGACAATAAATAATAAACCCAGTGTCCCCATATGTGGCATTTTTCATGCAGTGGTCAACTTTGAGATTTTGGGCTAGTTTACTGGTTGAATATGTGTTCTTTCAAACTGCTATAAAGAAAAAAATTTAAATTATACATTTAGACATTTATTTTATTACATTTTGTCTACTTTGTGGCAGTAAGTTTCTCCTGAATTTACCAAACAGTTAGCATTGTGCAGTGTAGGCCAACATGTTTATTAGTTGGGCTACTACAGCTGTAGGCCTTATGTCATGTTATTAAATGATCAATTGAAATATACTCTATCATTATCACTAAGGGCCTGAACATTTATTCTGTTTGTGAGCAATTGTTTCCAATAGAAATGTATTAAATTCCCCTATGTAAATCTTTGAATGCCGTTTTCCCAAAATGAGTTTTTTGCCACACTCCAAGTGGAACGTCTCAGCCTCTGTGGCACCTATGTACACCAAACTTTCCAGTTACACACCTAGCTATATTCTGAAGATATTCACACAGGGATTTTTTAATAAATCATTCCTAGCCTGATTTATGTGACATTTTATTCCCAAAAATATGGCGAAAATCAACTTTTTAAGGCTATGGACAGTATGTTTTGATTTTATAGGTAATAAAAGTAGATATCCTTAAAACCCTCTGTATTTTTTTTCATCTTATATGTAAACAAAATGAAAAAAAGCATTTTGCAACTGGCTTTATCAGGTGTTCAGATTTATCTTCCTAATATATATGCAGATTAGCGCATATTCAATGAGATAATGCCTAATGTGCATAATTAAACATTAAAACTTTTAATACATTTTTTTTTCATGCTATTGGAAGTAATCAACTGAGGAAGTTTCATAATGATATCTATTATTTTACCCTATTCACCCGCAGTGTCTCACCTTAGAAACAAAAAAATACCTCCAGTTCAAAGACAGTGCTTGTTTTTATATATTGATCAGATCCTACTAATCACAAATATCTGGGAGAAATTTAAAATGCATAGAAAACATGAGCTGCAGCTCAGGAGATAAAGGAAAACGTTTGGAAACTGCAGCTCTACTGCAGCTCCTCCAAACGCATTCTTTTTGGTACTCTTGGCTTGCCGTAGTATTTATATCCGGTGTAGCCAATATGGCGTCGGGGTGTTAGCTAGCTAGCTGGATACTGACAATTTTTTACATTTATTGTCGGTTTAAATTGACATTGAAGGCATTTACAGGCGTTATTATATAAGGGACGTTTTTAGAATAACGTCAGCCCGTGTTAAAGTCAGTAAACTGTGAGTTTGTGATTTAAATAATGATGTTTTTTCACCGTGACGTTTCTCTGTCACAGTGCTAACACAGTTAGCTAGCCGTTAGCTCGCCCTGACAGGCTGCTTCAGTCGGTCGGTTACCGGGAGGATCTCTGCCCGGCATGACGGAGGTGGAGGAGCTGCGGCCCGTGCCCCGGGAGCGGGCCATCCTGGAGAGCTTCTTCACGCAGCTCGGGATGTTTTCTTTCGACCGGGCGAAGGACTACGTGGAGAAGGAGAAGGACAGCAGCAAGAGCGCCGGAGCCATCTGGGCCGCGCTGCTGGCCGCTCTGGCTCACCTGGCCGCCGCGGAGAAGGCGTATCACAACATGACATTCCTCGGACAGAAAATGGGTAACGACATATATGTTATATATTTCATAGGAGGAGGGAGACACATGAAGGGAGGCTGTGTCATTAGCAATAGTGTGTGTTTTAGCATCGGAAATATTCAGCTTCCTACATGTGAAGGCTGGTGGAAGGTTCAGCTAAAGCAGAACATGGAGAATCATTAGTGTCAGTGGTATTTATGTGAGCACATCGATTATTATTATTATGCTGGTTTATCAGTTATCCCTATATAACACTTACTGCTCTGAACCTACCAGGTTTTATTCTCAGTGCACTTTATTGCACTTTAAAGTCGTCCTGTTGATGACGAGTGTCCTGTTGGCTGCATGTTCTTTGCTCCACCTGGATTCATGAGAAACATGTCGTTCACTGTGTGCTGCTGTGCAGAGTGACAGTAACACACTGAACTGACACTCAGTGTGTTCATCTGTAATCTGTAAATATAACGCACTTTCCACAAATACAGAATAAAATGTGTAACCCCCCAAAAATATAAAACGAAGCTGCAAATACACAAATTACATTTAATCATTTATAAATAACTGAAAAACATTGATTGATGATTCTTTTTTTTAACATTTACAACTTAAAGATAGTTTTGAATCCAGTCTTAACTTGTGACTCTCAGTTGAACGCCTGCAGCAAAGACGTGAATAGAGACAGTACAGGTGCTGTGGTTGCACTGGGGCCTGTGGGGTTAGAGGGCCCGCTGCCTGTAGAGCAGCCACGTTTAGCTCACCACCTCAGAGATCAGTCGTGTTCAAAGAGGAACACACATTGAAATATAAATGCTGTCATACATACCCTCGAGAAGGTAAACTATCTCCGTCAGTGTTTCTCTTTTCTTTAGTGATCTAGTCAGTAGAAACAAAATCATATGTTTATTTTACACAATCTGTTTTAAAATTTGTGTTTATTGTTTAAAAATATATTTTTTATTTGGTATCTTTTTTGAGGTACTGATTTGCAGTGATGATCAAGTATGTTGATGTTGTCCAGTGTCAAGTCTGTATTTGATCATATGACGATACAATAAAATATACAGGAGCTGTTTAAAGGTAAAATCTGGCACTGGGCCCGTCCTCACTGCTGTAAGCCATCGGCCTGCATTTAAGCACACAGAGTCTTCTTTTATTTGCAGCTCTGTTTTATATTTGCGATTTGTTCTTAGTTTGCAGATCTTTTTTTTGTATTTGTGGAAGCTGTTATATATTTCTACGGAAGCGTATTGCATTCACTTGACAAATAAAAAAAATCTGTTTTATTGAGTAATTTTTTATTTTTCTGTTTTTCGTGGTATTTTTTAAGTAAGTTACAACAGACACTTTCATTCCTTTCTTCTGTGGTTGTTCAGACGAAAGCCCGTTCAGATCTGCTGGACACTGCAGTGTTTCTCCAGAATCAGTTGGACACAAGCGGGTCATGTTTGCTTCCATTACATCGAGCTCTCAAGAAAGGAATGAGAGCGTCTGTTGTTCTGTTGCTCTCTTAACTCAGATAAAACAGATTTTTTAAATTTGTCAAATGAATGCAATACACTTCTGTATATTTACAGATTACACATGTCATGCACACACATATTTTCGATGATGTTGAGACAAATCTTTCCTCAGAGAGATGGAAGAATTATTCAGATTTGTTTTTTTAACTTCAGTTAAAGTAGGAATACAAGAGTGCAGGAAAACTCTTAAAAATAACAGTCCTGCATTCAAAGTTCAGATATTGGCATCAAGATTAACTGAAAGTAGTAAAAGTAAAAGTACTCATAATGCAGAATGGCCTGTTTCAGGATATTATATCAAGTTCTAATGATGTTGGATTATAAGTGATGCATAAATGTGTTGATCAGGTTAATGTTGCAGCTCATTTTAAGGACTTTACTTACTGCTGGGTAGATTCATCTGTAATATTACATCATCATTTATTAGTTGAGTTATATGTAGTATTAATCCTCTGAATCTTCACAATTTTAGTTGTCAAATGAATGTAATGGAGTACAAGTACCTTAATGTTTCCTTTAGTGTAGTGCTTGAGTAAATGTACTGAGTTAATTCCAATTCTGTAAGAGGCAGCACTTCCTGGTAAACCATCTGTTAATAAGGCTCGACAAATTCTGGCTAGAAGATAAAATACATATTTAAAGAAATAAATCATTTTGTAAACAAGATTCATTTTCTTTTGTCCCAAAGACAAAACTTGAGACAAGCTGAAAGTCTCTGTGTGCTTCAAACGACTGTACTGTTCAGTACACCAGAAAAACACTTAGTATGTCCCATTACACAGGATCTCAATTACATTATGCCAGAAGTACCAGGATGTTCTACACCGACACCGTACAATAAATTAAAAAATTAGGAAGAAACAATGAAACCATAAAAATGACACAATATGACTTAAAAACAGATTAAAATTAAAATTGGACTTGGACAGTGCAGTTGAGATCATATGGAGAAAGCAAGCTGGTATTTAGCGGTGTGTACGCCAGCATGCTTTACTGACCTTTAAGACCCACAATCCTCTGCACAGCAGACAATACATCACACAGACTGAGACGCAGTCAGAAGCCATAACAATGGATGACAGCCTATTCAAGTAACAGATGATGAGTCAAACAGTAATAACAGGAATATGAACTGTTTAAATGAACAAAATAATCATAACCAGCAATCAGAAGAACGTAGCTATGATAACAACAGTGATGGAGAAATGCAGACGTATTTTACTTTACTGAATGTAACATGTTAGAAGCTACAGTTGAGCTGGAAAGATAAAATAATCTGATGTAATCCATCAGAGAAAAAGACCAGGTCACCCTCACTGATGATGTAACAACCTCATGTTTACTGTGTAAATAATAAAAGTTGAACCCTGAGAGATTCTTGTTACCTTGACCTGAACATGTGTGAGATGGACAGCTTCATATCTCCAACACCAGATGGCGCTGCAGCACATGACCACAGGAGGAAGTCGACCATCTTCTCCAGTCAGACTGAGTTCTTCTTCTCTCCTCTCTCTGCAGGCGGCCAGTCCTTCTTCAGCCGTAAGGACTCCATCAGAAACATCTACACCTCCCTGTACAACGAGCTCAGGAAGGTAGTGACCATGGGGCGTCACAGCCAGCCGGGCTCCGCCTCCTACCTGGAGGACCTGCTTTCGCACCTGTCGGAGCAGCTCTGCCACTTCACGCAGGCCCGCATGGAGATGGCCGACCTGTACGAGAAGATGCACTCGCTGGGCAGCCAGAAGAGCATCAACTCAGACGAGCTGGTCACCACGCTGGAGGCCGTCCTGCATAAATACAGCTCCAAGTGTGTATCTGAGTGTAACACAGTTACTCATGTACTGTACTGTGGTGCAGTGCTGGGGTACTTGTACTCTACTGGAGTATTTCTGCTACTTTATACTTACAATCCCTCCATCTCAGAGGGAAATATTATGTAAAATCTGATGTTTAAATGCACAAAGTCATTTTATTCCTGCATTGAGTTCCTTAAAGGTATAGTGCAGCCAAAAATGTAAATTCAGCCATTATCTACTCACCCATATGCCGAGGGAGGCTCAGGTGAAGTTTTAGAGTCCTCACATCACTTGCAGAGGACAACTTTTTATGTCGGGGCTTCAGGACACGTGGATCACTACGGACGAGCAGTATGGAGATATTTTGTGGTTTCAATGATGTGTTTTTGGACGTTTGAATCTGGGGCGCCGTCAGCCTCCATTAGGTGGAGTTGTGTTGCTACCTCCTCTCCCCTTGGATCTCTGCAAGTGATGTGAGGACTCTAAAACTTCACCTGAGCCTCCCTCGGCATATGGCTGAGTAGATAATGGCTGAATTTTCATTTTTGGGTGCACTATCCCTTTAAGAACTCAATCAATGAATAAAATTACTTAAAAAGCAGATTTTGTGCATTACACATCAGATTTTACATAATACTTCCCTCTGAGATGGAGGGGAGTGGATGTATAAGGTGGCAGAAATACTCAAGTACAGTACAAGTATCGCGGTGCTGCACCAAAGAACTCTCAACTGTCCAAAAATCAAGTGTTTTCAGTTCAAGTTTGAGGTTGTTCCTACTTTATGCTGTTCTAGTGCAGCAGCTCAGCTACAGGGTATTTATACATGTTTAATTAAATTAAAACCAAAAACAGCCGTACTGAAACAACAGTTGAGGTTTTAGGACTCAGTTATTTAGTAACACACCTTTACAGAGGCGGAGAAACAGCCTGAACGCGTCCTCCACCACAGATCTCTGCTGTGACCTGATTACAAACAAACAGAGAGAAATGAGTGCGATCAGAGTCAAACTTTAAAGAAGAGAGTGACACATTGAGGCTGGAGGAGGAAAACTTTCTGCTTAATCCAGCAAACGCAGAATTCCACCTTTCCCCCTGAGACGTGTCAGCAGAACCGTGTCCTGCCGCCGTAACAGGAACACAAGCTGCATGACTGAGCTGTTGACTGAGCTGCAGCAGGACGCAGCGTGACACGCCACACATCACTGATGTGACCGAGCAATGAGGGGTGAAGGTGATGTGCTCGTCAGCAGACCTGCAGAAATATGTGGAGCCCAAATATAGACTGTGTGTGTGTGTGTGTGTGTGAGAGAACTTAAATGTAAATGTATTCTCAGCAGGACAAAGTGACGGCTGTTTTCAGGTCGTTAAAATCAGGTCAGCTTCTGTTTGTGCATTTATTGTCTCGTGTTCTCACTAACCTCGTGTTCCTCGCCGCTCCAGGTTCCACCACCCGATCCTGGGCCGGGTGGAGGAGGGCTTCCAGACGGAGGTGGACGTGGTGACCCAGTTACTGCGCTGCCAGGCCCAGGTGTCCGAGTGGCATTTCCTTCCCGCTCTGCTCAGCCTGCACGGCGCCAACTCCAAGCTCATTGCCTGGGGTCAGCTGTTCCAGCGGCAGAAAGAAACCCGCAAGCATCTGTTCGGAGGTCAGTCCCAGAAGGCCGTGCAGCCGCCGCATCTGTATGTGTGGCTGCAGCGCTTCCAGGCAATGCTCCTCGCAAAGTTCAGCTTCTACTTCCACGAAGCCCTGAGCCGGCAGACAGCGCCAGCTGACATGAGAGCGCTGACCGCGCGCACCACGCCGGACTACCACGGCAAGATCTGCTCCTTCATCCGCAAACACGACGCCAGCAACGTGTCGCTGGTGTTCGACAACCGCGGCTCAGAGAGCTTCCAGGGCCACGGCTACCACCACCCGCACTCGTACCGAGAAGCACCAAAGGGCGTGGAGCAGTTCCCCGCCGTGGTGTCCCTGCCGTCAGGAGAGCGGCCACTCACGCACTGGCCGAACGTCATCATGATGATGGGAGACCGCGCCGCCGAGCTCAACACTCTGGACAAGGTGGTGCACTTCTACGACGATAAAGTGCAGAGCACCTACTACCTGACGCGCCCCGAACCGCACTTCACTCTGGTGGTCATCTTTGACGGCAGGAAGTCGGAGAAGGATCTGCACATTGCCGCCTTCCTGCAGGAGATCTGCGGCTCGCTGAGGAACTCGAAACCGTTCAGCACCCTGAAACCCGGCTCGAAGGGCTGAGACACGACGAACTGACGATCAACCTGCGAACATTTCAAATTCATAAGATGCTTAAACTTCCTGTGGACCAACGTCTGGATGGTTTAACGTCGTTCACGTTGAATCTCATTTTACCAAAAATGTTTCAGACCAAAGAGACGCAGCGACACCTCGTGTGTCACTGACCCAACACGCAGTACGCTGGAAGTGCTTCAAACCTTCGTTTATTTAAAGATTTTAATTATTTTGCATCAAGTTCTGTTTTATTAATATTTTTATGAACAGCTCATATTTACTGTTCTTGATACAATTTAAATAAAGCTTTGACATGATTGAACATCTCGTTGAAGAACTGACTGACGTCAGTGATGAAAATGATTTGTTAGTTTCAGCCCTGATGATGTCATAACGTCCTGACGATGTCATAAAATTTGCTCCAACCTGATTAAACATGTAATAAAACCTAATGATGTAATAAAACGAGCCGACTGATTGATTGGTAGGAACTTTAATTTAATGCACCTTTACACAGACATCTGTCGTTAATTAAAGTTCTACATGAAGCCTCCAGGTCACGTTTTGATATAATAAAGTAGTGTCAGATGTTTTCAGTTACACAAAGTTACGTTTCCTAAAAAAATACACTGTTTTAACATTATTACATCGTGAGTTAAAAAAAGAGATTCTCCTTAAAGGTTTTTCATTACTGCTGAAAATGTTCCTTTAATATCAGTCAGGACATTTTATGTTATTGTTGTTTTCTTTTACATTTTTAATCAGGTGTTAACATTTTCAGGAAGTTATGACTGGATTCTACAAGCTCTAAATGTCAGGAGAGACTGGGCGTTTTGTTACAGCTGTGACACAGAGCTGAGCAGATTGTCTACATATGGTTCTCAACATGGAGGTGGCTCAGCCGGTGGCTAGTAGCTAACAGTGCTAACTCAATGGGCAATGAGAAGCAAAGTTGTGTTTCCTAGGATAGCGAAGGAATGACCCGCCCTCCTGTCCGTCTGGATGGCTAACACTTGTTGCCCTCGTTGGTGGGGTGGGTAGTTTTAGTTTTAGGTACGAGGAGTGGGATTGGTGTCGACACAGAGCTTATGCCGCAGCCTGACGTGCACCTGCCCAGAAATGTAACTCCACAGTGTCACAGTGACGCAGACCTCCTGTCTGTCTCTGTAAGCTGAAACCATTTCCCTCAGTGGAAACAAAGCTTTGATTTACTTTAATTTCACAGATAAGAAACAATAAATTGTGAAGACAATAAAGCCTCCACACACTGTGTGTGATTTATCCTGGCTGAAATATGAGCAGAGCAAATCTCTGCTAGCTGCTAGGCTAATGTATACAATGTAAAATGCCATAGGCTTGTGCTAATAACGTTAGCATGTATTTGTGGGGAAAATGTGTCCAGATAAAGACAAGTGTTTGTCTGTGAATGCTGCGAGTTATAGTGAAGCTGATTTGTGTTTGAAACTGTCTCTATTAAGCCATGTTTAATGTGTGTTTAATGTGTTTTAAATCAACTAAACTTTACAGCACTTAACAGAAACCTTCACCACCCACTAGTGTTTTGGAGGTGTAACTGCAGAGTGACACAGACACCACAGCACAAGTATAAATGCTCACAACAGTGTAGGCCAGGTGCGTATGTTACAGCGTAGAGCTGACGCACAAGTATAAGTCCACCTTTAGGGTAAAGCCCTGCACATACTCATCAAGAACAGAGAAATTTCTTCTTTTTCTCAAGGTGCCAAGAACAAGAACAAAGTTCTTTCTGGCCAGGACATTTCATACTTCACGAGAAACTCAAGTGCAGAATTCCTGCACCACGCCCACTTCAATTTCTGACCAATCACACAATAGTTCTCAGACACCACACAAGGAAAAAAGTTCTGTCCAGATGATGTGTTGAGAACAAGCTGCAAGAACTCCCAGACCACGGCTGCAAGAATAAAATGACATCATTCTTTTCTTGCAGCCCTGTGAGTATGTAAAAGCCTTAAAGGGATAGTGCAGCCAAAAATGAAAATCCAGCCATTATCTACTCACCCATATGCCGAGGGAGGCTCAGGTGAAGTTTTAGAGTCCTCACATCACTTGCAGAGATCCAAGGGGAGAGGAGGTAGCAACACAACTCCACCTAATGGAGGCTGACGGCGCCCCAGATTCAAACGTCCAAAACACATCATTGAAACCACAAAATATCTCCATACTGCTCGTCCGTAGTGATCCACGTGAGCGCAGTGCCCAGAGAGGCAGTCAGAGCTACAGGCTACAATGAGGCTAAAAACAGAGTTCAAATGAGGTTTTTCCAAACAACTTTTTATGTCGGGGCTTCAGGACACTTGGATCACTACGGATGAGCAGTATGGAGATATTTTGTGGTTTCAATGATGTGTTTTTGGACGTTTGAATCTGGGGCGCCGTCAGCCTCCATTAGGTGGAGTTGTGTTGCTACCTCCTCTCCCCTTGGATCTCTGCAAGTGATGTGAGGACTCTAAAACTTCACCTGAGCCTCCCTCGGCATATGGGTGAGTAGATAATGGCTGAATGTTCATTTTTGGCTGCACTATCCCTTTAAGTCAATACATTTACATGACATCAGAGAAAACTGATTTATTGGTGGCAGCTCTGAAGGCAAAAGGGGTCCTGGCAAGGTGTACCTAATAAAGTGGACGCTCTGTTGAGCACGTAAAGAAGTCTCAGATGTTAAACCTGTGAAAGATGTGTTCAATGTCTTCAGTGTTTCATAAGAGCACTCACGGAGAGTTATTATTCTGCAGAGGCAGAACGTCAGGTTTTATTTCAGAGGAAGAAACTTCTGCTGACATTTGTGACATTTAAAGAACGATGTGACAGAAAGAGTGTCAGACGCCGCTGAGTTACAGAACACACCTGGAGGTTTATTGAGTGTTCAAACAAAACATTTAGCCACATTTCATTTAAAGAAAAGTTCTGATCGATGTAACGACTCGATGCTAATTTATTCCGATTTATTTATAATATAAATACAACACGTTGATACAATCCATTTGGCTATATGAGCTCATCTTTAGGAAGCTCAGTTTTTCAAATACAGCAACACTAACAGACAAAAACCATTTTCCGTTATTATGAAACACATTCAAAGAAACCTCCCTTTGAGTTAAAATGCACCAACATGTTATGATGCTACATGCCAAGTACACGATCCTATACATCAAAGTGCAATGTCACAATGGGTTAATGCTAGAATTCATAATTCAGTAAATCTACTAAACACTTTATGATTATTTCATTCAGAGTGCTGCTGCTCTTCGTTCAGGACATGCGTGAGTGGACTCCCCAAAAAAGACACGGATTAAAAAAAAAGGCACTTTCACATACACACACACACACAGATGTGCATCCATAGCCCATCTCAGCACCACACACACACACACACACACACACACACACACATCAGTTACCAGCCCAGTTGGAGGCCACATTCAGTGTGCTGTTCAAGTGTTTCTTTTTTTGTTTGTTTTTTTGGGCGTTTACACACAAAGCCCCACCCTGTTAGCTTATTGTGAATTTAAGGTTAACTAGTGACTTCAGTGACTTCACAAGCAGGTAAACCATTATCCTCGCGCACACACACACACACACACACACACACACACACACACACAGGAAGTGGCATGCTTTTTGCTCTCGTTTTCCCAACTTGCACTTGCGTGTTCTGGCACTCAGGGCAGGCATGAATATTCTATCATCTATCACTATTCTAGTACCTCTGCACTTACAAGGGAGCAGAACAAGGGCAGGCAAGCAGAACACACACACTCGTCTTCACACACACCAACAAGAACAAAATCATACACCCTCCCCTCCCCCGCCCATCCCAGAAAAAAGTTCTGTCCAAGCTCCTCCGCCACTCAACCATCACACCCTGTTTGAAGCTCTGCCCCTCCCCCACCCTCCGAAAACACAAGAAGGCTGTTAAAAAGTTTTGTGAGTCGCCGCAGCAGCTCGCTGAACATTCAATAGATGGCTGAACAGTCGTTAAATACTGGAAACATTCATTAGATAGCTGGACGTTGGTTAGATAACGTGAGTTTGGTGTCACTGACGACCTCAGGAGGCGTTTTTCGTGGTTTGAGGTGAAAGTGAGCTTAGCAGCTGAACCGAGTGGAAAAATAAAAAAATAAATTATAAGTCGCACAGACGTGGTCGTTGCCGTCACTCTGCCGGGTCCTCTTCCTTCTGACAGACGCAGCAGCCCATCCATCGGGACAGTTTCTACCAACACAGCGGCCTTGTTGGTGACGGGCTCCTCAGCTAGCCTATCGTCATGACAGCACAGCCAACATTCACGTATTCACTGAAACTACATTTTTACTGGAGCTGCACTACACTCGCCACGTCTCCCCGACTACCGCCGACTCATATACAGGACAGGACGCTCCGCTTCGTTCCTGTGTCTCTTCTTCTTCTTCTGCACTTCTTTTAGCTAACCTCTGATAAATGCTTCGATACATGGAGAAAGGAAACTCCTACACACCAAGAGAGAGTACACACCAACCTGACAACACAGAAATATCATGGCATATCATATCATAGGTCATGTCATATATTATAGTTTATTACTACAGTAAAACCCTTTTCTCTGTCCTACCCTTTCTACCCTCATGTTGATTATAAACACTAAGCAGTACCCTGATCTCCTCTTCTGGCCCAGTTTTGGCCCGGGTAGGCCTGATTTGGCCTTCTTCGGCCTGTTTTGGCTCACATGGTGCAGGATTTGTCCAGCGGTGGGGGCAGAGGCGGGGTGCTGCTCTTCGGCGGGACCATCGGTTTGGGCCTCAGGGCCGGGGGCCGCAGCGGAGCCCCCATGCGAGCAGCTGCCACGGGCTTGAAGGAGCCCAGGGTGTCGGGGGAGGGGTTGGATGGTCGGGGAGGTCCGGGCGGAGGTCCGGGGAGCGGGCTGATGGGGCTCAGGGGGCTGAGGGGGCTCGGGGTGCCGGGGGTGCCGGGAGTCCCGGGGGTGCCTGGGGTCCCCGGTGTGCCCGGGGTGCTGGGGGTGCTGTGGGGGCTGGGAGACTCGGAGGAGCAGGTGGTGACGGGGCCGTTCTTCACCTGCTCCAGAGTGTCCAGCACCACGTCGGGAGCCGGCCGGCAGCCCTGCCGCTCCAGCTGCCTCAGCTCCCCCAGAGCCACCGTCACCGTCTCCTCGATGTCCTGCAGGAGGACAGAGGACCGTTAAAGAGTCCACGAAGACAGACAAGGACACACCTCACAACTTTACACCTGTAATTACTGATTTCTGTGACCTGTAGGGGGCAGCACAAACAAGCTGTGGACATTTACACGACCTGATGTGTTGAACTTTTTATCAAACAGCTGCTTATTTTCACGTCCTGCAGTTACAGAGAGACACGACCAGGAGTCTTTAGTGACTGTGAACATGTAACATGTTAGTCCGACTTCAACCGGACTTTTAAAATACACGTAAACATGTTAGTCCGACTTCAACCAGACTTTTAAAATACACGTAAATATGTCAGTGCGACTTAAGCCGGACTTTTATAACAGACGTAAACATGTTAGTGCGACTTCAACCGGACTTTCAAAATACACGTAAACATGTTAGTGCGACTTCAACCGGACTTTTAAAATACACGTAAACATGTTAGTGCGACTTCAACCGGACTTTCAAAATACACTTAAACATGTTAGTGCGACTTAAGCCGGACTTTTAAAACACACATAAACATCTTAGTGCGACTTCATCCGGACTTTTAAAATACACGTAAACATGTTAGTGCAACTTAAACCAGACTTTCAAAATACACGTAAACATGTTAGTGCGACTTCAACCGGACTTTTAAAATACACGTAAACATGTTAGTGCGACTTAAACCGGACTTTTAAAATACACGTAAATATGTTAGTGCGACTTAAACCGGACTTTTATAACAGACGTAAACATGTTAGTGTGACTTCAACCGGACTTTTAAAATACACGTAAACATGTTAGTGCGACTTAAACCAGACTTTCAAAATACACGTAAACATGTCAGTGTGAGTGAAATGGTCCTGCAGTGAATGTGTCACAGTGGGACTAACACACCCAGATCATGTGACTCCTGCATGTATACAGTCAATCAGACCCAAACTGGCCGAGGCGCTCTGAGCATGCTCCACAGTTTCCGCCCCGGGCTTTGACCCGGAAGTCCAATAGCATTAAATGTGTAAGAGAAGAAGAAGCCGGTAACAACATGGAGAAATCTACATCCAGAGCCGTGACTTTTTGGACGGACCAAATGTACAGAGCTGTAAAGTTGTCCACCATGGTAGCAGTTAGCTGCTAGCTAACCGTAGCTAACTTGTTTGTCCATTGTTTGGTCTGTGACGTAATAGGTCAACAGGAAAAAGGTCCAATACTAACAAGCTGAAAGGGGACATATCTCCACCTATCGTAGAGGAGTCGCACATACTTGGCTCAATAAATGGATTCCCCTCCCGTGCTTGTATACTGGGACAAGGACAGTAGGCCAGTTAGATGTCCTCGTCCTGCTGGGACTGGAGCTCCTGTAGCTAATTGGTGTGATAATCATGGAGGGACTGGATATTAAACGATGCAGTGAGGGCAGTGACAGTGAGCCTGAACAGTAAAGTTGTGGTCACACGGATAAACAATGAGCTGAAACTCACTATAAACTCCTTAAAGCTGCAGATTCATCGGCTACACACAGCTTCACACTGTTATTGTAACAATATAGAATAGAAACTACACAGCAAAGGCAGAACTGTGTCTCTGGTTTACACGGACACATTCAAACACATGAATACTGACTGCAGCAGTTTTAAAGAGGAGCTCATGAGCTCAGTGAGCAGACACACACCACAGACTGTAAACTGAACATTTACATGAGAACATTTAACAGCTGCAGAATCTCTGATGATTCTCTACGAGCGACCCATTTCACATAATTCAATTTAATCCATTAAACACTGATTAACGCAGCTTTAATTAATGCCGTCTATTTAACTTCATTAACTGTATCCGTGTGTGTGTGTGT
The DNA here is from genome assembly GCF_011397635.1 of Epinephelus fuscoguttatus. NCBI lineage: Eukaryota > Metazoa > Chordata > Actinopteri > Perciformes > Serranidae > Epinephelus > Epinephelus fuscoguttatus. Next base: position 1,619,787 of record NC_064773.1, read on the forward strand.
GTGTGTGTGTGTGTGTGTGTGTGTACCTGAGCCAGTGTGTCGGGGTCCAGCGCTCTGGACCGATGGGACTCACTGAAGCCGTGCTGCCCGCTGCTCGAGCGCCTGATGGGCGTGTCCTCCGGCCTCCGCAGCGAGTCGTGCCGGCTCACCGTCATGGTCACGGCCGCGGCTGAGCGGCGGCGGCGCTCAGGGCTGTCAAGGGGCGGGGTCAAGCCCTGGCCCCGCCCCAGCAGCAGCTCCCTGGGGCTGAAGTGACCCGTCACCGGCGGGGAGCTTCTCTCCATCACACCTCCGTTCCCGTGGCAGTGGTTGTCGTTGGAGCGGCCGAGGGGGCGGCGGAATAAACCGTCGGTCCTCTTCCTCCTGTGACTGTCGACAGGAAGTACAAACAGTTTTAGGGTACAGTTTACAGTCACTCCGGACTGAAGGATGAATGAACGGTCGGCTCGTCTTGCTAACGACAGCATAAAGATAAAGTCAAGGACGATTCAGACGATCGTCATCTCTACGTCATTTTCCAAAGGTTTTAACTTTAATATTTGTCACCTGTGTTTCTGTGTCGAAGTTCTTCTGTAAATATTCAGTCTGATAAACACGGAGACACGGATCTGACTCTGTAACACAAAGCTCTATCTCTGTAGGGATCCTTTCATAATGCTGTCAGACACTTAGACACTGACGGTGTGAACAGAGGAGTCCAGGATGAAATGCACCATTATAAGTGAAGGAAAACTGCTCAGCCACTTCTCCTCCATAGATTAAAGTACTGTCGGTGAGGGGATGAGAGTGCAAGGTGTGTGATGTGTGCAGGCGGAGAGAGAGAGAGGAGTCACATGAGACTCAGGAGTGAGAACAGCCTGATGGTATTTATAGAGGTGAGAGAAGGAGAAGTTTAAACCATCTCTGTCTCCTCTCCTGTGATAATGGAGGTGTCTCACACACACAGACCTGTTGTAGGTCTCCGGTGGTCTGATGTCGGTGGGGGAGCTCAGCTCGCTCCTGGACCTCTTGTCGTCGGTGCTGCTGCTTCCTCCGTCGCTGTCCGCCTTCTGACTGAGCGTGTCGGACATGACGTCGGCCCTGAACACACACACAGACTCTCAGTCAGGACAGATGGCTCTGACACAGGAGAGCTGGACTAACACTACACACCAATCATCAATTAGCTGATCGATAGCCTGCAGTTAGTGACTCTCTCAGTCCAATAAGTCCGTGAATCAACACGCCGTGAAACAAATCCACCTGAAGCATCGCTGCAGCTCGTCCATGAATCACATGAGACACTGATGTTAACAAGAGCTTAAACACACTCTGCTTTAAAATGTTAAATACATGTAATAATTGAAGCTACACGCAGCGATGGACGGGGCCTCGATGATGCAGCTCTTCTTTTCTGTCAGAGTCAGACACTGCACGCAGGAGTGACATGGTGTTTTCTGCATCGAGTGTGGGTGCTCTAATGATCTGTTTCACTTTAGATTGTTCAGACAAAATTTAAGGCAACTGGATTAAATCTGTGGGAGGAGTTTGTTTAAATACAATCTGGAAATGGACACAAAATGCACAAAACTGCACAGTAAATTCAAAATGGCCGACGTCCTGTTGGGTTTACGGCTCCAAGAGACTTTTTTGTAAGTCTTGAAGTGTTTCATGTGCCAACCAAGTTTCATACACGTAGGGGAAACCAACTTCGGAGACTGCTTAGTAGAAATTTAATAGGAGGTGCCACTGAGCCATTTTTTCCCCACACAAGTATGAGACTCATAAAATATTAAATTTTACACCAGTTTTCAAATGTGTGCAAAGTTTCATGAGTTTCGAGCGAGATAAGTGTCTCAGAAAAGCAGTTTATTTCAGGTAAAAGGAAAAATAATAATTCCTTCAATTTCTATCGGGCATTACGACCTTCTGCAGTCGATGCTCAGACACTAATAACAATAAAACAATAATACAAAATATAATTTAATAAAATAAAAGGGTCCTTTTAAAGTTTGCATGGTTAAAATATACATTTTCTGAATATTACATTTTTTTAAAGAAATATTTCAACAATTTACGACCAGTAACAAAAACGCCTAAAATGACATACCCAAATTAAAATGCCTGTAGCTTCTGAACCGCTCTGACTACATGCATGCATGAGGTCTTGCCAGAAAGAAAACTCCCTGAAGTTTCTTGTGAAAGTGTCAGAAACACTCTAGGTGATACAGAGACAGAGTAATGGGCCTCTGAAGTCAGTAAAAAGTTGAAGATTTTGCCTAAAATAAAATAAAAAATGTGTTTCAGGATGAATAACTGTCTGTGGCTTCATCTGAGCAGGTAAATGACACTGTGGGGCTGTAGGCACACTATCAATGAACACTTGTTTCAAATTTGAAGAAGACTGCTCAAAGTATGACCATTCTACAGTGTTTTTACCATGAAAAGATCCAGGCGGAGCTCCAAATGACAAGTGGGTCACTCTGCTTCAAAACAGTCCTATCAGTGATCAAACAACACTCAGCCAGCTTCAAACATTGTACCTTATTGAAATCAGGTGTGATTATGATAGCTGATGTTGTTTATGACACAGAAACACCATAAAATATCACCAAATAAAGCCATATGAAACGTGAAAGTTATGATCCCACTTTCTAGACGGTATATCTCAGCCAAAAATAGTGGTAGGAGTGAGACTCTTACCTTTTATAAACCAGCTACGTCAAAAAACGGCATGACATGACTTGTCACCACTCATCATGATTTTGGACTTTGTGTGTTTAGGCTGCTCTGGTGTGAAATACATAATAAATAAAAGAAAAATGATGTTATTTTTGAAAAGTCGAGAGCTTCCTGAATCCGGCAATACCAAACATCACATGGTTTGATGATGTAGTGCGCCTGGGAGATACCATTTAACAGAGGAGGGGGGGAGTGAGGACGTCGGCGTCCTGGCGGAGTAAGAGAGGTTAAAGGGAGACTTTCAACCAGCTCTGTGTCATAACCCTGAGGGCAGTATGTGTGAATGAATTGTTGGAAACTTCCCTCCATCTAACCAGCGCCCAGATCTCCCTGATCATCTCCCTGCTAAATTTTTACTGGCTCCACGGCTGTTGCTCGAGTTGCAGGTTGTACTACATTTTCTGACACAAAGAGTACAGAAACGGATCAACCGCCTGGTGGAAATGTCACCTTCACAGCGGCGAAGATAACAAGAACAGTTGACCAATTCTTGTATTGTGCCTGATCATAATAAACTGTATCAGGTATGTAGTTAATCTGCAGATGCTCCAATTCAAAATGAGACAAAACTTTTGTATGGGTGTCAGTTTTTGAGTCACGACGAAGGACAAATTGTGTCCTGTAACAGACGGTGAGGCTCGATGTTTTTAGACGAGATGATTTCTGGAAAACTTGCAGCCCCGACCGGCCGGTTCAGAGGAGCGAGAGTCAGTGATGGAACAGTCGGTCAATAAACAGGTTCACTGCAACCACGAGAGATCATTGAGCAAACAGTTATAAATGTGTACACACAACATGAGGCTGATTGGTCCAGTAGTCTGTGAGATTAGCTGCAGACAGACAGACAGACGCAAGAGTCGCTACCTTATCTTTACATTTTACACACTAACTGTTCAGATGAAGAAGTATGACTCTATTAACATTATTTTAAGTGCAGTTTGAGTTCCTACAGAATGAGAGGTTGTGCAGTTTGTGTGTTATTTCAATTGTTTTAATTATGAAAACTGAATTTGAGGCAAAAACAAGGCAGAAAAACATCAATTTCAAAATGTAGATAATCAAAAATAAATGAAATATAAAATGGGAACAGTAAGTTTTTCATGATACCTGTTGAAAATGTACAAATAAACAAAAAACGCTTTTTAAACGATCTATATCATACATATCATATTATACAATATGTTTTATACTCTTGTGCATCTATACCACACCACATTATACTTTGTTTCCCATACTATATCATCAATATGTTATATTACATGTCTGTATTAACGTAATGTTGAAACCAAAACAATATCAAAATAACATTTTCCTACCTGGTTTTTGTCTGAGCTTCAGTTTTCTTAATTCTAACATTAAAATAATGCACCAATTATAAGAAACACACTCAAATTTAACTCTAAAATAATATAATAATGTTCATATATCCATACTTCTATGTGTTTGGGATTGATTTAATGTTTGTACAGAGGAATAAAATCTATCAGGTGTCAGAAAACTTAAATAAATATTTAAGAAGAAGGTAAAACACCTCTGAACGTCGACCACAGCTCCTCTGACACATCTCACACTGAAGCAAAATGGAAACGATATTAAAATAAAAGTGTGTGAATAAAGAGGTAGGTGTGTGGGTGTGGGTGTGTGTGTGTGTTTGCAGCCGAGCACTCGCCTGTCCTTCACCACAATGTACTGGTGAGGCACCAGGCCGTGGTTGCCGTTGTGCCGTCCCTCCCACCAGTCATGTGACGCTCGCTGGAAGAGCTGCAGGGACGCTCCCTTCTTGAAGGAGAGCTCGCGGCCCGACCGGCCCACGTAGTCGAACCTCGCCACCGCCTCCACGCCCTCGCCCTCTGCCAGAGAAAAGAGGAAGGGGGGGGGGGGAAGATAAGAGGTGAACCTGAATCTGTCAGTCAGCCGTCTCTGTGGCTTTGTTCCTCCCACAGCTCGACCAATCAGAACGCAGCATTCAAACAGTCTTTTTTATTAATCCTGATACAGAGAGAGGAGGAGGAGGAGGAGGAGCGGGAGGAGGAGGAGGGGGAGGGGGAGGGTGTGGAGAATGGAGGGAGGGAGTGTGGTGGAGGGGGAGATGTCTCCATGGCTGCTGTTGCCGTAGCAACCCCTCTCCACCAGGGACACACACAGAGGGATGGGAGTGTGGGGGCGAATTGTGTGAAGGTCAGGGGTCGTGCGTACCCTCGTCGCTGGTCTGGGTCTCTGTGCCGCCGTCGGGCTCGGCCTCCTCCAACGCCCCCGGCTCGCTGAACGGACTCTCGCTGCAGGAAGAGGAAGAAGAAGAGGAGGAAGAGGAGGAGGAGGAAGATGAAGCTCAGATCGACACACTGTCCATTCAACATGGGAACAAAAGCAGGATGAACAGATGGAGACGAGGCTGCTGATCAAGAGTCTGAGGACGTTTATGCAACAATGCAGCGCCAGCACAACGTCAAGAGTTCAGCTCATGGCAGAGGAACGACGACTGACACACAGAACCACACTGACACACAGAACCACACTGACACACAGAACCACACTGACACACAGAACCACACTGACACACACACGCTCCACACTCACTGCTTTAAAGATGCTCTGGGAAATAAAACTTGTTTCTGATGTTCTCAGGTTCACATTTATTTTTTCTGGCACTGTCTCGGCGCTCACGAGCCTCCTGAGCTGAGGAGGAAATACTGCAACTGGCGAGAGAAGATGGCTACAGAGGAGGAGATATCTTCCCTCCATCGTTACGGGAAACGTAAGGTTGCTGGTTAAAAAGATGGACGACGTCACATCACTCAGAAAGAGCGGGAGTGTTTTTCGTGAGGCCTCTCGTTCTCTGACACAAGAATTTACTTTGGGATAAATTAAGTTTTACTGAATCGAACTTCATGCCAGAAAACGCCTGACTGTAACGTAAAGATCAGAGTTCAGGAGGTTAATCTGGACGTAGAGACGCAGACACAGTGGTAACATTAAGATATTATAATGAGATGAATCTGATTAACGACCGCTGAAGTGTCAGTGAACTCACCAGTACTGGTCTCCAGTCATACACTTCTCGTACACGGGGCCGGGCAGCTCCTTGGTGTCGGGGAAGATGTTGTCGTGGTTCAGGATCACAGTCTTGATGACCTCGTTGACATGCGCCTGACAGGCCACCTGGTCCAGCGTGTCTGGTGTGGGCAGGAGGGTGGGGCCGAAGACGATGGCCAGGTTCCCAGCATCCATCATGTTCTCGTCGCTGTACTGGGAGAGGCTGAAGAGGAACATTAGCACTATTAAAATCAGTTTTCATATCTCAGTTTGGGCTCATAGAGAACACATAGCATCATATTTTATGTACACCTTCTTGATTTATCTAGAAGCTCAAATCCTGTCGTTATCACGTCTCATAGTTTGGATGAAACATCGACACTGTCTCTCTCTGGACCCAAATATCCAAAAATAATCTGCTCACACCTTCAATTAAGTTTTAATCCTTCTTCATAACCATCAGCAGTTTTCCCCAGCAGCCATTCAGTGTATTCACATTCTGTCATCACCTCTTTGTGAGGTTGTTTTCAGCGGCTGAGTCTGTGACACCTGTCATGGATTTAAGCTCCGTCTACACGTACACAAGTATTTTTGAAAAATGACATCTTCCCCTTACGTTTAAAAACATAACAGATCTGTCATACAGACTCTCTCTGTCCACACTGGAACACACAAACAACTCAAAACGATAAAGGCGACATAAGCTACGCTATAAAACTGTAGTCTCTGGCAGTCTTTAAAGGGATAGTGCAGCCAAAAATGTAAATTCAGCCATTATCTACTCACCCATATGCCGAGGGAGGCTCAGGTGAAGTTTTAGAGTCCTCACATCACTTGCAGAGATCCAAGGGGAGAGGAGGTAGCAACACAACTCCACCTAATGGAGGCTGACGGCGCCCCAGATTCAAACGTCCAAAAACACATCATTGAAACCACAAAATATCTCCATACTGCTCGTCCGTAGTGATCCAAGTGTCCTGAAGCCCCGACATAAAAAGTTGTTTGGAAAAACCTCATTTGAACTCTGTTTTTAGCCTCACTGTAGCCTGTAGCTCTGACTGCCTCTCTGGGCGCCGCGCTCACGTGGATCACTACGGACGAGCAGTATGGAGATATTTTGTGGTTTCAATGATGTGTTTTTGGACGTTTGAATCTGGGGCGCCGTCAGCCTCCATTAGGTGGAGTTGTGTTGCTACCTCCTCTCCCCTTGGATCTCTGCAAGTGATGTGAGGACTCTAAAACTTCACCTGAGCCTCCCTCGCCATATGGGTGAGTAGATAATGGCTGAATGTTCATTTTTGGCTGCACTATCCCTTTAAAAATGCAGACGCTGAGGTGGTGTGAATAATGTCAGGTATGAGCGCCACCACAGCTAACTGCTAACGTGACAAGGTGATGAAATCTTACTGTGTAGCAGAAACACAAACATTAATTTGTTTATCTCTTTATATGAGCAGAGAGCTGCAGAAACTGATGACACAAACCCTCAATTAGAAATAAAAACTGTGCAGCTTCAGGCTTTAAAACTTTCCTCCTCTGTGAAACTATTTGCTGGCAGTTAAAACCTAACTTGTGTTCAGCAGTCAGATTATTGTTTATAAACGAGTGTCTTAATAAGATGCTGATGTTAAAATGTTTCCACACTCAGTGCGCCAGCACTCACAGGACAGATAAATATTCTCTGAGTCCTCGACAGTGAAGCAGCTCCTGCTTTAATAACACTGGAGGTGAACGCACTTCACGGTGCTGTTAATAAACGCACTGATAGATTCAAGCTGCTACATCACACCTGCACATCACACTCTGCCCCCCTCCTCCTCCTCCTCTTCATCGCTGGCTGCTCTCATTCTATATTTATTTGAGAGGCTGCAGAGCTGCTGTAAGTGTGCTCCTCTCTCCTCTTTACCACAGGAGAGCTGTGTGTCCTCTCCTCAGCGTCAGGACGAGAGGAGCAACTCTGTGGAAATGGAACAACATGATGATTTGAGGCGTGAGCGGGAACTCACTGGTTGAGGAAGGCGAACAAGTAACGCATCACCACCAGCGTCGCCCTGGGGACGCCCAGCAGGATCTTACGGATGCACTGCGCTCTCTCGTACATGTTCTCGATCCCTGCGGCAAGAAACACACATCAGAAGAGCTGTCATCATCATCATCATCATCATCGTCAGTCCTGAGACAGTGAGAGGTGTCTGTGAGACGACAGCAGCAGACGGATCTTTATCTCTGCTGAGGAGGACGAGTTTCACAAACACAAAGAGACGCTGAGGAGACACAAAGACAGGGGAACTGAGAGGGGACGAGTGTGTGTGTGTGTGTGTGTGTGTGTGTGTGTGTGTGTGGGCTGAAGAGAAATTCAGTCTTTATTTCCACATCAGGATAATTAATGTTCATTAACAAGCTTCCTGGAAGCAGCACAAACGTTCAGGTCACATAAACGACCAAAGGAGTCCCAAATATTTTCATTAAAGTCATTTCCAAACCTTTTCAAGATTTTTCAAGGACCCCAAACCAAATTTCCATGACTATTCACAACATATGAGTACACAGCACTGCACGCTTTACACCAAATGTTAAATATTGAATCATAATCATTCTATGCAGTAACCCAAACGTGACGTCTCGACACACATCAGAGCTGCGTTACGTCAAAAGCTACAGAAAATAAATCTGCCGTCATGCTGCGTAATGTGGAAGATTATCTGCACAAGTTTAATGTAACAAATCATTTCTTTAAACATAACAAAATTCCATGATTTTTCCAAAACTTTCAAGGACTTTACCAACACCATGACCTCTCCAAGCCTGGAAACTGAGAAATTCAGTGAATTTTTTCCACGTTTTCTTTGCAGGAGTCAGGGGAAAAATCCATACAGCAAAGTATCATGATATCTTTGTGTGGCGGTATCATGTCGTCACACACAGTGCCAGGTATCAGGTTTTTATTATATGAATTATTAATATTACCAATACAAATTATACTACTAGGTAGCTACAAGAATAATCTTTTTCAGTCCATTAGAGACATTTTACTGTGATAAAAATATCTGAAACAGACTGAAAACTTTATCTTAACAGATCAAACGGATGCAGACAAAGTTTTTCTTTGGGGACAAAATTCACATTTGAAAAAAGTACAAAATCACATATATCATATCAATCATATATATATATACATATATATATATATATATGTCTTTAATGTACAGGACAGAGTGAAATGGGGTGAGAGAGAGGGTGGGGGAGCAAATGCAGCAAATGGTTGCAAGCCGGACTCGATCCTACGACCGCTGCAGCGAGGCACTGCCTCTGTACATGGGGCGCCGGCACTATCCACTACGCTACCGATGCCCCAAATCACAATATATTTTATTGCAAAAAATATATTGCAACACGATAAGAGCCAGTCAGGCTGTAACCTGTGACAGGCTGTCATGATACAGTCACATATATGGAGTTTATTCACGTAGGTTTCCATCAGCAATGGTTTGTGACAGAATCAGAGAGGAGAGGGAGAGACGCTGTGCTGCTGCCAGAGGAGCCGCTGAATGAGTTCCCTCTGAGCGGACGCCACAGTTTATTCCTACTGAAGCTACTCCTCTTTCTGGAACCACCAAAGAGTCCATCATCATTTCACTGTCAGCCATGCTTGTTGTTGCCGTGGGTAACGGTATGACGTCAGTATGTCAACAAGTCCAAATATTGCGATATGAATTTTTCTTATTCTACATTAAAAATTATACCAGTATTATCATGAAGGAGATGATGTGACAGCCCTACTGGAGACACTGATTAAGTAAGGGTTAGTCCACTAGTAGGTGTGTTCCAAATGGTTTTAATGCATGACGTGGGGGCGAAGAACTACCCGACGCGCAGCAGTAAACAGATGGCGTTACTCACGGACGCAGGAAATGAGGTCATTGAACCTCTCCTTGGGGAACAGCGGGTTCTCCAAACCTCTGAAGTAAAGCTTCAACACTCCAGCCACCGAGTTGATGTCATGGTTGCTCTCCTCATCAATCAGCGGGTCGTTACCTGGACGACGAGACAGAAACAGTCAGTCACACCCTGACCCGCCTGACGCTTCTGATCACGTGACCTTCAGGTCGACCTCTCACCTCTCTCGAAGGAGTTCTTGATGTCGTTGACCTCCACCTGTGACCCTGACACCCGGAATATACCCTGATGCTGAAGACCTGTTGGGAGCAGACGGGTGTTTGTCTGTCAGTCTGTCGGGTCGTCATGGTAACCTCACTGAATTTTTAATATCTTATCAGAGCTTTCATCTGAGGAAACTGAATCAATGTTTTTCAAGACTTTTAAAGACCTGCAGATACAGCTGATTACTCTTTTAAAAAGTGTCAGCATTTAATTAGAACAATAAACTCTAAACACTAATCACATCTTTCAAACCAGAGTTACAGGTGATTCACAACATACGATACCATAGGATTAAAACAAAAATAACAACTACAGATGTCTGCTTCTGATCAGTAACAGCTGGGTCAGATCAAAGCTGGATGTCGACGAGTGAAACTCACCGTGTAGGTTGATGTAGCGGATGCAGCTCTCCACAAGCAAAGGTATGGCTTTGGTTGAATCCTGTGAACAGTCAGCAGGTTCACAGTCAGGACTGATTATTGATTATTGACTCTGGAGTTCTTCTCCACTCCTGGTTCTGAGTCTGAAATTTTAATACTTCTGTACAGTCTCAAACCACTGCATTAAACTACTGAAGCACACAGATTATAGCGTAAAACTTCACATTTTGCTTAAAGGCATAGTGCAGCCAAAAATGTAAATGCAGCCATTATCTACTCACCCATATGCCGAGGGAGGCTCAGGTGAAGTTTTAGAGTCCTCACATCACTTGCAGAGATCCAAGGGGAGAGGAGGTAGCAACACAACTCCACCTAATGGAGGCTGACGGCGCCCCAGATTCAAACGTCCAAAAACACATCATTGAAACCACAAAATATCTCCATACTGCTCGTCCGTAGTGATCCAAGTGTCCTGAAGCCCCGACATAAAAAGTTAACAGTCAGAGCTACAGGCTACAGTGAGGCTGAAAACAGAGTTCAAATGAGGTTTTTCCAAACAACTTTTTATGTCGGGGCTTCAGGACACTTGGATCACTACGGACGAGCAGTATGGAGATATTTTGTGGTTTCAATGATGTGTTTTTGGACGTTTGAATCTGGGGCGCCGTCAGCCTCCATTAGGTGGAGTTGTGTTGCTACCTCCTCTCCCCTTGGATCTCTGCAAGTGATGTGAGGACTCTAAAACTTCACCTGAGCCTCCCTCGGCATATGGGTGAGTAGATAATGGCTGGATTTACATTTTTGGCTGCACTATCCCTTTAAGGAGACATTGATAAGAGTACATAAGATTATTGATAGACACTAGATGAAATGTTTTTGTTCATTTTAACCTGAAAAACATCCAGAGCAGTGTGTGCAGCCTCCTCACAGGCTGCAAGTACAACTTCCACCAATCAGGATCAGTCTTCTTGCAGCCTGTGAGCTTCTAACCTGACTGTAACACTGAGGAGGACATAACGCACGTCCAACACCTGACCGTTAGCAGAAACACACAGAAACAACCTTCAGTCTGAGCGAGGTGAAACTTTACCTGGTGCTTGCTGTGGGAGTTCTTCCGCCCGCGACTGAAACAAACAGAGAGAGTCTCAGTTTCACAGAAACAGGTGAGGTCACACTTCTTCTTGTTATCATGAGGAGAGAATCTGCACTGTGACATAAAACATCACAGGAAGTCATACCTGGTAGTCAGCAGCTCAGCTTTGTATCCTGGAGGAGAAACACAGAGCCTCTGATTAACGTCTGAGTTATAAAATATGAGGCAAAGAAGCAGTGAGACAGTGTGTGTGTGTGTGTGTGTGTGTGTTACCTTCTGCTAAAGCTTTCTTCAGTATGTCATGTTTGGCCTGCAGTTTGGAGATCAGATTACTGCCCTCCAGATACTCACGGAATTTCTACAGATTCAGAAATAAAAACACACTTTTATCCTCTGTCGTCTCCTGAAGCCGCTCAGAGCTGAGCTCAGGGTCAGTGCAGGCTTTATAAATTATTATTAAAGATTTACAATGAGCAGCCACTTTAATATGACGCCGCATTATCGTATACAGAATGAAATTAACTGCAAAAATGTATCTTCTGTTTTTAAAATGGCTGCCGTCCAGCCATGAAACACAACCCCAGCTTCCTCCTGATCCTGCCTCACTCTAATACAGGAGTACACTAGTTAAATTTAAGACTTTTTAAGTATCACCTTAAATGAAATTTAAGACCAAACTTGTGATAGAAACACACACCAACTATACACTCTGTGTTTGGCGCAGTTGCTGTAAACATGTACATTTATATCTTCTCTTTATCATTAATCTATGTTCTGTATTTATTCTATATCCTGTTTATTCTGGATATCAATATTACATTACTCTGTACATCTGCTTAGAAGCTAAAGACAGAAGCTAAAGACGTTTCCTGTGTAGTTCCCTTACCGTGAAGTAGAAGAGCTCCGTCTCCTGCTGATTGGCTCGCTTCTTGGCCAGACTCGGTTTGTTCAAGTATCCGTCCGACACGCTGGACTTGACCGACTCGGAGGACGGGCTGTGGGTGAAGCTCTGAGAGACGTCGAAGTCCTCCAGCACCGTCATGTCCTGCAGGGTGGTCAGAGTCGCCCCCCAGGTCTTCTTCACCTGCAGAGGGACAGACAAACGGGACTAGGACCAGCTCACATGATTCGTATGTTCAGCTGCAGAGTGAGCGCTCGTTGCTTTACACCGCTCTCCGGTACAGGCAGCTGCAGACACAGAGTCTGAGCGAGACAGGAGTGTTTTTTAAAGTCTTTGCTCCCTCGTCTTGGTGTCAAGTCACCTTAAACTAAATTCTGTTAGAGGTCCAGGTGATTTTAAAAACAGGATTAAGGACCGTCCGACCGCTGAATGCACACTGAAACACTGTTGTTGTTCTGTCTGAGATTTTTTCTGCGTGGTTAGTGCAATGTTGTGTTAACGCTAGTGCTGCTGCTCTGTCTCCACACCTGCACAGATTTCACTAAGACGTGCTCACATCAGTGGCTGTAGGGGACTGATATCATAACTTTAACTAATTATATCTATAGTAAATTCAACTGCGTCTCTTCTGTGAGTTTAAATACGGAGCCTTCCAGCATTGACAGGCCTCCACCCTCACCACACCCTCTGCATCTGTTGTGTTGGTGCAGCAGACTCAAATCATCCCTCTTACAAAGCTCTATTTTCCTGTGATGAAGAGAGGACGTTGGTTCCTGCAGAGAGAAGAAGAAGAGCATCCTGCACGAGGTCACTCCCAAATAACTCCACCCAAATACTGCATCCATCACTGAGAGACAGACCTCAGCCGGTCAGGACTGTTTCCTGCTCTCAGAGCTCAGAGCTGCTGCACCACAGTTTATTCTCCACCTTTAAAGAAAGACTGGAGCAACATCTGTGCTCTGCTGAACCTGAATGCAACAACACCAGAATAAATGTCACGACTGCACAAAGCTTCACGGATCAGCACGTATGAATTATGAATCGTTTCAGATGGAGTCTCAGTCTCCTTGGCGTCTGATGAAGTGTGTGTGTGTGTGTGTGTGTACAGTACGTATGCAAAGTGTGTTTGTATTTACAGCAGGATAATGGGTGTAACAGTGTTTTTATTTGTACATGATAATCAGGCTCTGTGTGTGTGTGTGTGTGTGAGAGACGTGCAGATGCAGCTCATTAATCCAGACTCCTTCAGCAGTTTTCTGCCCTTCAGGGCGAGTTAACAGCTGCCCTCTGTGCACACGACACAACAACAACACAACACACACTGCAGCCCGGTCGCCTTCAGATGGCACCAGTTTATTTTTAGAGGTTACATCTGCTCCATTATCGCCCCATTAAAACTGTATAAATTACCATAACTCTGAGCAAAGTTCGGACCTGTCTGATAAACATGTTGGTCTGTAATCAGGGACGAGCTTGAGTCAAAATATCTCAGCAACTACTGGACCAGCAGTCAGAAGAGTTGGTGCAGACGTTAAAGGTTTGAGTGCAGACTGATGTCACACCGTCCACATCTCAGAGAGTTTCAGTGACTCAAATAGTTATTAAGCTCATTAGGAGACGTGGCTGGAAAACAACTGATTAAAAGGGAACTTTGGTATTTTCTAACCTGGACTCTATTCTCCATGTAGGGCTGGCTGTATACCAGTTCGTACCGAAAACTGGTCTTTATGTTCGTTATGATATGAATTTTTCATATACCGCATTACCGGTGAATAGCCCAACAACGTCTGGAACGTGCGGAGTGGGAAAGTGTTCCAGCAGGGACCCATTTCACCACTGCACACCACAGGTGTGCTAGAGCCGGTGAGAGTGAGAGCATAGAGGAAAGTGTAGAGGCGAGAATGGCTGCTGGAGAGAGTCCTGAAAGCGAAGCAACTGCACACGTTGTTGAAGAAGAACACGATGACCCAGAAGAACTCCAAAAAGGAGCCATGTCTGTCGTCTGGAGGTTCTTCGGTTTTAAAAGGTCAGACGTGGAGCAAACGACCATCTCCTGCAAATGCTGTTGAGCAAAAGTTGTAGTCGGAGGTGGCAACACAAGCACTTTGCTGCACCACCTTAGCTGTAAGCATGTTTTAGAGTACCAAGAATGTCTAAAGCTGAGATCCGCACCCTCCACATCTCCACACTGTACTGATTATGCAAACTTGGTTCAATAAAAATGTTCTATTTTGATTGCAACCATAATCATTCTAATTCTTTAACTTCATTACTGCCACCCTATTGGCAACCATACTTTGAAGGGGTCATGCATTTACCTGTGTGTGGACATGAAAAAACATGATACAGTCCTTATGACAGTAAAATGGGCTGTTTAAAGCCGATGTACTGCAGTAACCCTTTTTGTTTTAGAAGAAAATGTGGGCAAGACCACTCCAAAACATTGTCAAATACCGTGGACACAATATGATTTTTAAAAATCTGTCATACCGCCCAGCCCTACTCCCATGTCTCTGTGTCTCAGTGACCTCGAACTATGACTACACACTGACTGTATCTGTGGTGTTACCATCTACTGTCAGCTGCTGTTCACACAGAGTGACCTAGATCAGTATAAAAGTTATTCATTCACGCTGATAATGACCAAGTGAAGAAATATTTTAGTGGTTTTAGGGGATGTGCTGGTGAAGCAGTGACTCTGGGACAAAATCAAGTACTGGAAACAGCCTTCAACGTGTTGTTGTGATGCTCTGAGTGATAAAATAAAACACGTCTTCACTGTTGTTTCCTCGTTAAAGGGATAGTGCACCCAGAAATGTAAATCCAGCCATTATCTACTCACCCATATGCCGAGGGAGGCTCAGGTGAAGTTTTAGAGTCCTCACATCACTTGCAGAGATCCAAGGGGAGAGGAGGTAGCAACACAACTCCACCTAATGGAGGCTGACGGCGCCCCAGATTCAAACGTCCAAAAACACATCATTGAAACCACAAAATATCTCCATACTGCTCGTCCGTAGTGATCCAAGTGTCCTGAAGCCCCGACATAAAAAGTTGTTTGGAAAAACCTCATTTGAACTCTGTTTTTAGCCTCACTGTAGCCTGTAGCTCTGACTGCCTCTCTGGGCACCGCGCTCACGTGTGTTCATGTGCTTTCACTGGTCTCGCACGCAAGCGAGAGAGAGGCAGTCAGAGCTACAGGCTACAGTGAGGCTAAAAACAGAGTTCAAATGAGGTTTTTCCAAACAACTTTTTATGTCGGGGCTTCAGGACACTTGGATCACTACGGACGAGCAGTATGGAGATATTTTGTGGATTCAATGATGTGTTTTTGGACGTTTGAATCTGGGGCGCCGTCAGCCTCCATTAGGTGGAGTTGTGTTGCTACCTCCTCTCCCCTTGGATCTCTGCAAGTGATGTGAGGACTCTAAAACTTCACCTGAGCCTCCCTCGGAATATGGGTGAGTAGATAATGGCTGCATTTTCATTTCTGGGTGCACTATCCCTTTAAGACTTAAAGCTCATGAACACACCGAAGTCAGAGGAACGTGTTCCCATCAGAGGAGCACCTGAACGCAGCATCACTCTCACCGCAGCCTTGTGTTCATGAGTTTAACATGTGGAGAAGTTGAAAGCTTTACAGGCTGATGAGAGGAGTCAGAGCTGCTGAGCTGTGATTGGACAATCTCTGGTCAGGTCTAACGAACAGCCAGTTATCTTTGAAATATTTTTTCAAGCTCAGCTTCTTTACGATATGTGCTGCAGTATCTGTGTGTCTGACCTCTTCGTTCTCGATCTTCAGAGACGCCAGGCGGGTCTGCAGCTGCGTGAGGCGGAGCGTCAGCTCAGCCTGGACCTGCGGCTGGGAGGCGATCTGGGTCACCTGACAGGAAGTGGAGCGATAACAACAGGATTAAATCAGAAAATAAATTTCTGTTCAGGAAAAACAAAACTCAGACATGTGACCTGATGTGAAATAAAATGGTTTCTGATGAACTTAAACTTCAGAACAAAATGACAGAGTCTGTGTTTCATACACTGACTGTGTCTGTGTGCAGCATACAGACTGTGAATAAACTATGATGTACTGACTGCGTCTCCCATGTGTGCCTGGAAGCCGAAGCGCTGCGGGGGGCAGAAGGCGGTGGGGTAGAGGCCCAGCAGACGCTGCCTGTCTCGGGCGGGGTCCAGGCCCTCCACGGCCCCCTCCAGCACCTCCAGCCCCGCCCTCCTGGAGGCTTCAAGGCTCAGCTCGGCTGATAGGTAGGTCCTCAGAGCCCGGCTCAGACTGGAGTGGTACCCTAGGTCACAGCACTGACACACACAGAGGACACATGTTGACACACACACCGACCTGTCTGTATCGATGAGAGGAAACAGAGGTGTGTACTCACGTCGATGATATCGGGCAGGTCGTGGATGTAGTATTTAAAGACGGAGGCGTTGGTGGCTTCCAGAGTCAACAGATACTCGTTCCTGGCTTTAAGAGTCTTGAGTTTGTTCTCAGAGTACTTCGCCTTTCTCTGATGAAGAAACAAACACAGACTGTGTGTGAGCAGAATCAGAAACAGTTCTCTTTTCATCGTCTGTCATTGACAAAATGTGGATGACAGTATTGAGAAGCCCCTCCCCCTGCCTCGTACCTTCTCCCTCATCTTCTCCATCTTGCGGGCGGCGTTGCGTCTCTGGTGGCGCTCTTCTATCCGCAGGCCGAACACAGGCTCCACCCCTCCTCCTGTCCCCGACACGCCCTTCACACGGCCCTCCTGACGCTCCGCCTCCCGCAGCTTGGTCTCCGCGCTGATCGTCTCCACGTGGTACATGTGATACGTCTTCATCACCTAGGTAACAAGAGCACACAGTAACACAGGAAGTGGAGAACGTTACACTGCAGCTGAATGTTGTTACTCGTCAAGGTTATCAGAGCGATGTGTCTGGGATCAATGTTTGGACAGGAAGCTGATGAAACATCTCTGAGGATCAAACACGTCCTCTTTGGTCTGATTCATTCTGTACAAGAAAGAATATTTCAATAATATTTAAACTTTAATTTGATGCTCTGTCTGCGTCTCTTACAGCCTCCGGGCAGAAAGAAATGACACATGTCTGATTCTCAGAGACCTGCTGACACACTCCATCATCACTGTTACCGAAGACAGTTTGTTCCACTTACGGTGTAAAGCTCGTTCAGAAGTTTCATCAGGTCTTCCTGAAGCTGGAAGAGGATCTCCTTACTCTGATAGAGGAGTCAAAGACACAGAAACATCATCAGCATCACATTCATACCCGTCTTATGTGTATCTGTATCGCTACTTTTCAGAATAACATTTTGTGTGTATCAGTGGCGTGGCGTCCATTAAAGGCCCGTCCCCCTCCTGCAATCCCTACTGAGACATACTGAAAGTGTCACTGCTCTTTTTGTACAGTTTTGGTTACAGCCTCTCTGCACCTCCCGACTCTCCTATCTTCAGTGTCACTCTTTTACAAAAAAAAAAAAGCAAAAATTTTGCACCCTACATCCAGTTCTTTCCTGTGTGAGGTGTCAACCAATCAGGGGCCACCAGGAACATCTGAACATATGACACACACACTGTCACTGGGCGGAGAAAACACACCTGTCGTCCCACAGACAAACTGCAGGCAGCAGGTTTCTGTATTAATGTCTAATTTATGTGACAGTAACAACTGAGAGTGACACAAACAAAATTAAGTTTTATTAAAATATTTACATATCTCTCTTTTAAAATCTGAGTCAGTGAGCACACTCATCCAAGAAGCTTCTGGTGCAGAGTCACAGGCTTTACATTACGTTCAGGTGTGAACCCTTACAGAGTCGTTGAGGTCACCCACGTTATCACCCACCTACAATGCAGTCTTGGGATCCCTTCTCAGACGACTTCACAACCATTCACACCTGGACCTATCTGACCCTTAAGGTGCGGACACACCAAACCGACATCAAAGAACTAGCAGCGACGAAAGTCAACTGTTGCGTCGTCTACGTCGCCTCACGTCGCCCTGTGTCAGTTGCATTTGAACACACTACACGGACTACATCCGACGGCCAAGTAGCACGTACGTTCTGCGCCTGCGTGAGAGAGAGCGGAGTGAGAGAGTGGTACATCCTGTCAGCCGAGGGGTTTCCTATCTGTGCAGCCGAGCACCGCAGCACCTCCACGGACTATTACATCCAGACGGTCCCGGTGTTTCCTCCGCAGGCTCCACTTCACTCAGCTGCCCGATAAACCCGCTGCTTCTTCCCACTTTAACCTGAATAACAAACCAGGGCTCGGTGCTCCGGTTGGATCCAAACGGAGAGCCGGGGCTAGCTCAGAGACTAGCGGAGGCTAACTGGCTGTGCTTCCCTCCGGTCATGCTGCGGCTAACGCTCCGCTAGCCGCTCCCAGCTAGCTCCGGTTTGTTATTCAGGTTAAAGTGTGAAGAAGCAGCGGGTCTGTGGGGCAGCTGAGTGAAGTGGAGCCTGAGGAGGAAGCACCGGTTAGCCCCGGTTTCACTACAGGCAGATTCACTCGCTACAGGGGCGAGGAAATAAAACCTGAACAGCCAATCAGAGTGATCTCTCTCACCGACAAGCTCCGCCACCGATTCAACATGCTCAATCGGCCGAAAAGACGCCGACGCCGAAGTGCAGACGGTGCGGGACACACCGCAAAAACTAGGCCGACAGACGCTCACCGACGGCCCGACTTTGGTCGACGGCTGACTGTCGGCTTGGTGTGTCAGGGCCTTAACAACACACAAGATGGCCAGGTGGGTGAACGACTCATGTGACCTCAATGACTCTGTAAGGGTTCACACTCACGCTGAGTTTAAAGCCTGCGACTCTGCACCAGTCTGTTAAAGCTGAAGAAGCTTCTTGAATAAGAGGCGAAATGTCTTCAAGAGACTCAACCTGTCCAGCTGCCTACGATACAACAGCAGTCATTTCTGTGAATTTGGCAGCACATCCAACCAGCCTCACACCCACAGACCATGTGTAACCAGACCAGCTCAGGACCTCCACATCCAGTGTCTTCACCTGTGAGATCGTCTGAGAGCAGACACCTGAACAGCTGATGCAGAAAACGGTTCAGTGAAGCTCGTCATCCTCACCAGAGTCTGGACCTGACAGCAGTTTGTCCTCGTCACTGAGTTGTGTTCTAGTAAGGCAGGTTGGATGTACTGCCAAATTTACAGTAATATATTCTTTTTTTTAGTAAACACTATTTCTTTGGTATTTTGGTCTTTATATTGGACAGTTTTTATGACTGAAGACAGGAAACAGGAGGAGAAACAGAGGTATGTCAGCGACAAAGAATCAGACAGCTGTGTGGCACTGACACACTGTATAAACATACTAATCAGCAGTTGTGTGAATAAACTCAGGTAAATAAAAGCTTCGACCACACACAGAAGAATTGGTGGATCTCTGCGGCGGCTGCTCTCCAACATGGTTTCAGTCTCATGCATTAAACAGCTCCATCAGTGTGTGTGTGTGTGTGTGTGTGTGTGTGTGTGTGTGTGTGTGTGTGGCAGCGCCGCGCTGCATTAATATTACATTATGCTAAATGACTGTGGAATCCCAGGACGGATGGAGCCCGTTCCCATAGCGCCCGCTGAGGAAAAGATCAGCTGAGCCTGTCGCCATGGCCACAGGGCTGTCGGCGTTGTCATGGCCACCGAGCCGTCTGTCTTGGCCCGGCGTCCCTCCTCAGAGCGGAGTTTGTGATGTGATGGAGGTCTTACTGTTTATAGCTGCTGGCAGCCGCTGCACTTTAGTTAGCATGAATAAAAGACGAGCAGGAAGGGAGATTAATAATGAACGTGGCGAGCTAAAGTTAGAGGCGGTTTGCGGCCGTGTGTGTGTGTGTGTGTGTGTGTGTGTGTGATTTGTTAAAGTGTGAGGCAGCTCGACGGAGCTCAGGGGAAACTGACTTTACTTTTCATTAAAATCAACTCTGGTTCTTTAAAGTCAGCCAGATGAAGAAACAACAAGCCTGCGGGACACGAGGACAACGACTCCCTGCACGGCACGGTTACTCACATACTGAGATACTTTTACTTTACTCGAGTCACCAGCCACTTTATTAGGTACACCTTGCTGGTACCAGGTTGGACCCCCTTTTTAATTCTTGGTGTCATAGATTCAACAAGGTGCTGGAAACATTCCTCAGAGATGTTGGTCCATATTGACATGATGACATCACACAGTTGATCCATGATGAGAATCTCCCGTTCCAGCACATCCCAAAGGTGCTCTATTGGACTGTGTCAAGTATCTTCTTACTATATAATGACAAAATCTCTGTCTGTGTGTGTGTTCCACGTTTTTCTCCTCACTGACTTGGTCAATCCATGTGAAATTTGGCACAGTGGTAGAGGGTCATGGGAGGATGCCAATGAAGCAATATTACATCAGTTGGCCAAAGGGGGGCGCTATAGCAACCCATTGAAATGTCAAACTTTGAATGGGCATATCTCATGCCCCGTATGTGGTAGAGACATGAAACTTTGCACAGAGATGCCTCTCCTCACGAGGAACACATTTGCCTCAAGAACCCATAACTTCCGCTTATATAGATTTTCCGCCATTTTGAATTTGTTGAAAAACACTTCAAATGGATCTCTTCCTAGGAAGTTTGAGCGATCTGCATGAAACTGGGTGAACATAATCTAGGGAGCAATATCTAAAGTTCCCTCTTGGCAAAAGTTGGAAAACTTCCTAAAACTGAGCTTCTATAAGGCAATGAATATTGCGGAGGGCGTGGCTCATCACATAAAGGTGTAGAACATCTCAAGGGTTTCACCCATCACCACGCAACTTTGTAGGCATATGACCACACATAATCTGAGGGGACCCCTCCATTATTGAGCCCATCAAACAAAATGGGGGCGCTAGAGAGCTCATTTCTTATCTAGGCCTAACCGCCATATGGATTTTTACTAAACTTGGTAGATATGTAGAACAGGACGCCTCAAGGTGACTGGAGAAATTTAACTCTAATTGGCAACTGGGTGGCGCTATAACAACAGAAAAATGCTTCAAAATGGCTAAAATGCGACCGATCGCTGTGGCTCCCCCTGTGGACCAATGTTGGTGTTGTTTCTAATGTTTGGTATGACTAAGTCATGGTATGGTATGCTGTACATAATCACGGAAACTGTCAGTGTGTCATTCTGTCAGTCAGTCGTTCTGTCTGTCCCACGTTTTTCTACTCACTGACGTGGTCAATCTATGTGAAACTGCACATAGGCATTGAGGACTGGCATAGGTAGAAGGTGACAAAGCTACCAATGGCTATGGACTAGTTCTCTAGTATTTGAATGTTCATAATTCCAGCTCAGCAGCCGGCCTCAGTCTCTCTCATTTCAAGCTGCAGACAGTTTGGTTTTTAGTTTCTTAATGAAAATAAAGTTTATAGGACGTAACAATGCACAGAGAATATTTTCTAAAATAAGTCACAAAAAAAGATCCTCACATTTATCTCTGTAACCAAAAGCTTTAAATAACAGACTCAATCATAATAAAACACCATCAAAACCATCCACTTCTGATACTTTAAGCACATTTTACATGTAATACTTTATACAAGATTTTAACGCAGGACTTGTATTAGTAATTAAATATTTTTACAGCGTGGTACTGGAACCATTCCTCACTTCAGTCTCACTGAAAAGAGTTTCCGTCTCTGATCTGAGATGAATCCTGCAGCGTGCTGAGATCTCAAAGCAATTACATATCAATAAATAACGACTCATTTTTCCTACATGTAAAGAAAACCTGCAGCGTTTATTACATTTTCTTTCCCTCCTCTCTGCGCAGCCGGCGTCCATGCTCGACTTCACAACCCATTAGTGGAGAGACTGCGGCAGATTTAAAGCCGGACACTGAGGGGACTCCGCCTGGAACATTTATAAAGATTTACAGTAAAACGTTTGGTTTATAACGGCTATAAAACATCACCTTAATTATGGTTTATTACTCAGGTCACACGTGTCATCTTCGTCCTGAGAGTAAGAGCTGCAGACTGACAGGAAGTGGCCCAATCAGAGGATAAAACCCACCCAGTGGTCATAAAGGTATTGATCTCTGTCTGTGTCTCTCAGCCTCGACATGTGAATCTTTACAAACACAAATCTACAGTTTGATCAGTGATTCAAACAGCTGCTTATTGAAGGTTTTAATCAAACACACTGGAGGACATTTGTTGGGGACTATTTTCAGCAGCGGATTAATTCATGTGGCGCTGTAGTGAATTTGTGTGATGATGAAGATGATCTTACCCTCTTCAGCAGGCGGGCAGAGTCCTCGCTGATGTGCGTGAGGCGGCTGATGACGTTGTTCAGGTAGAGGTCACTGAGGGTGGCGTGGTCCTTACTCTCCCTCCTCACCTGCAGGACAGAGACAAGCTGACGATGGAACGTCTCATGTTTTCAGATTTCTTGTTATAAAAAAGGTCGACAGCACTAACACCAGAGTTCCTACACGTTGTTAAACACAGGACTTCCTCTCAGATTCAAGGACCCAACACGTCACAGTATGAGACACAGATCAGAGCTCATCACTGCTGACTTGAGGACTTATGAAAGCTGCTTCATCCATGGCGTGAACTTCTATTGATTTGCTGCAGGCTCTGAACTCATAAGCCAGACTTTGTGAATGTCTTTGGTGAACAACGGGTCCTGGAATTTACATTTTCCAAGAAGACCTGTAGGTTAAAGCTCCAGTGTTCAGGATTCAGAGGAATATACTGTCAGCAATGGAATAAAAAATAATCAGTGTTTTCTTTATGTATATAATCAGCTACAAAAATCAGATTGGTTGTGTTCTGGTTCCCTCAGAATGAGCTGTTTATATCTACACAGGGAGCAGGTCCTCGTCTACAGAGATCACCATGTTGCACTGCCATGTTTCTACAGTAGCCCAGAATGGACAAACCAAACACTGACTCTAGATAGAGACATTTGAGTGTAGCTAGCAGCCCCTCTGTGACCAGAGCGTCACTGATCTGTAACATCAAACGTCTTCCTTTTTCCTGCTGTAAATCAGCTGGTCTGTTTGTTTCTGAGAGGAGGAGACCTCTGCGGATAATTTGGCTCAAAGTAAAAACTTCCTGAACATCTGGGGTCGTATTCACAAACCTCCTGAGAACTCTCTCACAGAGCTCTGAACTCAGCCTAAATTTTTTTCGTAGGAGTCCGAGCTTAGGAGTGATTTAGGAAAGTTGTCAGAGCGACTCTGAGCGAGGAAGGGACAGAAACTGTGACCTCAGTGAGGGGGTGTGGTCATCAGAGACACGCCCCTCTGTGAGCCTGTAAGGTGAGGACACCCAGTGGAAATAAAATGAACTGCTGACTGTGAACGCGTTGTCAGTGTTAGTGTCATCACTGCTGATGGAAGGTTGAGACAGACTCAACTCATCACTGCTGCACTGATGCCTTTTTCCATTTTCCTAAATATCAACCACACATATTCTCCCTGCCCGATCTGATCTGTAGCGTTTCATTTACTCACTGTCATCCAGTGTTTGGAGAATATTTCTCTGACCTCTTTGTGTTTCCACCATTTTCTCCTCTTAACTGTCTGCTCCAAACAGTTTTTCACCTGAGGAGCTTTTTTAAGGCCTGAGATGCTCTGAATAACTTTTATCTTGACAAGGACCTAGTCTTAACTTTAAGGGGAAATTCTAAGAAAACAATTCTAAAGGTGCGGACACACCAAACCGACATCAAAGAACTAGCGGTGACGAAAGCCAACTGTTGCGTCGTCTACGTCGCCTCACGTCGCCCTGTGTCAGTTGCATTTGAACACACTACACGGACTACATCCGACGGCCAAGTAGCACGTACGTTCTGCGCCTGCGTGAGAGAGAGCGGAGTGAGAGAGTGGTACATCCTGTCAGCCGAGGGGTTTCCTATCTGTGCAGCCGAGCACCGCAGCACCTCCACGGACTATTACATCCAGACGGTCCCGGTGTTTCCTCCGCAGGCTCCACTTCACTCAGCTGCCCGATAAACCCGCTGCTTCTTCCCACTTTAACCTGAATAACAAACCAGGGCTCGGTGCTCCGGTTGGATCCAAACGGAGAGCCGGGGCTAGCTCAGAGACTAGCGGAGGCTAACTGGCTGTGCTTCCCTCCGGTCATGCTGCGGCTAACGCTCCGCTAGCCGCTCCCAGCTAGCTCCGGTTTGTTATTCAGGTTAAAGTGTGAAGAAGCAGCGGGTCTGTGGGGCAGCTGAGTGAAGTGGAGCCTGAGGAGGAAGCACCGGTTAGCCCCGGTTTCACTACAGGCAGATTCACTCGCTACAGGGGCGAGGAAATAAAACCTGAACAGCCAATCAGAGTGATCTCTCTCACCGACAAGCTCCGCCGCCAATTCAACATGCTCAATCGGTAGAAAAGCTGCCGCCGCTGAAGTGCAGATGGTGCGGGACACACTGCAAAAAGTAGGCCGACAGACGCTCACCGACGGCCCGACTTTGGTCGACAGCCGACCGTCAGCTTGGTGTGTCAGGGCCTTAAGAATTGTCTTAGAATTTCGTCACTAGGAGCGACTGTGTACCAGGAAGCTTTGTGAAACACTGATCTGTAACATGAAACTGTTTTATTCAGTGTTTTTCCTGGTTTAAATCAGCTGCTCTGTTTGTTTCTGAGAGGAAGAGACCTCTGAGGATAATTCAGCTCCTGAACAATGAACACTGAAGGAATTCAAACCAGGAGAAGTTTCAGCTGGTTGTAATCTGCAGTCCTCATCACTAGATGCCACTAAATCCCCCTAAATCTGACACACTGGACCTTTAATGTGAGCTTTCTTGCTGATATATAACAGCAGCATTTAGCATGCATGTGATGGTCGTACTTTCTCGAGACATGTGATGCAAGAAACACATGCAGACAGCAGAACGTTGCTTGTAAACTAACGATAAGTGAGAAAAAAAATGAAAAGAACTTCAGTTTCTATTCTTGCGCAAAATCTATAAATTTAAACACTTTCAATGTCTGTTTTCGTCCATTTTCTAAATCTTTCAAGCTCTTGATTTTCCCCCTCAAATTCACAAAATTTAAAGGATGAAAAGGACCCATGGGACCCCGGTCAAACACAAACAGCTGACCTGGTTTAACAGCAGGTACCAGCAGTTGACTGGAGACAGCAGGTTCTGATCCTTTCTGAAAGACAAACAGAGACAGATCCTTTAAGTGAAGTAAAAACACACCAGCTTATGTCAACTACACTTCCTGTGTGAACAAATACTCTAATGTGAGAAAGACAAAGTTAGCAACTAGCTGACAAACACAGAAACACACTCATTATTGTGCGAACAGCTTGTTCAACTGTCTCTAAGATGCAAAAAAAATCTCTTACTGCTGCTTTAGGTTTGTATCTGTCTTGCAGTGTGGAAGCTAGTTAGCCTAGCATGATCATATCAGAATAATTCCCTCAATATTTTTACTATTTGCAAGTTACTTCAGTCATTAAGAGTGCTCACATCGCAGCACAGACATCGTCAGCATCAAATATTTATGTAAACTGGTCAGCACCAGCAGAGGGCACCATCACTGCAGAATTTGATTTATTTATAATTACATTTTGACCAAATAGAAAATATATGCATTCACGTTTTAGTAAAAAAAAAACAAAAACCCTTTTCATTTCAACTGGACACACACACACACACACACACACACACACACACATTCGTCTACTTCTGTCTTTGTGAGGACACTCATTGACTTGATACATTCCCTCGCCCCTTAACCTAACCATACCTATCACCAAACCACATGCCTAACCCCCTTACACTAACCTAAACCTGATTCTAACCTGAACCATAAAACCAGGTCCAAACCCTCAAACAGGCCTTTAAAGAAGTGGGGACCAACCCAAATGTCCTCACTTTGTTGGTTCATGATTCAGTCCCCACTATGTAGCAAGTACATATATGTACTCTCACACACACACACACACACACACACTCAGTCCTACTTGTATTGCTGATGATCTTTCGTGCTGCGTGTTTTGGCCATGAACCTCTCAGCGAGCTTCTCCAGGTTTCTGGAATATTCCGTTTCGATCTCCGACTTCTTCCTGAAGAAATCCTGCAGGTCCTGAAGCAGCTGGACCCGCATCTCGGTCTGCTGCTCCAGACAGCGCTGCTGCTCCACCAACTGGGCCCGCACATCTACACACACACACACACACACACACACACAGATGGACGTCACTGTAAATTGAACACTTAAGACAATGTTTTCATTTGTGGCAGCAAAATAACTGAATATTTATTTTTCATTTCACCTCCACAAAGACGGCAGATCATCTTTTACTGTTTCTGTTTAGTTCATCTTGTTGTTGTGTGTTGAAAAACACGACTACAGACTCTTTTCTTGGCGACACAACAATCAGTGGAAGCAGTGCTCCGACTGTTTGGTATTTTCCCGACCTTGAAACGGTCTTTCCTGTCTGTGTGGTGTTTTGGTGTCCAGCACAGAGCGCATGGTGCACAGGCGGGAGCTTCTTTGTAATGAGGCAACGCTGAGCGGCCCGTTGGACCTTTGGTGGAAATATTTGACTCTGCACTGAGAATAGATGTTTAAGAACCAATTCTGTTTCATCACTCAGAAATGACCGAACAATCCTTAAAATGATGAATCTAAATCAGCTTTAAAAACAAAGATTAAATGTGTTTAAAGCAGGAACG
The DNA here is from genome assembly GCF_011397635.1 of Epinephelus fuscoguttatus. NCBI lineage: Eukaryota > Metazoa > Chordata > Actinopteri > Perciformes > Serranidae > Epinephelus > Epinephelus fuscoguttatus. Next base: position 1,646,776 of record NC_064773.1, read on the forward strand.
TCTGTGAATATAAAATAATCTGAGTGACTCTTCAGTGTCTGTTTTCTCCAGCTGAAAAGTTTCTACTTCAGTTCATTAAATCTCTGCAGACGTGTGAAGACAGCAGGACACAAACAGTCTGCCCACACACACTCACACACACTCTTCACTGTGTTTACCTTCATTAAACCACGTTAATGACTCCAGGCTGATACACGGTAACCACACACACCTCTACACACACACACACACACACACACACACAGACAGCTCAGTTTAACTCTTTATTATTCATGCAGGAGCCGTCAGGAGCTCATTAATCCTCTGAGTCGCTGCCTCCTGTCCGACTTTCTTTTTAACTAAAGTGGCCTCTCATGTTTTACTTTGAAATTTATTCTTGAGATGCATCACGATGAAAACGCTGCTGAGTCACGTTATGATATGATGTCATCATTTATAAAGTGAGATACAGCAGAATTAAAATGAATCTCCTCACACTGATGTGGTCATATAAAGAGCTTCAAAACATACAGTGTGATGTTTGTTTGTGGGCGGGGCTTAGCTGGAGGCAAAACAGTTCTCCACAGACATTAGCTAGCGCTAGCTAACAAGTTGTGTTGTCTTGTTTTAGACGATGGAGGAAGATGATGTGAGTGGTGCGTTCAGAAACACTCATTGTGAGTGTGGGAGCGCACTCTGACACAAACTGGAGCGTTGATAAATTGGGAGCGCTGTCTGAATGTAGCGTTGGGTTATCCAGAGCAGCGCACTCTCAGAGTGGCAGAGCGCACTCTGGACACTCTGTCTGTGGAGACGGAGCAGCAGAGCGCCGAGAGGAGTGAATGTGTGATTAACTTAACCGTTGGTTCATTCATGTAGAAATATAACGCTGCGTTTCTTCCACCAACAGGGCTCTCATTTTAGTGTAGAGTGTCAGACTGAATTTACCAACTACTCCTCCCCTAGGCCAATAACATTTCACTAAAAACTACACACGTGAACCTCAGGGTGACGATAGAGGAAAAAGTCAGAGTACGACTGATGGCAGCAGGATTCAACCTCTGGGAAAGATGAACCTCTGCTCTGAAGTTTATCACAATCCATACAATAATAGTGAACTGTCACAGTTTGGACCAACAGAGACGGACATGAGTATCCACAGAGTCAGAGGCCTCAAACGTGACTCACAGTCATCAGATTCAAAATGTTCCTCACAACCTCTCAGAGTCCAAAGCGACGTCTTATCCAAAGACATTAAATTCACAGTAGAGCTGAGACAATTAATCAATTTGTTGTCACTATTAAATTAATCAAACTAATCTGATCATCAGTTAATCAGTTTGAGTAATTTTAAATAAAGTCAAATTTCTCTGACTCCAGCTTCTTAAATATGAACATCTTTTGGTTTCTCTGCTCCTCTGTAGCTGCGGTTACGATATGTCTTTGATCAGACTGAAATCATTCTGATCAGAGATTCAAACTGTTCAGATGTAGAGTAAAAAAACACTAATCTATCTATACGATGTGCGTTGACATGCCCCAGAATATTTAATCAGAACATCAATCTTGTGACCTGTGCAGAGTCGTTCTGCCCGCTGTGAAGCGCTGCTGGAAATAAAACAGAAGAAGTTTTTTCCAACCTTGGTACATAAGTACTAAATACTTAGTAACCTCAGTAACCTAAGTACAATATAGGAACATTAGTGTAATCCAGGTTATTTTCAGTAGCTACAAATTACAGGTGTACCCTAAACACATCACAAGCAGACTATCAGTAAATGCAACAATTTACCGATGGTCCCTAAACGTCTCATGAGCAGGCTGCTGGTAGTGATGGATGATTGTTACAACCAGTAACTCCACAGTTCAGCCTGCAGCAACAAGACGACCATTTTAAAACCACAGAAGACACTTAATAATCACAGTGGTGGAGTGTTAGCTGATGAGGTGGGTGTACTACTTGGTAGATGGGTAGGTTTCAGAGGAGGAGGTGAGTACACCCTTCGATATATTCCAGTGGTTTTTTGGCTGATAGGTGGGTTTACTGTTATCAGAAAGAAAAAGAGGTGAGTGTACCCCGTAAACCTGAGTATACCCTCCACTACACCACTGACCAGTCAGAGCACTGACATGTCATGTGCAGCACACCATCAGCTAATGTTCCCCTGTTGAGGGCAAATAAACACAGAGAGAATATATTTATTCGAACCGGAGAGAGACAATCAAATTTAAGGGTTTACGTTTTAATCAGGTGCTAATTTCTTCCCATTCAACAGATTATCAAAGGTTTCCACTCTGCTCAGGTCAGTCTCTTCTGATTGAGACATTTTTATTCTGATTATCAGTAGAATATTGAAGTCCATGTAAACACACCTAATGACAACGAGTGAGCTGAGTATCTTTGCGTTGAGGACAAAACAAGACATTTGAGGACATTTTCTTGGGCTTTGGAAACACTGATCGACATTTTCTGTCATTTTCTGACATTTTATAGAACAAACAGCTCACGGAGAAAATAACTGACAGAAAATATGGTTTTGATCCAATACCAAGTGATACGGGGCCTGAATCACTGCTATCCAATAAACTGACACAATGCTTTTTATTATAAAATCAGCTTCTGTACTTTCATGGAGGGGAGAGCAGTGTGTCAGGACTTATCAGCTGAACAATCAGTCTGTTAAATTAACAGCTGATGACGACCAATTACAGTCTGAAAATGTGACATTAACGAACGCTGAAGCTCTGATTGACTGAAACATTAATTTCACCAGACCAGAGTTCGGCAACCTTTCCTGTCAAAAGAGCCACCATGGGCCGAAACATTCTTTAAAAATCAGTCTGGAGCTGTACAACATGTTTGTGGCTTACAGTGAAGCAGCACAGCCTATTACATCTGAATTAGCCTGTAAACATTCCTAACAGGTCTAAATGAGCATTTATTAATATGTTTTACTCAACGATTATTTGGTACTTGAACTTTGCAGCGTTGGTGAAAGCGAACAAATTCATCCACTCACTATTAACTTCTCTGTTTTCCTCCGAGACATTTCCCTTTTGGATTAGGAATCAGTAACTAGCCTCACTGAGGAGACTCAAGCTCAACCATCACTAATCAGATTTGGCAACTTTTAGGAACAGGCAGCAGGCTGTAGACGTATGACGCACACAGTTGACGAGATGTTGAAACATTTTTTTGTATTCAGTGTACAGGCTACACATGTATACAGTTGGAAAGTGTACAAATTACTTTTGAGCTTCAGCAAGGATAAATTAAAATCAAAATGTTAAAAAATTACTGTTACTGATTACCACATAATTTCTGGTCAAAGCCACAAGGAGCCGCAGGAGGTGGCGGCAGGTTACCGACCCCTGCACTGGAACATGTTGCTCACCTGAGCCTCTCTGAGCTTACTGTCAGTGAACTCCTTTCTGTCTTTCTTGCGTTTTTCCTGTTTCATTAAACCGTCTCTGCTGTAATGTGTCATATTAAATAAGTCAGGATACAGGCCGCCGTGTGCTGCATGTGCGCAGGTTATTTAAGCAGACAGTACGTGCACAATATGTGTTCACGACAACGACAAACACAAGCAGGTGCACCGTAGAGGAGAGAAACTGGTCCCTTTTTTGGTACGAATCCTACTGACGCCAGGGTCGATTTCAAATGAAACCATAGTATCTATAGTATCAATATTTAGGTATTGATCCGCCCTACAGATTAATCAACACTGAACATGTCATCAGAGTTCACAGTGACATAAAACAGATCCTTCTCATATCTGAGGCAGGAAACTGAATATTCAGCGTGTTTGTTTAATAAATAATGTTTAATTAATGTTTAATTTCCCGTTAATCAGTGAATCAATTAAATCAGCTAATTATCAAACTCCACCCCTCATCTTCTTCTTCATCTTCCTCCTCTTCCTCTTCCCCCCTCACATACTTTAATCTGTTATAATCACTGATGAACACGACCCGGTTTTCTCAGAGGAGTCACCTTGGACGACATCCTCAGACCGCATTAAAAAAAACCCACACACATAAACACTCTCTACATGCACACACACACACACACACACACACACTCAGTCAGTCCCACAGTCAGCATGGTAATACTGACTGCACGCTTCACTGATCGAGCTGCTTCAGAGCTGCAGCAGGACGAAGAGAGAGGATACAGAATACACAATAACCACACACACACACACACACACACACACACACAGATACACACAGACAAACACACACAGACACACACCGATCCCCGAGGGAACTCTATCCACTCCACTACCTGTTGTCTTGGCAACCACACACTGCGTGTGAACCATGTGATGAGGAAGGTGAAGACGAGAGCTCGGATCTGCCGCATCCACACACACACACACACACACACACACACACACACACACACAGACACAGGACATGCTTCATAGATCTCTATAGAGAAACGGCTGTGGCCTTTGGTCCTCACAAGTCTATAAACTGTGTTACTGTACGTGTGTGTGTGTGTGTGTGTGTGTGTGTATTGATTCTTTACTAATTTAAAATGGCTGCTGTTTCATGTCGCTCTCTCTCTCTCTCTCTCTCACACACACACACACACACACACACACACAATGAATGTGAAACACTTTCATATAAATGAATGTCTGCTCTGCGTCCCTGAACGCTGTAATAACACATTTCACCCTGAGTGGGGAAAATACTCCCTTCTGATTGGCTGCTGGGTCAAATGGGACGTCCCAAATATGGTGTGAGGCGTCCCGGCGGTCAGAGGTTTAATCACTCGTCTAAATTGGTGTTAAGCCCCTGTTGAGCTGCAAGTAACCATGGCAACACTACTGATGCTCTAGAGGAATAATTCAGGCGACAACCTCTGAGGCTGAAACATGAAGGCAGACCCTGCAGTTCCTCTAATGTCCACTAGAGGCAGGCTCCAACAGTGAGTCAGTCCCCACAGACCAGATTCATAACAACTGTACAGGACTGGATTCATGTACAGCTGTTTAAATGTTATTAAGGATTAAAGTTACAAAGTTAACGATGCTAAGGGGGTTTTGCAGCACAACGTTAAGCTGCTTACTCACCGGGGCTACGTGGGAGGAGACTGGACGGTGGGCGTCCTGTCACAGCGGGTTGGGACGATGTTACTAAAGGTAATTGCCTAATGAGCAGCGCCGCTAGCTAGCTTCCACCTCATAAGGCTGGAGTGCAGTGCGGAGCCAGACCTCAGGAACAGCACTGGGCTTTGAAGACAATTTTACATAGTAGCCAAAAAAGGAAGTACACCATCAGGGTCCGTCATGTGATGCCTGAGGGCCCAAAAGACTTTATCCAATGACTTACATCGTCTGTAAATCACTGGATAATTTTTCTTTTTTTAGTGTCACAACCACCGTGAAATGGCTTGTTTCACTATCAGGATTTCGTTCAGTCCGATAACAGTTGGAAAATCTAGCAGAGCTGCAGAATTAAATCATTTTATCTCCGTTCACGTTAGCAGAAGGCTGAACAGGAAGTCAGCTGCTTGGCTGTCAAAACTCGTTAGTGTGCCTTCTCTATGGGCTCCACACCGTGGAAGATCAAGATAATTTCATACATCAAAAATCAGCTTATTTGGCGTCATGCACCACTGAGCAACTTTCTGAACGCTGTGTCCGGTACTCTTTATATATCCACTGTTAGGAGCAGCCGAGGCTAACGTTAAGACTGGATGGTAGGCAGTGGGCGCCATGTTTTCGTATGTTTATTCAGCTAGTTGACAGCCAACAGAAAATAAATCAAAAGGCAAAACATTAACATCTAAAAACGCTAAAATTTAATCAAAATTAAATGTGGTCCTGAAATTCACTGAGTCTATGGAGCGCCAAACTGAAAGGAAAGGCTTCTCGAATTCACCTGATTTTAAGGTTTGTTGTTCTGTTTTTCTTTAAGGGTTGAATAATACCATTAATGTATGAATGCTGTGGAATATTTAGAGATCTCTGGTCTCAGTTAACACCGAGTTTAATGTGGCAATCAGTGGAATTTCTTTCACTGTCAGGTTCACTGTGCCAAACATGTAAATCAGATTGTTTCCATGGCAACATCGTTTGAAAGTGCACAAGTTTTACTCCATTTTGACCAAAAATGATGTATGTACAGTGAGAATTGTGGGTGTGACAGTCAGTTAAAGAGACATGTTTAAGGAGTTTAAGAAGTTGAGTCCTCCACTCTAGCTCTGATTATTCGTCCCATAGAAACCAATGTAAAAACCTGAGGAAGGCATTTTGACCATGCTCCGAAAAAGTCTGAATTTTCAAAAGCTTACATGGGATTTGACAGTTGAATAAAATCCAGAATATACGAACGATGGGGAACATTTTAAAGTTTAAATGGAGCTTCTACGTGAATGTATGAATGAAGAAAAAGGCTTTAAAAATACTTGAAAAACTTCAGATTTGTATCACATTTGAACATTCATCCATTCATCTGATCGGGGAAAATTTCCCTGAAAATGGTTTGAAAGACATGAATGAATAAAACAAAAGCATGCATGTCCCAGTTGAGCTAAATATTTATATATATATATATATATATATATATATTTTTGAATGAAATTTCTGTTGAAAAACGCTTTGAAATTTATCATGGTTTCACGAAGGGTGACGTGTTGGACTGTTGCTCCGCCCAGTCACAGTTGCTAAGACATGATTGGACAATAGCTGTCCTAGGGGGCGGGGCTTAGCAAACGGACAGCTACCACCACAAATAAATTCTTAATCAGCGCTCTTTGTATTACGTTCAAACGTCAGGACATTTAGTCGCTGGGGATCTAACATTCGTCAGTGACTGTCTTAAACATCCAGCTGTGAAAGTACCCAAAATAAGAACAAGCTCTTTTTGTTTCAGGGCATCTGAATCTCATTTGAGAACTTTAATGTTTAATTTGCTCCCATATTGAGTTTTGTGAACATTATCACACTTTATAAACACGTTTTCATTGGTGTAACGCCGTCCCCTGACTGCTTGATGAGGAATAGCTGCTGTATATTAAATCTAATTTCCAGAGAGCTAACGACTGTTGTGGCCCACTCTCCCAAAAGTCAATATGTAACTACAGACCAAATATTCTCAGAGGTGATTTATTTGTGATGTATTTCATCTCGGGGACTAAAACAATCACAACAGTGGAGCTCTGTGCAGGAAACTCTTTTAGCTGTTCGTCAGATCCCATTCATGCTTCCTGCAGGGATTTCAGACGTCACATCAAAGAGTGTGAACGTTCACCGCCGACAGCATGATGTGAGACTCTTTACATAAACACTCATCACAGGAAGAGACTCAAATATTACAGCAACTATCGAAACAACTGCTATAAAGATTTGTTCACACGTTCATGTTTCCCTCAGGACGAGCTGTGATAAGTCAGGTGATGTTCTGACTTCATGTAGCGCCATCAACAGGTCAAAGTTATTAATACCTGCAGAACTAACAACACGCCACGGCACTTTGTGTTCGGAGCTGATTAGCAAATGTTAGCACGCTAAAATGCAAAACTAATACAGTGAACATGGTGAACATTACACCTGCTAAACATCAGCGTGTTAGCATCATCGTTATGAGCATGTTAGCATTTAGCTAAAAGCAACACTGTGCCTCAGGCCATGATGTACAGTGTTAGGAGGCTTTCACACTGCCACGCAGCTACTAACCGCCTCCAGTTAACTTATGAAGGAAAGGCGCGGAGGGGAAGCGGTCTCAAACGTGGCAGTGAGGGTATAAAGCAAACGCACACAGATTTAGCGCACCGTGCATCACAGAAGCAGAGAGAGGACAAGATGATAAATGGACCTGCATTTGTAGAAGAGGGAAACACAAACCTGACAGACACTGTAAAGATGAGCAACTGGGGAGACAAGGAATTGCGCGCCCTCCTTGTCCTCGCAAACGAAGAGGCCATTAACCGTCAGATGACGGGGACGGTGAAGGACGGGCCGACTTATGAGAGAATCTCCAAAGGACTGACCAGCCGCGGCTTCCCTCCCACGTCACTGTTTACGTCACACGCTGAGCTACACGTTTTGTTACTTGCTCACGCCCCCCATTGCCCCGAAAAAGGCACATTCTGTATAAACAGAAGTAGGTAGGCGGCATTTTGCTGCACTCCCCGATTTTGTTTTTATACTGCCAATGCTGAAAACAGACTGATTGGGCTTTCCTGCAAATTTGCACAACTCCTGTCTAAACAGGGCTCATGTGTCACATTCATCCATTCACACACTTGTGGCTGAGGTTACCAAAGATTTCTTCATATTTGAACAGTTTACCAGTCGCCTGAAGTTTGGTGCAAAGCTTATCCCAGGGCACAGTTTCTTTCTGGTTGTCCTAATAAGTTGCTCGTGCCATAGACACTGACATTATCAGTTCCTCCTGAGGCGGATTTGGCTCAGCAGGTACAGCACGTTGTCCACGAACCAGTGGTTTGATCTTTGGCTCCTCCAGTCAGAATGTCGAAGTACCCTTGGGCAAAAAACTGAACCCCAAACTGTTCCCAGGGGCTAAATGTGAATGTTTAAGCCATTCTTGTTTCACTACCAGCTGATTGCACCTCTGCTAACACTTAGCTTTTTAGGAAAGCGTTATCAGGGCAGTTGCCACACAGAAGCGTGAAAGCAGCTTAAACCTCCTTTTCTTTTTTAATGTGGGCTGTCTTCTGAGATTTCTTTCTTCAGATGGATCTGAGCTTGTTCTTTCTGAGAATGGGTCTCCATGCTGTGTAGCAATATGAGCATGCTGTGCAGTATCCGTAATTTTGCACCGGGACAGAGGCAGTAAGGAGGTGCAGAAATGCAGATACGAACGGGACTAATATCATCACGTGACTTCTGTGTTTGGTGAAATATATTCAAGAATTTTGAGGTGGAAGTTTCACTTGATAAATTACAGCATGGCAGATTCACATGAGATTAAAGTCACAAATTATTACAGATTACTAAAGATCGCCTGTAGGGCTGCATCCAAATGTTCAACCATTTGGATATTCATTTGTTGGGTATGTTTTCAGTTTTCTAATTTGGGATTTGGATACTCGTTTTTTCTTTCTATTTCACTGCACTTCATCAGGCGTCTCAGATTCGGAACCTACTGTCATGGGCATTCATGTAGATCTATAATCCATAATCCATGATAAGACAAACACTCACAAGCTCTTATTATTAGGACCTCAATTAACCAAACCCTTTGGGATTGCAATCACGCATAAAACACACCACAGTTTCTCGATTTTTTAAAAATTGATTAACAGAATCCTTAAAAATTAATGCCTTCATTTAAACTGAAAGATGCAACTTGCAGCACTATGGTGCCCTACTCTGCTGAGAGCAGAGAAATGTCTGGCTGAGTCCTTCAGGAGTCGTGTACAGCACCTCCCCCAACCGCTGGCCCAAGCTTGGAATAGGCGCTATTGATTCCTACCAAAGCTCTGGAGACCAAAAAAGGTCTGTAGGTTAAAAAAAGTCTGCAGGTAATACTAGTACTGTGGGAACGGGATTATAGTCCGACATGAGTAATCTGAAGACGTCACGCGTTCAGTGTTAAGAGAATCACAATTGGCCTTTTTCAAAATAAAAAATAAACAATCACTGGTGAAAGACTCAGATGAACTGTCTGCTGATGAACTGATAATAAAAACAATTGTTTCTGCAGCAGACGAGTGTGTAGAGGAAAAAAACTCTCAGGTTTGCTGTGGCAGAAAAGGAAGAGGAGGAGGATTGAAGCAGATCCAGCGAGGAGGCGAGATTGTATCAATGAAAGTCGTCTGCTTGGATCACAGTCAATTGAAAGTGAAAGAAGGAAATCCGCCGCACTTTTACCTTTTGATGTCTGAAACGCTGCTTCCTAGAAAACCTCCTCAAGTGTCCTCGTAACACCCCCAAAGACAAGACTCAGCCTCTTTGATCAGGGCAGCTACAGTCGGCGCGGCACGATGTAGACAATATACCGAGCATGGCATGGAGAATTTGTCTCGAGAAATGTTCCACTGATTCAGTCTGAAAGCTCGACAGGAAACTCAATTTGTGGCTTTAGCCGGTGAGACGGAGCGCTCGGGTCAGGAACCACTGGGAGGTCAGAGGAGGATGATGCACAGTCATCAACTTCAAGGTTATTTTCTTTGTTCAAAGTGACTTTTTACAACATTTTCACACAAATTAAGATTCATTTTATCACATCAAATCTTACATTTACTTATATCTGATCAGTGACTGTTACCTCTGTTACTCTACATCAGTGAGATTATGTTATATTATATGTGCACAGCTCTGTTTCTAAAAGTTGGTTCAGATCCTAAAATTCCTGCAATTTGTTGACATAAAGATTTAAAACAGAATAAGATGCAAAAGCCTGAATGTGATCATCACCAGGAGACGACGGCTGTCTAGACTTTCCTCTTCAAAGAGTCTGAGCTCCAGCAGTGAAATGATTTCTGCTGTCTTCTCTTCGTACGTCTACAAACACTGTCGGAAACTGATTTCATCAAACTCGTCTCCAGTGACAACAACTTTTTATCTCGAGTTAAACCTGTCTCCTGGTAGTTACAGCCGGATCACGTGACCACGAAGAAACTCGTCAACGTCTTATTTTTAGGACTTCTGGTTGAGAAACAGTAAAGTGGTCATGGTTATTCATACTTAACAAACTAAATTGCACCTTCAGAGTCATAAGCCTCTTTCACACATGCACAGCAACCCTCAAGTTATGTAGACGTTACCTGGGGGAGCTGAGTGTGAGAACATGAATGTCCAAATCAGTTGGATCGGACTTTAAACAGACTTTACTTGCTCAGTGCAAACTCCATGTTACGTACGGCTGAGCCCATGTGTACGCAGAGCAGGTCATTGTTCGGAGAGTTCACAGTGAGAGAGTGGGCGTGTGGACAGAAGAAGAAGAAGAAGAAGAAGAAGAATCATTTACACGGATGCGGCAAGAAAAATGTCAAACTGGAGAGACAATGAGATTTGGGAACTTGGGTCTTGATAAGGACCAAAGCCAAAATCCTCTGACATGCTTAAGGAACAGCAAGGGACTGTCAATTATGACCAAATTACGAACCAGTTACATGACCACAGTGTAATCTACGACGTTTCCTGCCTCCTACACGCCTGCCAAGGCGCCACCCCTCGCCTAAACCAAGCACAGGATTTCCAGTAGGCGCGAACACTTCTGACACAGACAGTCTCCTGTTGTGTGCTGAATGTGTGCAAGAGAAATGAGAATAAAAGAATGGCTTCCGTTAATTTCTCCCCTTAAGATTTTATGTACGTGCGTGTATTTGTTGAGTTTAAAGCAAAGAAGAAGACATTTTCTCAGACAGGTGTTCATCTTCTGTTCTGATGATCCAAACTGGAGAGTTTCATGTTCATCTGAGCTGTGGAGGGGCTTCACCTGTCCATCACCTCACACTGGTTGTGTCTGAAATCCTTCACTCAGTCACTACTCAGTTTAAAGGGAGGTCTATGTTCCGCTGCCTGCCTGAGGATCAGAGGCCAGTTGCACAAAACACCTTAAGCTAAGACTTTCCTTAAAGTCCTAGTTAAGGTTTCCTCCCTTAAGTCTTCTCTTTAAGGTTTCCTTAAAATGTTCACTTAAGTATTTCTGGTTTTCTTGTCTTGGTCTTATACTTGAGGAATCCCTCATCCGTTGCACAATAGACCTTAGCAACCAAAGCTAGTTAAAAAAAACTTAAGGTCCCTCTGACTCTATCTTAACTGCAACATGACAGAGTTTATGGTGATAACTAACAACACTAACACACCCTGTGAAGAGTGTTGTGCGACCAGGAGAACCTGATGATACACTTCTGATTTTACACTTTAGATTTGACTGAATTCATTTTCGTTGCGTCCTCCTACAGCTGTTCTTTCTATGACTGTATTCCTCCAGAAGTTTAATCTTCTCCTCCTCTGACCCAAATGGTTTCCTTGTCTTTTCTTCTTCTGACATTTTTGCACTACCTAACTATGAGACAACTCTGAGACGATAACAGGCGTCACCAGCGTGAGTCCAAACATGATAATATCCGCATGTCGTCAGAATCTGCCAACACACCTTTTATTATTGTGCACAACGAATGAATATTAAAACACATTTCACAGTGTTTCATGTCTCCATCTGCTGGTGGGCCGTCACAATAAGATATGTTTGTATAATAGGATGTTAATTCTACCACAGAAGAGACTTGCTGCAACAAGTTTTCGGTTTGATTCAAGTTTTTATTGTTAGTTAGCACAAACCAGCATCCAAAGGGTTTGGTGTGTTTTATGTGTGTTTGTAATCCTGAGGGGTTTCACTGAACAAGGTCCTGTACCTGCCTAACTTTACATAAATGCTCATAGTAATGGCTCAGAAACAACACGCGATACAGAACTGTCAAACAGAAGCGCAGAAAAATCATAACACAATATTCATTTTTCATATTATATTAAAAATCATAACGGTAGAATCTTGAACGCTATGACGTGACACACCGTCAGACGGCCGACTTCCTTCCATCCTCTGTGCCTCTAAACACTTTTGAAACAGAGATGGCGCCACAGAGCCGCTACGACGTCCCGTCTTTGCACCTTGTTTGCTTTTTTACACAGAACCAAACGACGGCGGCATCATGTGGCTCCAGTGTGTAATTTTAGACAACATGATGATATCTCAGAATCAAAAGAGGCGTGACATGTAACACAACAACGTCAGCCTGTAGCGTGACCTATAACATGCATGTCTGCAGTTCTTTACAAACAACTACAACGACATCACATGTCAGTAACAATCATTAAGCATCCTTGTTATATGGAGGCTGATCTCGTCCTCTGCTCAGAGGGTAAGAAGCTCCTGGACCTCACTGTTTGAGTTAGCTGCTAACTGCTAACAGCTACGTTATAAATCTCCCACAGTGGGTCGTACACATAACAGGTCGTCAAAACGTCACACACGTCCTGTCCATGGTCCCGTCCTGCTCCTGTCCCTTTTACACAGACGCTGATTCAGAGCTGATACTTCCTCTGATGCTGCTTAAAGGTGAGACGACACTGTCCCTCCATTCTGTGATCGTACCGTTCAGACAGGGTGAGGCTGCATCAAGTAAAAAGAGGCCGATAATTGAATACTTTCAAGGTTTCAACTGTCGGTCACTTTGGGAGCTCCAATGTTTTTCATTGTTTTATGACATTTTCTGATCAATTCATCAGTTAAAGTGAGACTGAGTGTAAAATTACTTGATAATACAAATAATCATTAGTCACATCATCTCTTCTCAGAGTGCTGACTTCCCTCCATCGTCTGCGCCTCTCAGACTGGTCGCAGCGGTCTTCACCTCCGGCTCATGACTCACTCGTTCATTATCTTCAGGATGATCTCATCCATCCAAACTCGCCTGTGATCGCCCCCTTTAATCATCTCTGCAGATAAATATATATCTGTGTGTGATGTCACAGGAACAGGAAGCTCACGCCGTCCTCCCCAGGTGACCGTTACCATGACGACCAGGTCCAAGGACACGGGGGCAGAGAACCGCTGGATCATCAAGAAACACACACACACACACACACACACACACAGAAACGGTGGCCTTTGATTTGGCCCCCCAGAACATTTGACTGGATAAAGAGTGACTTCATTATCTCCTCCTCCTTAATCTGCTCCTCTCCTTCTCCTCCTCTGTCTGCAGGTATGCAGATGTGATGTCACTAATCACCTGCATGCACACGCAGGCAAAAAGAGGAGCTGCAGCCACTACATGCAGCAGGAAACACTTCCTCTGTGCTGCCGTCTGTCTCTCCTCTCCCTCCTGCAGAGATCTTTTCTTTCCTCCTTTTTTCATTTGCATTTTCTCATTAAGACGCTCCTCTTCTCCTTCACACAGAGGAGGAGGTGTCTCACACACACACACAGATACACACTGGCGAGGTGACGCTCCAAACATCAGGAGCGCACTCAGTTGAGCGTTATCGAGCACACAAATATGTACCGTCAGCACTGTGCATAATCTGCTACCTTTCCACCAGGCTCACCTCACCTCAGCGAGCGGACCCCACCTCCTCCTCCTTGTGAGAGAGCGGCGGCCTCCTCCTGTGTATACATTACACACCACCTCCTGTACGGACCAATCAGGAGCCAGAGCAGGGAGGCAGACTTGGAAAGCACATAGTTACAACGCAGATCTATACGCCGGGCTCTCGGCAGGAGGCGACAGGAGGCAGTGAGGAGCGAGGGGGGCTTTATTGGAGCGGTCACTTCAATGCAGGGGGCATCCCCGAGTGTGTGCCGGCACGGCGCCAGAGCACAGGGCCACACACACACACACACACAGGTACAAGTGTGTACAAACAAGAGCCCTCACACACATGGGGGCTGTAACACTCGCCTCTACTCTCCATTAAATTTAATCACTCCAAGTCTGTCGATTCATTGTGTGTTGCAGTGACAGAAAGAGCACAGCAGGGTGAGGACGAATGAGAGGAGGAGGAAGGAGGAGGAGGAGGGAGGAGGAGGAGGGAGAGTAATTGTGCATGAGAGGAAGGACATTATTTCTGAATGAAGCAGCTTGAATTTTGAGAATTTGAACTCGAGAGAAAAAGGTAATCCTCTGTAGAGTAAACATTTCCTCCTCCTCCTCCTCCTCCTCCTCCTCAGACGTGGATTCAGCTGGAGCTGAGAGTGATGAAGATGATGGTGGTGATGGTGATGATGGAGATGATGCCGTGGGTGTAGGTGACAAGTGAACATGGAGGTGTGAAGAGCCATGTGGAGAGGGAAGAGCTGTGTGGGAATGAAAGAGGGGAAAAATCTGAGGCTGTGCGTCTGATGGAACCCGCAGGTGTCAGAATACGGTGCAATAAAGGTCGGACATTTTGAACTGAGCCCGTCCAGCCTCTCCAGCAGGTGCACGAGGAGGCGGCGGCTTCAGCTCCCATCACACCTCTGGCTCAGAAAATGAGGCAGCCTGTTAGAGTTGTACTAAAAGGTCATTTGACTCGTCCGTCGCCGCCCCTACTGAAGCAGGGATGCTGGTAACCATGGCGCCAGGAGGAGGAGGAGGAGGAGGAGGAGGGTGGTCCCACGGTCATGGCAACCACTATTTGAGGATGTCATCACCTTAAAATGTGCTCAGAGTTTAGCATGAAGCCGCCAGGTGATGTATGGCGAGCTCAGTGCTGCAGTCACAGCCTCAGAGGAATACCAATGGAACCACTCGCAGACGGACACTCGCCTCAGGTCTGAGTGTAAAACTGCACACACACACACATGCACGGGTGAAAGAGATCAAGGGGCTCTGCAGAACACACACACACACACACACACACACACTCCATCACACACATATAACCCCCCCTCCTCCTCCTCCTCCTCCTCAGGCGCCATGCAGCACTCAGGATGAACCCAGAAATCCTGACGTCTCATGGTGAGGTGTCAGCTCCCAAACACACCCTGAATGAATCCATGTGCACGAGGGCTCAGCATGCTGGCAGACAGGTGTGTGCGTGCGTGCGCGTGTGCATGTGAGCGTGCACAGGTGAGAGGAGGTGGGTGTGCCTGCCCGATGAGCTGCAGGAACGTTAAATATCTGCACAGCAAACTGCTCTTACCTTTCACCTGGCTCTCGTACTCAGCGAGGATTTCTTTGTCCTTCTTGCTTTTGTTTGAGTTTGACATGTCGTCACGGAGGAGCTGCCCGACCCGCAGGTGAGGAGGAGAAACAAGGTGGAGAAAAAAATCCCGGTTTATTTCCCTCCGCGTGCACCGCCCGAGGCTTCACCCGCAAACTCGCGAGTTAGATCCATCCAGTGCCGCAACAACACAGCCAGTAGTGGCCCCGCACCTCCACGCTGAGGAGCAGGAGGAGGAGGAGGAGGAGGAAGAGGGGGGGGCACGCGCGTGAGAAGGCACGCACACTCAGTGAGAAATTACCCACTCGTGACCGCAGCCGCGAGGACCCGCAGCAGCCATCAAAAGAACAAGAGTCAGATTTAAAGAGCTGCTGGAGGAGCTTCCGCTCAGCTCGCGCCACAACACGCAGTCACACCCGCGCGCTGCTGCACGCACATGCACCGGTCTGCAGGGAGGGAGCACCGGGCACACGCCCACTAGGTACAAATGCAACGGGCCACACACACACACACACACACACACACACACACACACACACACACACACACGGAGCACGCGGAGACTCGCTGTTTGATGCTATCTTCACCCCGCTGTAACCTTTCACACGTGCAGTTATACACACACACGTGCACGCGCGCGCTCACAGAATGACCACCCAGAGCGCGTGAGGATAATACCAATAACGGTAAATGAAATGCCGGTGAGAAAATGGGTGTGTCCGCGCTGGAGGCGGGACCAGAGCGGTGATTGACAGCTGAGGTGACCAGTGACTGAGACTGTAGGAGAAACTGTCAGACACAGGAGGACACAAAATATCTGTCTGTGCATACATAATTTAATAAATTAAAATGTTTAAAACCTTCACTGGATCCAGACTTCTTTACTCATTTCAACTGATTTTAAACTGATATTAATGATATAAAAATATTTTTAAACACCTGAGCTGTGAATGTTTCCTTGTGAAGTGAAGTGACCATATTTGGACGAGAGGGCGGATCTGACTCATAAGTCCCATCTCCACCAAACCCTTTCAGTCCAGTCCCTTTGGAACCAGCAGTAAGCCTTCAGACATGGTACCTAGACCCTGGGTGTGTTCAGACAGTCCTCTTAAATGTGGGCGGGGTTGTTGTCACTCACTGCTCCATCCAGCACTCGCTGTATTTCCTCATCAGCGGTGACACAGATGGAAGTCTGCACCTGGTTTATCGTCCACAGAACGAGGCTGCACGCCCACATTTTCACAACAAAATAGAACAGGCTGCAGTGAGAGTCTCTCTCCATGGGATATTTCAAAATAGCAGCTTTGTGCATTTAGTCCTTCTCAGGCAAGCTCAGGGGTTTAGTGTTGCTGTAGCCCACAGGAAGTGAGGATTAGAATATATGACCTTCACATAATCCGCTCCAAATGAATCTATATTTTTAAAGTCATTACTAAAAGTGTGTGTCATATAAAAACTAAAGTGATGGTCAAAGTTGTCACAGTGAAATTTAAGGTGTGCTGATGGATTCACGTCATCAACTCATGCATTGAGTAACATTACAAGTTAAAGGAACGCTGCTGTTGGGACCATCCACAACTTTACACTGTGGAGACAGAAACTATGAACTGAACTGTTTGGTTGAAGCAGGGTTATAGACTGTGGTCAGTGTGGCCTGTGTCATAGGCAGTGACCGCCAATGCTAAGGCCGCCGTCATCTACAGGGGGCGCCACAAATAGGGGAAGAAAAAAAAATTAAAATGTTAATTGTACTATTTTTACTGATACTATTGTTGCCAGTGAAGATTCTCAGTCACCCAGGTCATGGTTATCGTAAGTGCTGTTTCGTAGGCAACTGGACTTGCTTGCGTTTCTTGAAGACGTTTCGCCTCTCATCCAAGAAGCTTCTTCAGTTATAAATGACTGGTACAGAGTTGCATGCTTTAAACCCTGTGTGGGTGTGAACCCCTGCAGAGTCTATTACTGCTATTATTTTGAAATATGACATAAGGCCACAACAATATAACTACACAGCAAAGCCTACTAAATAACTGTAGCCCTTTTAAAACAGGAATTGTGCAAATTTGCAGGAAAGCCCAATCAGTCTTTTTTCAGCATTGGCAGTATAAAAACAAAATCGGGGAGTGCAGCAAAATGCCGCCTACCTACTTTTGTTTATACAGAATGTGCCTTTTTCGGGGCAATGGGGGGCGTGAGCAAGTAACAAAACGTGTAGCTCAGCGTGTGACGTAAACAGTGACGTGGGAGGGAAGCCGCGGCTGGTCAGTCCTTCGGTGATTCTCTCGTAAGTCGGCCCGTCCTTCACCGTCCCCGTCATCTGACGGTTAATGGCCTCTTCGTTTGCGAGGACAAGGAGGGCGCGCAATTCCTTGTCTCCCCAGTTGCTCATCTTTACAGTGTCTGTCAGGTTTGTGTTTCCCTCTTGCTACTAGCTGCTCGCTAATTCCTGCTATCAGCTGTTTCCTGTTTATCCACCGCCAGTGGCTCGCACGTGCGGCGTCATCAACAGCCCCTCCCACAAGTCATCAACAGCTCCTCCCACAAGTCATCAACAGCCCCTCCCACAAGTCATCAACAGCCCCTCCCACAAGTCATCAACAGCTCCTCCCACAAGTCATCAACAGCCCCTCCCACAAGTCATCAACAGCCCCTCCCACAAGTCATCAACAGCTCCTCCCACAAGTCATCAACAGCTCCTCCCACAAGTCATCAACAGCTCCTCCCACAAGTCATCAACAGCCCCTCCCACAAGTCATCAACAGCCCCTCCCACAAGTCATCACCAGCCCCTCCCACAAGTCATCAACAGCCCCTCCCACAAGTCATCAACAGCTCCTCCCACAAGTCATCAACAGCTCCTCCCGTTGCAGAAGGCCGCCTCAGTCTGTTTAAACTAAAAGGGTTCCTCCAATATGTCTACCCTACGAGGCGGAAAATTGGGCCCCTCGGATCAACTCGCCAATCCGGCTCTGTGTGTCTAAACGCTCGCAGCTTGCCGGCAAAACGGCCCAACATTTGCCGAAAATCTGGCAGTTCTGAAGGCAAACGGAGGTCCTACCCAGTACAAGCAAGGTATACCTAAAAAAAAGTGGCAGCTGAGTGTATATCACATAGTTTGATAGTTGACAGATATTTTAGGGGACTTTTAGCCTCTGTTTGGTGGGACAGCTGTGGTGGGACGTGGGCTGGATTCTTGCCCCCTGCTGCTGAGGCAGGGACACAGCCTTTGTACATGAGGCGCCTACTCTATCAGGTGAGGTAGTGGGCGCCTCCACGGGAGACATTTTTAAGTACTCATTTATACTTTCAAGTTCACGTTGCTCTGCACTTTGACCTCAGAAACTGAACTGTTAATAGAGTATTTTTATATTGTTGTGTTAGTACTTTCTACTGAAGTAAAGAATTAAAGTATTTTGTCTCCTGCTGTGTGTTCAGGACAAGGAGCTGAAGAGAGTTCACCTCAGCACTGAATCACCTCTGTAGGATCAGAAGGTGGAGTTTAGCCTCTTTGATAACTGTAAATGTGACGTTACCTCATGCTCCTCCACCATTAAATGAGTCCTCCCACAAACATCAGAACCAAACTCCTCCTGCTGCTCCGTCTCTGCTCAGGTCATCTCAGCTGTGTGAAGACAGCACAGTGACATCAGTGATCAGCAGCAAGTGTTCAGTCTGTCACAGTGTGAATCACAAACTTTAAACTGAATCATCAGCAGGTCAGAATCCTGTTTGGGAAAAAAAAGCTGAGTTTCCATTTACAGATATCTCTCTCCACCTAGTGGTCAAATGTGAGAACTGTCAGCAGATGGATTTTCTACATATAAACTCTGACCTGTGTTACGTCCATATCCTCACTGTTTGAGTCCCACAGATATACAGGTGTTAAAATAATACTTAAAACTGCAAAATCAATCATGTTCCCCTTCAAATATTTGTTTTTCTCTTCTGAATAATATCAGTTACCTTCAGCTGTGCATCAAACTGAGATGACACATGTAAGAAAGGTGACAGAATACACACTCTAGATATTTATACATCAAATATCTCTCTAGTTTATTTAATCAGTCAGGTGTTAACCATCAGCAACAAAGAAAGATTTTAAAACTAATTTATGATTCTGTGTCTCCTGCTGCATCATCTTCAGATTAAAACACTACGAGTCGATAATCTGAACATGAGGGCTGAACTCAGGTGCAGACACACCTTTATCACAGCAGATATTCTGACCTGTTGTTCTGGGACAGCTGTGGTGGGCCTTCATAAAACCCATCAACTGACAAAATAACTTAAACTTGTGTATCATGTTTTTCCTGTTTTACTGTGACACATGTAGAGTACACATGTATGTTCAAAGGGAAAGAAGTTTTACTTTATTATTATTATATATATTAGCTGATTATTAAAGAAAAGACTAGGGATGTCCCGATCTGAGGAATCCGTGCCGATCACATTATTTTTACAAAATCAGAATCAGTACTAAAAACAAAAATGGCCAGGTTTTTCATCTATGTTGTTCATTGTTGCCTCTGCTTTCCAATGTATACTGACATTTTCGCGGCCGTTAGCATGCTGGCACAACAGCCACTTGTAAAATGTGCAAGTCTAGCATTTCGCGAGGGGGAAAAGACAGAGCTCATTTCAGCACAACCAATTTGATACGCTATCTGGAAAGGAAATGTCCATCACAGCATGCCGAGTTCGAGGCAGCAAGTAAAAAGCCACAGAACCAACTGACATTGGCGGAGGCTTTGAAGAGAAAAGAGAAATTTCCCCAGGACCACGATGAAGCCAAAAAGATCACAGCCAAGATGAACAAACCTTATGGGACAACTTGGATGCATTCTTTTTTTTTTTTTTTTTTTCTTAATGCTTTGCAAGGTATCGGACTCGGTATCGGAGGAGATGCAAAAAAAAAAAAAATGTGATCGGGACATCCCTAGAAAAGACAGAGGTGTTTTTCGGAGTTAATAAAGTTCTGATTGTTTCAGTGACTGTGACGAGGTCATTTACATCGTGAAAACTTCTCTCTGAATCTGTTTCATTTGTCTAATACGTCTAATAATTCTTATTGTCTACATGGAGACGTGTGTTTGTCAGTTACACTGTTAAACCATGAGTGATTTTGTTACAATATTTAACACAATGATGAACAAATATTTATTTTCAGGCCACACACACACCCCAGTTCGGACATGTGATAACTGGAGTGAAATCTTTTCCACAGTGGCGATGTACCAGACCAGAGTTTCCTGAGGTCTCCCTCCTCGACATCACACACTGAGTTTCTCTCAGCAGCCCAAACTTTGAGTGACTTCCACCTACACAGCAGCTTATCTTCAAACTAAACTAAATGGAACTAAAAGTTCCCAAAGTTTGGAGCGTTTCCTCCGAGGAAACAAACACAAAGAACTGCTGAGCTGAGAGACGGAGTCGCTGATGACGTCATGTTTCATGAAGGGACAGACTCATTGTGTCTGCAGGTGATGGAAGAACTATCAGATCTTACACTACAGTGGAGAAATACTCTGTTACAAGTCCTGCATTCAAATTTTACATTTAAAGTAAAAGTAAAAACATATTAACAATATTATAGGCTACATAAAGTACTAACTAAGCTTTTATAGTGTTAGAGAACTGTGTGAGGACGATGGTGTGATGGGAGGAACATGATTTCATTATGTTTAACTTAAAATCTTTCTTTTGTTTTATTATTTTCTATATGCAGGTACGTACTTTTGATTTACTTTGATTTATTTATTATCGTCACTGTTTTGTTTTTGCTTTGACTTCATTTTTTTTCCTTCAGAAATGTTTTCACAAAGTCCCGTGAGATGTTGGATCCTAGACACATGAAATTTTCACAACCAGATGGAAGTTGTGTGCAGATGTTGCTCAAGAAATGTGACACAACGTGACCAGGTGGTGGCGCTAAAATTAAGGCTCAAAATTCTATTTTTGAAAGGAAACAACTCTCACACCATAAGTCTGACTGAATTGAAATTTGACTCCAAAGTTCAGCTCAATGTGCTCTATGAAAAACACATGAACCATGATGGGACCATCTTGAATTTTTCAAAAAACACATTTTTAACATCTCCTCCTAAACTATAGGTCGAGTCGTACCAACCTTTCGGTGGGTCGTCACTGGACCAGACTTATTAAAACTTATCAAAACTTGTTGATATCTCTCTGTGTGTTTTAAAGATACTGACCAGTGAACTTCAGAAAGGGCTTGGCTCTGCACATAAATAGACTTAACTCCACAACCTTTGGGCCAATCATCACAAAACTTACAAGCAGTGTTGTACGAGATATCAGGAACATATCTGGAAAGTTTAATTCAAATTGTCCACTAGGGGACACCACAAATGCAAAAAAGGGCTTGGGATAACACAACCCAGACTAGAAATCAGAGATTGATTGTCCAATCATTAAAAAACTTACACATGTATTAAATTATTTTGAAATCTGTCAATAGGGGGCGCCACAAGTTCCAAACAAGTGCAATGTCCTTTCACAAAATTCAGCCATAAATCTATGAAGGTTTTTTCAAACATCACCAAACTTGGCAGACTTTTTTAGTTAAGCCATTAAAGGATGTCCCCAAAATGTTTCTGCGGTTAAATGAACACTTATATTTAAGTTGTGTGCATGTCTCTCGTTCAGAAGTTACTAGTTAAATGTAACAGAGTTATGTAATTAAATTATAGAATGAATATACATGTAATCAAATTACAGTTACTGATCAGAATGTATGTGATTACAGAGGGAGTACATATGGATATATTCTATTCTGTGTCTGAGGAATCATTCGCTCTGCTGCTTTGCATCTTGTCTCGGTGCAGGAATTAATTATTGTGTTCACCTGTTTTATTCTTTCTTCTCCCAATTTAAAACATTTAACAGAATCAAATGTAATGAGTTACATTACTCTGATAAAGTAATTAAAATAGTTACATGACTTAATACTTTTTTAACAGCATAACTACGCAGTAATCTGTAACCTGATCATGTTTATAGTTAATATTTATCCTACATTATATTTACATGTGCCATGTATGGAACTGGTTTCTGGAATTTATTATTATTATTTAATTAATAGGAAATCAGTGTGTGAAATCTTGTGTTTGATTATTAACCTTAATGGTGTGATTTTGGTTTGTTTTAGTTTGTGTATAAAGAAGTTTACCTGAAGAATGAAATGATGATTTGTATTTTTCCTTCACGTTCAGTAGCGGTGGACACTAGATATCTGGGTTGACTCCCAAACTAGTTGATATTAATTATTTTTAAATAACAGTATAGGATTGTGTTTATTCTCCTGTCTGGTGCCAAACGTATACTCATACTCCATGCTCTCAGTACACTTACTTGCTTTTCTCCTCCTTCCATGTTTTCATGCACAGATGGAAATGTTAATTAATTCCCCATGCTGTCATTAAACTGACGGGGCATCTTTAATTTTTACTGTTGTGATAAGACACATCAGCTGGGAATTACCAAAAATCTCCCAGACTACAGGAGCTACTTTTAACTCTAAAATACTGTGTGGAAAACTCTTTCATGTACTGTAAAACTTCAGTCAAAGCCTCGTCCCAATTAAACATCCAGACCTTTTTACCAGCCCAAATATATGCCTGTTGACTTCAGTGATTTGAGCTAATAATAGCCCGGGGCAACTAATAGAAGTTTTATGGTTTATACTCAAAGAGTAAAGAAGTCTCTAAACTCTGCAGTCAGGAGCTACTCTGGATGATTTCTGGGTTGTAACACAGCTGCCTCACTGACAGATCCACACGATGTGTTCGAGGCCTGAAGAATTTAAATGATTCAGTAATTCACAGAAAACAAATGTTGGAGCAAAGTTTTCAAACGTAAACACAGATTTAGTGTCAGAAATGTTTCTGTGCGTTCCCGTGCTGTGAATCATCTGAGCTGCATCTCAGCCTGCAGGTTCAGAGTGTCCGTCACTGCCTCACAGCTCATTACTGTAAATCACTACAGTGATGGATGTTTTCACAGGATCACAGCGAGCTCTCCATCACTCCTCACACTTAATCTCTTTGCTACAGTCTGCCTTTGTTTGAGTCTCCTAATCTGAATCAGCAGCACTGTACTGTGTGTGTGTGTGTGTGTGTGTGCGTGTGTGTGTGTGTGTGTGTGTGCGTGTGCGTATAAGGAATGTGTTTACAGAGACGAGCAGCGCTGGAAGGTTCCAGTTGTTTTTCAGCTGTCGTTAGAAGGAAAATAAATCACCTTTTATTTGCCTGTGTATCAGTCAGTTATTTGTGTGTGTGTGTGTGTGTGTGTGTGTGTGTGTGTGTGTGTGTGTGTGTGTCCGTGGGGTCATCCTGCTCCATGTTTCTCTTTATGAAGGAATCTGACACACAGATCAGCTGAAGGAATGTACAGTAATCTTATAGCCCTCTGCAGATGGACGTGTTATATGTGTATGTGTGAGAGTTTAAGTTCTGTTTGGAGAAATCCCAGCAGCAGATTTTTCACTCCTGGTCTCAAAGTCTGAGGTTGTGAAATTGAAATAACTTTCCGAAGAAGTTCAGGAGGCGATCTCTCACACACACACACACACACACACACACACACACACACACACACACCGTCACACAGCGAGCTGTCAGAATGAAACTTTGTGGTTCCTCTATCAGGCTGTTTTACTGAATATTCTTTGGCTAAATTAAATTAAAAACTGCATCAAATGTGCTGTGTCGTCTCTGCTTTAACTGAAAAAACAAGCACTTCCATGTGAAGTGACCTAAGGTATGCAAATCGACTATTTTCTAAGCACTGTAGAACCAGGAGAGACCAAATCGTGGTGCTGGCCATGATGAGCTTTAAATTATTTTGGGGGGCTTTTGTCTTTAAGTGATGGGACAGTAATAAAGCTCTGGTGAAAGTTCACTCAGCAAGAGGCACTCCTTGCACACATGCTCACTCGCTATGTCTAGGTATCATTGTCTGGGTCTGTCAATTGAGTCATCAGCTGATTCACAATCAAACAATAGCACAGCGACACACCTTCTCCATCAGCCTATCATCTCACTGCTCCTCATTTTAAATATGGTTCTTTCTCTGCCGTAGTTCTTTCTTGCTGCCATCATGTGTGCCCTCCACCTCCCCATCACCCACTAGTCTTTACAGATTCATCACCTTCATACTCATCAGCAGTCAGCAGCCTCAGATTCATCACCTTCATACTCATCAGCAGTCAGCAGCCTCAGATTCATCAGTCTCATACTCCTCAGCAGTCAGCAGCCTCAGATTCATCACCTTCATACTCATCAGCAGTCAGCAGCCTCAGATTCATCACCTTCATACTCATCAGCAGTCAGCAGCCTCAGATTCATCACCTTCATACTCATCAGCAGTCAGCAGCCTCAGATTCATCACCTTCATACTCATCAGCAGTCAGCAGCCTCAGATTCATCACCTTCATACTCATCAGCAGTCAGCAGCCTCAGATTCATCACCTTCATACTCATCAGCAGTCAGCAGCCTCAGATTCATCAGTCTCATACTCCTCAGCAGTCAGCAGCCTCAGATTCATCACCTTCATACTCCTCAGTAGTCACCAGCCTCCGATTCATCAGCCTCATACTCCTCAGCATCCCCAGATTCATCATCCTCATACTCAGCAGTCAGCAGCCTCAGATCCATCAGCCTCATACTCCTCAGCAGTCAGCAGCCTCAGATTCATCAGCCTCATACTCCTCAGCAGTCACCAGCCTCCGATTCATCAGCCTCATACTCCTCAGCATCCCCAGATTCATCATCCTCATACTCAGCAGTCAGCATCCCCAGATTAATCAGCCTCATACTCCTCAGCAGTCAGCAGCCTCAGATTAATCAGCCTCATACTCCTCAGCAGTCAGCAGCCTCAGATTCATCAGCCACCACCACCAGTGTTTGGACCCCATGGAGGAGATTTATCCTGCTGCCATCCAATCATAAAAATCTCCCTCTGGTGTCAAAGACTTCTGTTAAATCTTATCAGCACAAATCATCTGTTAATCTGTTCACTCGTATTCTGTATTAATATTATCTTTACTTCATTCATCTGTCGCTGCTGATTGAATCAGGTGTGAAAGAGGGAGAGAGGCTGCTGCGGCAAGAACACTGCCTTTGTACATGGGCTACTGGGTGTCCCTGTGATGAGATTTAGAGGAGCAGGCAGGTGGATTTGAGGCCGACTGTTTCCTGTCTTTGTGCTACAACAGATCCACAAAGGCTGCAGTCGGGCTGATTACTCAGTTACACTGTGAACAGTCTGTTTAACACAACAGGCATATTGAAGGCAGATGATAAATGATCATGTGTTCTGAATGAACCTGATATTTCAGGTTCAGCTGATTCAGCTGCTGGAATCATTTCTTTATATTTCTGTTGGATATGAAACAGAAAAGTTTTAAGTGCAAAGTTTTGATTGACTACAAACATTTCTCAGTGCGCTGACCTGTGCGCCACCTGGATCATCAGTAAATACATCGTGCATGTGATGATTTGTGGTCTGTGTGGAGGGTTCAACCAAACCTGACGACGATCATTTCCTCACAGAGAACTGAACATGTTTGAGGCTCTGACTGTACAATAACAGATCTGTTTGAAGGTCACTGAAACATCTTTTCAGCCGACAGAGAGTTGGTGGATGAAAAACTTTTCACTCTAAAAATCATTAACGTCTTGTTCTGTGTCCTTGCTCCTGCACTCCAACGCTGCTGCGCCTCCAAATGATGAAATCTCCACAGACCTCAGAGATCTCGTACTTTTCTTCAGACTTGGGCTCCTGTGTGGGAGTGTGTGTGTGTGTGTGTGTGTGTGTGTGTGTGTGTGTGTGTGTGCGTGTGTGTCGGGCCTTCGAGGTGAAACAAACAACCACTTCACATTTGGAGGTGTTTTGTGTGTCGGCTGCAGAGCAGGAGGAGGAGGAGGAGGTGCTGATAGAGAGGTTAGATCTGAAGCTACGGATGTATAAAAGATGAGTTAACTCACAGGGGAGCTCCGTGAATGATTCAACTCTTACCTCCTTCAGTCTGCCTGCATTCAGTCCGATGCTTCCTGCCACCAGAGATCAACACACACATTAATATGAGATATATGGAACGCTGGATACAGTCGGTTAAAACTCAGATCAGCAACAACATCACAAACTGTGATCTGAGCTGAGAGGCTATAAACTCTGAGTGATTACACACCCGTCAGCCGATAATGGAGGCATGTAAACGCATCGTTATGTTAATGGATGAACATGTTCTGTAGGTTAAAGCACATTAAAATGTAAATGGCGTCATGATGGAGCTGATGGATGGAGGGAGGGAGAGAAGAGAGCAGTAGATAAAGAGAGAGAAGGAGCACAATCAGATGTTGTACGAGCATATTTCATTTATTTTATTCTTATTTTGTGTGTTGTGTCTCATCTTTTATTCATCTGTTTATCTTATTTTATTGTTTTTAGGCCTTTTATTCATTAAAATAAATATACATTATCATCTACTTTTAGTAACATTATGCAATTAATTTATTATTTATTGGTTTATTCTTCATCTTAATTGTTATTTCATCAGGTTTAATTTTTAGATTAATGGTTTAATTCACGTCAACGGTCGGTTGCTGGCTGTTTGGTGCCTCACACATTGTGTTTCCACCTGGAATTAAATATTTTGCTTGTCTGCACATTGTGACGTGGTGATTATTATAATGACAACATTATATAACAAAAATGGTAAATAATCTGTTTCCAGCTTCTTGAATCTGAATATTTTATCTCTGTTTTCATTGTTATCGTTTGGACATCTTTAGGTTTTTTATACTGTTGGTTGCAAAACCAGTTTAAAGTCACGTGACGAGGCTAACTGTTTCCACCTGTTTCCAGTCTTTGTGCTAAGCTAACCAGCTGCTGGACGTATCTTTATGTTAACATACACACATTCAAGTACTGGAATAAAACGTAGTACATTACTCATGATCTGTAGTTAAAGGTGCACTCTTACTGTCTGTAAACACTCTCGCCAGATAAAATGAGAGTAAAAGCCAACCATAGATTTACTTCCTTGTGTTTCTCCTCGCTATATTTGCATTTTTTTTGGCACTGTGTTTCCTGGATGCCTGCTGCTTGCAGTCTGCCACCTGGTTGCTACCTTTCTATAAAGCCCCGCCCTCAGTGAGCACTGTGGGGGTACACGCACATAAGCGTCTTGAACACACAAGATGCAAAGAAAATAATGAACTCCAGTCAGAGGTCAGAGTCTGTGCAGATAAACACACCACCACACACTAACAGTGGGTCATAGTGATGAGAGGGATCACTGCTTTCTGAGTCTGTACAGTGTTTCTACGGAGAATTCTGCAAAGTCTACTGTGAAGTACAATTTTGTTATACTTGTACTTGAGTATTTCCATTTTCTGCCACTTTATAGTTCAACTGCTGCACCTCAGATTTGCGTCTCTGCTCTTTTGCAGATGATGTGGTTCTGTTGGTTTCATTGCAGCGTGAACTCCAGCATGTAATGGGGTGGTTTGAGTATAAAGCCATCGGGATGAGAGTCAGCACCTCCAGATCTGAGGTCATGGTTCTCTGCTGGAGAATGGTGGATTGTTCCCTCTGGGTTGGGAGAGAGTTACTGCCTCAAGAGAAGGAGGTTAAGTATCTCAGGGTCTTGTTCACAGTGAGGGCAGATTGGAGCGTGAGATGGATCGGCGGTTTGGTGCAGCTTCTGCAGTGATGTGGGCGCTGTGCCGGACCATCGTGGTTCAGAGGGAGCTGAGCAAGAAGGCGAAGCTTTTGATTTCCTGGTCCATCTGCGTCCCAACCCTCACCTCATGAGCTCTGGGTAGTGACTGAAAGAATGAGGTCACAGATACAAGCGTCTGAAATGAGTTTCCTCTGTAGGGTGTCTGGGCTCAGCCTTAGAGATAGGGGGAGGAGTCAGACATCTGGAGGGAGCTCGGAGTAGAGCCGCTGCTCCTTCATGTTGAGGTGGTTCAACATCTGATCAGGATCCTCCTGGTCCAGCTGGTAGGAGGCCCCGGGGCAGACCCAGAACACACTGGAGGGATTATAGATCTCACCTGGTCTGGGAACGCCTCGGGGTCCTCCAGGAGGAGCTGGGAAGCGGGACGTCTGGGGTGCTTTGCTTGGCCTGCTGCCCCCGAGACCCAGTCCCGGGTAAACGGATGAAAATGGATGGATGGATGGATGGATATGTTTACATGATAGGATGCAGTACTATACTACTAATTTACCTGATATTCTGTGGATACATTACTTAAAAAGATAATTTGGATTTTTTAAAATGATGTGTGTGAATGGACCTTCACTTGCATGGCGCCTTTCTTGTCTTCTGACAATTCAAAGAGCTTTAACAGGACATGTCACACTGATAGACTGGCGGCCGAGGCTACCATAACAAGGTGCCACCTGCTACTCAGTTACAGTAAACATAAATACTCATTCACACACTGATGGAACAGACATCTGGAGCAATCTAGGGCTCAGTATCTTGAGGCCCTGACACACCAAGCTCACAGTCAGCTGTCGGTCAAAGTTGGGCTGTTGGTGAGTGTCTGTCGCCCTGGTTGGTGCGGTGTGTCCTGCAATGTTGGCCCTCATCGCCGCTAGTTCTCTGAAGTTAGCTTGGTGTGTTTGGGCCTTGTACCCAAGAATACTTGTGGACTGGAGGAGCTGCGATCAAACCGCTGATCTCCAAATTAGTGGATGACCTACTTTCCCTCCTGAGTGTGCAACACATTCACCAGAATAAATGTGAGCAAAACTATGGGTACTTTACATTTGTGCAGTATTATGTAAGAGACATGATGAAACTTTAGATTTCAACAACACTGTGGTTACTGTGGTTAGGTTCAGGCACAAAAACCATGTGGTTTGGTTGAAGAAAAGATCATGTTTGGGCTTCAAATACCTGGTTTATGTGCCGCAATCACAGCAAGAAACAAAAACAAAAACACTTCTTTTTGTGGTTCTATTCCCAGGGGAAACATGGAGCTGAGTCGTAAAAATAAAAATAAATAAATAAATAAATAAATATATAAAACACCTTCGGTGGTCTTAAGTGGTTAAAATCTGTTTTGCAGTTCTCCTGCCTGCTTCTCCAAACTGGGAGTGTGTCGACCACCAAGTACCTCACACAACCCCAACAGATCTGAACTTTAAGTATCATTTTGAATGCAGAACTTTTTGTGCGTTCAGACTGAGGTATTTAGGTAAAAGATCGGAGTACGTCTTCCTGCACTGAGACATGAGAGGGTTTTAATTCTCCAGACAACAAAAAGTGTGTTTCCTAAAATGATGAACTGTTCCTTTAAACGATAAACGTTGATAACTTTTTATGTCAGTTTAATTTGGTAGTTGCTGCTGCAGGTGAAGCCCTGCCAGAGACTCTCTGTACTGACTGTACCATCTCGGGGCTTTGTTGGCGTGCAGCACATAAAGTTTACTAAACTTCCCCCGAGGCGGCTGCTGTCTGTAATAAAACAGGGATCAAACACACATCATGTCAGATCAGGTAATCTGGGAGCGCGAGTGAAGGGGGTTAAGAGAATTTGTGCTGATCCGCCACAGAAATCCTGCAGTTCCTCCAAAGTGGACACTAAAACACTTAATCACTATCAGAAGCTCTGGGCAGACGCCAGCAGCAAGAGTGTGTGTGAGTGTGTGAGTGTGTGAGTGTGTGTGTGTGTGTGAACATTTAGTCACTTTAGCTGTAAATTACAGCTCGGCTCACAGAGATAAGGACCACTGAGAACTCACACAAAGTTCAAAGAGAGAAGGAGAAAAATAAAAATAAAAGTCATCTGATGGAGAGTGAAGTCAAACTTTCAGACACTAAAACAAAAACAGGTAACCCTAACCTGTAGTAAAATTACACAAGGTTAACAATTTGGGTTCAAAGGGACAGTTCATCTCCCAACCTAAACAATGAATTTTCCTCTCACTTGTAGAAGTATATGTCAGTCTAGATCGGGGGGCTGCAACCTGAGGCCACACGTGACTCTTTATCTCCTCTACAAATAACTTTTTCATACATCATTGTTCTCAGCTTAAAGTGATTTTACATTGTCTCATTGTAAACATGTGTGGCCTATACACAGATTAAAAAGTTATATTAACATTTCGTCAACTAAAATGTTCATCATACGTCTATGACCTGGCGCCTTTTCCTCTAACTTTTACCAAACCTCAGAAGCAGTGGCTCGTCTTGCGTCTTTCTACCGAGGTTAACTTTGGATTCCAAAAAGGAAACCGGAAATTTAACAGCGTGCAGACAGATTTGTTTGTTTTCACCACCAACGCTGCAAAGTTAAAGCAAAAGATAATCATGAACAGCCCACTGCAGAGGAGCCACACTGTGGTAAAAGATATTAATGAATGCTCGTTTGGAGTCATTAGTGATGTTGATGGGCTCATTCAGATCCTGTCATGATAAGGCTCAAATATACTTTGTGGCTCCAAACAGTTTTTTTTTTTTTTGGCCAAAAATGTCTCCTCTAATAATAAAGATTGCTGACCCCTTATCTAGATCAAGTTGGTGTGAGTTGCAGAGTGTTGGAGATATCGTCCGTAGAGACGTCTGCCTTCTCTTCAATATAACTGAACTACATACAACTGACATGAAAAACTCAACATCAATGTCTCTGTCCAGAGATCATGACTCTAATACTAAAGATAATCCACAGACCTATTTGTGAGCACTTTCATGTAGGAACAAACTATCCAAAACTACACCCACCAACAGTATCACTGTGCAGAAGGAAGAGTGCATCTACTGCTATATCAGCTAGCACCACTGAGCTAGCTAATGTTACAGCTCAGCTGAGGAGGACCCAAAGGATTTCAGGAACAAGATGCAATGAAAATGTATAGGACATAGGGATGTCATTCTGATTAGACAAGGCCGGATGGTTTCAAAGAGAGGCAAGATGATCAGAACTGAGGGAGTCGAGCTACCAGAGGGCAACATAGGAGATATCCAGGACAGCTTCAAGTACCTTGGGATCCCGCAGACTACTGGAAATCATGAGGACGCTGCGAGGAAGTCGACCACAACCAAATACCTCCAGAGAGTAAGGCAAGTCCTGAGAAGCCAGCTGAATGGTCATAACAAGGTTCAAGCCACACACTGCCAGTCATCAGATACCCAGCTGGGATCATAAGCTGGCCAGAGGAGGAGATAGAAGCCACAGATATCAAGACAAGAAAGCTCCTCACCATGCATGGAGGGTTCCACCCCAAGTCCAGCACCCTGAGGCTATACACTAAGCGGAAAGAGGGAGGCCGAGGACTAGTGAGCATCAGAGCCACCAGGATGAAACATCCAAAATCCAGGAGTACATCAAGAAGATGGCCCCAATGAATGAGTTGCTAAGTGAATGCCTCAGACAACAGGAACCAGAGGAGGGCAAAGAGGTGGAGGAGCAAACAAGGCAAGACAAGCCCCTACACAGATAGAGGAAGTGGCTGATATCAAGAAGACCTACCAGTGGCTGGAGAATGCTGGACTGACAGACAGCATGGAGGCACAAATCATGGCAGCACAAGAGCAGGCCCAAAGCACAAGGCCATAGAGGCCAGGATCTACCACAGCAGATCAGACCCAAGGTGCAGGCTGTACAGAGATGCCCCTGAGACGGTCCAGCACATAGTGGCAGGGTGTAAGATGCAGGAAGGATCAGCGCATATGGAGACGCACAACCAAGTGGCTGGGATAGTGTACAGTAACATCTGTACCCCGTATGGACTCCAAGTACCCAAATCCCGTGGGACACACCATCGAAGCTGGTTGAGAACAACAGGGCTCAGATCCTGTGGGACTTCAGCTTCCAGACTGACAAACAGCTGCTGGCTAACCAACCAGACATCTGGTGATACCAGCCGACAGCAACATCAGAAAGAAGGAACACGAAAAGGTGGAGAAGTATCAAAGGTTGAAAGAACAGCTGGAACAGATGTGGAAGGTCAAAGTTGACGTGGTCCCAGTGGTAGTAGGAGCCCTCTGGGCTGTGACCCCCAAACTGGGAGACTGGCTCCAGCAGATTCCTGGAACAACATCTGAGACCTCAGTCTAGAAGAGTGTAGTCCTAGGAGCAGCTAAGATACTGCGCAGAACCCTCAAACACAGGACTCTGGTAGAGGACCCCAGCTTGAGGATGACACAGATACCACCCCGAGAGGTGGAGAGGGTGATATACAGCCACCAGCTGCCGGACTTCATAGCTGACATGTTGTTTCCAGTATTTGATCAATGAAATGCTGCTTTACCTGACTCATAATCAGTGTAAATGCTAATAAATTAAAAACTTTTCTAACTTATCTAGGTCACTCTACACGGACCGCAACTAACAGCTACAACCTGATACCATCATACAAATTACATGTGACCAAAATGTTGATATGCAAAACATGAATTACTTTTGTCCGCCGTGTTTCTCTGTGTATACAGTGTCAAAGTAAGCAGTCATGTTCCAACTTTAGGGGGCGTTCATGTGAATTTTCCCAGTCAGAAACTCTTTCCAGGATTATTTCCAGGAAAATGAATTTAAAATGATTCTGATCTTTCAATCCCACCGTCACACCAACACAAGTCTGTCCTCACAGAGCTGCAGGAAAGACTTCAGACTCCCAGTCTTGTTAGAGCGATGTGCCAGAGTATTTCTTGGCCAACACCAGAAATATTTTGGCGCACTGCCCCACCATAAAACAATGAGTGGTCGTTTTTACACTTTGGTTTTTGTACAGATCAAATAAACGAGATATAACACGGTCGTTAGTGAATTTAAGAGACGCTGCTGGATGGATTTTGTTACCTTTGGATGGCTGACTGTCTCCTGGCCGTAGCTTCATGTTTGCCGTTCAGACAGATCTCATCTGACTCCTGGTGAAGAGGGAACATTTATAATTATCTCCCAACATGTCAAACATTTCCTCTAAGTGACGCCGGAGGAAAGATCTGCACACTGAGCAGGAAATACAAAGATAAATGCAGTACTTGTCACTGTATTCTGAAAATCAACTTTGTGCATCTGAGCACAAACTATTTAGCATCACTCATCGTACTCACTGAACAAACAAGCCGAGGCTTAAAGAGATTAACTCAGCTCTGCTCTCTCTCTCTCTCTCTCACACACACACACACACACACACACACACACACACACACACGATTGGCCCTGAGGCGAGGGCATCCTGAAACACACACAAACACAATCACAACACAGGTCCACGGCCACCGATGAGTGTGTGGGTGGTATATTATCTTATATGAGTGGAGCTAATTAGCCGCAGGGCTTCAGATCTAAATGCTCCATTAGAGTCGTTTATCACCAGCACACGAACACACAGATTCACAACGTATAGCTCATGTGTTCTTTTTAAACCGTCTGAGAGACACAGAGCTTTGTCCTTCTCACTTCTACACAGCGACTCTTTTAATTCAGACTTAAGCTTTAACTCTCGGCCTGCTTCTTGATTCCCTTTAACTAAACACCACAGAGGTAGAGTCAACAGAGAACAGCGTGTGTGTAATGAGAAAACTATAAAGTTAAACAGAAACACGTTTCACAAATAAATTATTAAATAAATGCGCCAAATAGAAAACAGATTATTTACAAAATAAATTCACATTGGTGCTTTTTTTCTGAGTTTTTCCAGTCATTAGTTTTGTGTTAAATTAAAACAGTTTCAGTGTGTTTTGCAGCTCGAGGCTCCAGATGTCCTCCTGTCTCTGAGGAAGGAGTACGCATTCAGGTGCCCAGGAGGAGGAAGAGGAAGAGGAGGAGGAGGAGGAGGAGGAGGAGGAGGACATGACAGATGGAAATTTCAACACAAACAATTAAAAGGCAGCTGATGAATTTTCCTTTTCAGACATGATCGTTATTTAGCTCCAGCTGGACGTCTTTATAAGGCCACCGATCCTGATCTTCACCTGAGTTTTTTATTATTATCTGCCGACCAAATCCAATATTGGCTCCTGTTTATTCCTCCTTAATAACACAGCTGCTCAACAGACTGCAGACATTTAGAGGCTGTGTGAATCAGAACAACTCTGCTGCTCTGTATAATGTTGTGCACAGTGTCATGTAGTATCCAGTGTGACATCTGTGCAGTGTGTTAGAGCAGATCTGTGGACACCTGTGAGCCTCATCTTCATCTCCAACATGAGGTAAATACTAAAGATCAGATGCAGTTTCAAAGTTCACCTGCAGAATGTCACTGAAAGAGACGCAAGAGGACTGAAAAGAGATGCATAAAGAGACGCCGAATGACTAAAAAAAGATGCAAAATATTTTAAAAGCAACATAACATTTCTGCAAATGAGTCAAACATCTACAGATGCCAAACAGAGAGCTGTTTAACAACTAAAACCAGATGCTAAAACTTCCACAAAGAGACATAAAATCTAACGTGTATCTCAGATTTTCTTTGATGGTCCAAACAACTGAAAACAGATGCAACATATCTATAAAGTAACCTTAAATCTCTAGTGACTCACACAACTAGAGATGCTGAACAATCATCAGAAGAGATGCAAAATGAAAATCGAAATGACTACAAAGAGATGCAAAACAGCAACCAATAGATCAGGGGTGTTAAACATACGGCCCTTGGGCCAGAACCAGCCCGCCAAAGGGTCCGATACAGTCCACTAGATGACGAGACTAAGGGTTGCCAGGTTTCAGGAGCAAGTTAAACAATGCTGACTTCATGTAAAATTCTACTTCAGAAGCTTTTCCACCCGGACGAGGACACAGCTCTCTGATATAATGACGAACACTTACTGTGACCATGTTTAAAGATATTGAGCATTTTGCAAAGTATTGTCAATCAGCAGCTTCAATTCAAAAGAATCTGTGTCAGGAAATGTGTCACAGAGAGAAGTCTGACTGACTGAATGTGGAAATCACACTGTTGAAATGACACATACATTTCTAAAGACATCTCAGGCTGTTCATCTGACTTGTAAAAGGATGTCTACAAAATGTACTTGTTTTTCTTTACACACAAAAAAGGAAAAATATTGGATAATATCTATAGGTTATTGAAAGATGGTTTTATTAGTCCGACCCACAGAACATCAAATCGGGCTGCATGTGGCCCCTGAACTAAAATGAGTTTGACACCCCTGGAACAGATGCATAGTGACCACAGAGACATGCTGAACAACTACACAGAGACACAGACTACATATGCTAAAACCTCCACAAAGAGACATAAAATCTAACGTGCATGAATTTTCTACAAACAACTAGAGATGCAGCACCATCAGACGGATGCAAACTGACTGCAGAGATACAAAACAGCAATGAATAAACAGGAGTCAGTGTTCATCCTTTATAGTAATGACAAATGTAAAGTATCCAGTGTTTTGAGACTGCTGTTTCTTTGCTGATGATTCAAATATTTTCTGCTCTGGAGAGATTTGCCTCGACTGTCGGAGGATATCAGCAGAGAAATGTTCAAGATAAAAATGTGGTTTGATAAAAATGACTGATCGTAAAACTTGAACAAAACTAAATAATGTCATTTGGTAACTGTGGGAGAAACACAGAAACAGATTCAGGTAGATGGAGTAGACGCTTAGACACTGTCCTTACTGATGAGTCCTGTTGGGTCACACTCCATCTGTGTGTGTGTGTGTGTGTGTGTGTGTGTGTGTGTGTGTGTGAGAGTATGTGTTCTCTTCCAGGTGTGAAGCTCTCTGCAGGTGAAAGTCTGTTCATCGTCTCTACATCTTTACTGCAGCAGATACGATATGCTACAACACAATGCGATACGATACGAAATGCTACAATGTGATGCTATACGATACAATGTGACACGACACGACATGACACATCTCAACATCATACAACACCCTATTACACGATGTAATACAATATAACACGATACGATATGGCATGATACAATGCAATTTTCTGGTGGTTTTACTGGCGTTAGCAGTTTAGATAACAGACACTGGACTGTCCTGCTTTATTACAGACATGTGAACTGACCACAGTCACTTGACCCACATCAGTGAGCTGCTGCACGAATTTAGGGGGAAGACTGGAAACTATATCTGGAGTTATTTTTGGTATTATAAGAGATGTTTCTCTGGCCTGGCGAGGGGGGGGGGGTCCTGTTGACCTACAAATTCAGAGGAAACACT
This sequence comes from Epinephelus fuscoguttatus, assembly GCF_011397635.1. NCBI lineage: Eukaryota > Metazoa > Chordata > Actinopteri > Perciformes > Serranidae > Epinephelus > Epinephelus fuscoguttatus. Next base: position 1,683,568 of record NC_064773.1, read on the forward strand.
CAACTGATCCCTGGAGAACACCACCGGGGGGCGGGCTGAGGATGAGGAGGCTTTTCCCATAACAACAGAGATAGATCTGTCAGAGAGAGAAGAGCAGAACCAGGCAAGCGTCATTAAAATCAACACAGATATCAAGGAGGTTTATACGAATACTGTGGTCGACTGAATCAAATGCTGAAAGAGCCGCAGAGTGACGAGCTGTCACACTTTAATAAGAGCTGTGCCAGAGCTGAGTACAGAAACCTGACTGACATCACTCAAAAATGTGACTGTTACAGTTTAATAACGAGGCAGCAGACTTTTCTAAAACGTTATATAAAGAAAAGGTATTTTGTTTTGTTATTATTTATCCCCCCTTCTATTCCAGGGAAACAAAGACTTCTTCATTATCAAAGAACAACTCAAGTCCTTCATTACATTACCTCTGAATTAACACAAATAGGACACATTTATGAAACAACCTTTAAAATAACCTTCTTTCACATGAAAAACATTTTTTTTAAAAACAGTTTGAAAAGTCTTAGCTGTAAATAATAAATCATAATTTACTCTCTAAAATCTTTTTTTTTTTTTTTAAATATATTTCTGTAAAAACATCAACACATTTCTCTTTCAGACAGCTGGATTAATTAGTTTCTCACCAAAAACTACACTTGACAAAATTACACTGAACACATCATGACAATGTTTTAATTTACCTTCATCCAGTGCTCATTTTTACTGAGCAAAGCATGAAGGCATCATAATGTCACTCAGTGTAACCTCCATCAGCTGTTAGTTTCACCAGCTGCTAACAGCTAACATTAACTAGCTGCTAACAGCAGGTTAATGTTAGCTAATATTAACTAACGGCTAACAGCTAATGTTAAGTGGTTACTTACAGCGAACAGCTAACATTCACTAGCTGCTACAGCTAACACTAACTAGCTGCTGACAGCTAACATTAACTAGCTGCTAACAGCTAACATTAACTAGATGCTATAAGCTAACAGCTAATGTTAACTAGCAGCTTACAGCTAACAGCTAATGTTAATAAGTAGCTTATAGATAACAGCAATCACTAAGTAGCTGCTAACAGCCAACATTAACTAGCTGCTAACAGCTAATGTTAACTAGCTGCTTACAGCTAACAGCTAACATTAACTAGCCTCCTGCTGTCATCACAGATTTGTAGTTCAGAGTCACATTATCATAGAAACAACATAAGTGTACTGCGTTCTTTTGTCCTGACGATGTCCAGGGGAAAGTTTTTGTTTGTCCCAAACATGATTTCTGTTGTCCCCGTGACGACTTAAGTCTGGAGCTCCACTGGTGGATATCATCCTATTTGCCGACGGGCTGACGCCGTTCAACAAGGAGATATATCAGTCGCTGCTGATGTGCTGACGATAATTCTGTGTATCCATCAGTCACAGGAGACCTAACAACATTTTCTTAATTGTACTTTGATACTTTTACTGAGGGAACATTATTAGTCAAGGAATAAATTTACTGTCACACGTTTCTAACTATAAATAATAAAACGTAAAGGTTCTCGCTCTGGCTGAATATTTAACGCACTCGTCGGCGTGGTTCTAAGAAGTATCAGTCCCAAGTCACTGTTATCGTTTCTCATGACATGAAGAAGAAAAACGCTCCCTCGTGCTCTCTGGGATCAACGCACATCAGTAAATCTTCGCTGTGCAGGAGGACAGGAAACAGATCCTCCGTTTCCTCCGTCTCTGAACTCCATTTGTCTTGTACACATGTTTGAATTCCAGAGTGACGACAAATCATCAGCTGATTGTAAAAAAAAACGAGGTTAAAGTTAATGAGAGCGGGACAGTGTTACAGTGAGGGGGTGGGAGAGCACGTGACATGTGGGGGACAGGATGTGACCTCTGACCCCTCAGCCCCCCGATGATCCTGATGTAAACATCCCATAAGACAGTCCTGCTCTGATGCACTGCTTTCTGTATCATAAAACACACATACACACACACGCACCATGACAGGCTGGGAAAATGTGTATAGAGATTTATATGAAGCCAGCAGCGCTGAGCGAAGCCCTTCAAAGGACAGAGGATCGGAGCGATTGGTCACAGAGTTTAAGTTTCCTCAAACTTCAAAGATCCCACATGTCCCTGAAACCAACCAGTTAGAGGTGTAAAAAAACAGGTTCCAGGTCACAAAACAGTCTCACAACTTTTAAAAATAAGTTCACGGGACCTCTGACTGAGGAGGAGAAACACTTTACAGATCCAGAAGAGAAAAGAAGTTTCAGATTTGAAGGTTCTTTTTCTTGTTTTTAAAGCTCTGTAAGGTTTGGGACCGGCCCTCCATCTTTTATATGATCCTTACCATGCTCTAGATTTTCTCCTGCTGAGTTTTTAAACACAGACAAGAAAACAGGCAGAGCAGCGTCTGTTAATCATTAGAGCACCCTACCAAAAGATATCAGCGATGAAGGCTTAGCAAACATTCAGCCATAAGGTGGGGTAGTGGCATGTCCCATGGGTGCTCGATTAGATCGGGATCTGGGGAATGTGGAGGCCCGGTTGATGCCTTGCACTCTTTGTCATGTTCCTCGGGCAATTTCTGAGCATTGTTTGTGGTGAGGAATGGTGCACTGTTCTGCTGGAGGGGAGGCACTGCAATGTAAAGCCCCTTTTACACTGCCAGATTTTCGGCGAATGTTGGGCCGTTTTGCCGGCAAGCTGCGAGCGTTTAGACACACAGAGCCAGATTGGCGAGTTGATCCGAGGTGCCCAATTTTCCTCCTTGTAGGGTAGACATATTGGTGGAACCCTTTTAGTTTAAACAGAACAAGGCGGCCTTCCGCAACAGACACGCTGAGCTGAAAGCAAACAAATTTGTCCATGCACACTTAAATTCTCTGTTTTCCCCGAGACTTTCCCCTGTTCAGAGTACCTGAGCCATCACTAGGTATGTTTTCAGAGGAAAATGTGACAGGCTAGACATATGAAGCACATTTTAGTTGATGACATTTTTTAAATCAGTGTATAGGCTACACATTTTTACAGTTGAAGAATGTAAGAATCATTTTAGGCCTACAACGATAAATGAAAATTAAAGCCCAATGGAGAGGGGCTGAAGAGCCACAGGATATATAACCACAAAAACAGGTGTGTAGTCGTACTTGTAATTTATCATTTATTTATTTATTTTTTCATAAATCGTCTGGCTGCCAATTAAAACATATTTACAAAAACACTGTTCTTTTTACTTCAGTAAAAGTTCGGAGTACTTCTTAACTTTGTCCTTTTCTTCATTTTACACATCATATATATGTATATATATGTGTGTGTAAGTACATAATTAGCTCTGAAAGCACAAGGTCATCACAGGGTTAGAAAATAATAATGTGACTGGGTTTGTTGATGGGAAGTGAAGTGGTGGTGCATTAAAGCTCCAGTGGTCAACATGAGTAGCAAACATGCAGCATTACACATTATTTTTATCCCTCCACCCTCCTCTCCTGGTCTGGGTCCTAGTCTGGGTCCTGCTGTGGGACCTGGTTCCTGGTGCTAAGTGTGAAATGATAAAACTCCTCCCCCCTCTCACTGCCACACTTCATGAAAAACAAACACCCCTTCTTCTCCCACATTCCAGTATTCCCAGTGCAGGGTTTACACTGGGCAGTGTGGGCAGGTCAGTGTGAGATCTACTGAGCCACAGCCCCTGAAAACCTCGACAGGTCTCAGGTCAGACAGAATAATAAAATAAACATGCCCTGATTTAAATGTTTGGACTGTGATAATAATCATCTGACAGACAGATTAAAATTCCTGCAGTGAACGTGAACTTCAGGAACACGGAAACATTTCTGTCACATTTGTTTTTAATCTGAAATACAAAGAGATGTTTAGAGAAACGTGGTAACCATAGCTATAATTAATCACTAATCACCTCCATTACAGAGCCTCCGTGTTACACAGACAAAGATCATTTAATTACATCTGGTGGAAAGTTTCACTGCAGACACGAGGCGAGCTGAGTGCCGTTACCGTGAGTCATCACGTCACGACCACAGAAGATAAAACACGTTGTGGAGAAGCATCATGTTTTAAGTTTGCATCAGTATCACAGTGATCCAGTGATTATTGTGGCGTACTGATTATGAATACTGTCCATCTGATGCTGGTGTTGTTTCATCACTGTAGCCAGTATCTCACTATCACTATCCTCATTCAGATTTTAAGAAGCTACAAATTATATTCAGCCACAAAATAAGTCTGAAAAGCTGCAAATCAGAACGGAAGTACAGAGAGTCGTTGACTAGAGATGATACGCCGTCTCATGGCGGTCACTTCCTGTCAGCGTTACAGATCAGAAGCACAGAGAGTTGTTGACTAGAGATGATACGCCGTCTCATGGCGGTCACTTCCTGTCAGCGTTACAGATCAGAAGCACAGAGAGTCGTTGACTAGAGACGATACGCCGTCTCATGGCGGTCACTTCCTGTCGACGTTACAGATCAGAAGCACAGAGAGTCGTTGACTAGAGACGATACGCCGTCTCATGGCGGTCACTTCCTGTCGACGTTACAGATCAGAAGCACAGAGAGTCGTTGACTAGAGACGATACGCCGTCTCATGGCGGTCACTTCCTGTCGACGTTACAGATCAGAAGCACAGAGAGTTGTTGACTAGAGATGATACGCCGTCTCATGGCGGTCACTTCCTGTCGACGTTACAGATCAGAAGCACAGAGAGTCGTTGACTAGAGACGATACGCCGTCTCATGGCGGTCACTTCCTGTCGACGTTACAGATCAGAAGCACAGAGAGTTGTTGACTAGAGACGATACGCCGTCTCATGGCGGTCACTTCCTGTCGACGTTACAGATCAGAAGCACAGAGAGTTGTTGACTAGAGATGATACGCCGTCTCATCGCGGTCACTTCCTGTCAGCGTTACAGATCAGAAGTACAGAGAGTTGTTGACTAGTGAACTAGCAGGTTTTTACAACTTTGCAGAACGGAGCGCGTTGACAGTAGTTGTTTGTTTCAGCTTGTCTCAATGTGAATCTTTGGACTGAACTAGGGTTGGGTGATATGACCATGCTACTGTCGAAATGTGTACATCAATACAGATTCAGCATTAGGGCCTGTGCCAACAAATCGTTTTTTTCTCATCTCAGGCGTCTTTTTTCAATTGTTCTCAGTGAGGAGCAACTGTACGCGGCGTGCTTGGAGAAAAAAACGCTGCACCCAGCCCTGAGCACTTTGAGCTGAAAAGTTCTGAACTTTTCAGAAAGGCGCTGGATGTTGCTAGTGAGTGTTGTACTTTTATCACTGTTCACTTTGTTGGCTTGAGGTTGACTGTGTGCTCAACCTTCTGTTAGCATATGTTAGCTACCTGGCTAACGGTAATGTCAAGATATTGTTGTTACAGAAACAAAACCCATGTGCAGCATGTCATTAAAAAAAGTGCTATGATGAAGTGCTCCCAGGTCGGGGTGGTAGATGGGTCACAAAACACAGAACTTTCCCCAGGAGACCGTTGTTAGGAACCATGTGACCTTTGAATCATTTTAAGGTACGTCCTCACCATTTTTCCGTTCCTAAACTTAACCTCTGTAACTTAATGTTAATTATGTAACGTTAAGGATGAAATGTCCTTCATGGGGTGCTAATCTGTAGGATATCATACGAACTGTTCTCTGAGGATAAGTTGCTTTAAGTTGCGTCTTTTTTGGCCACCTCACTCACCCCTATCAGCATCTATCACATTAGCAAAAACTTGTTGGACTTCAAATTTCACACTGAGCATTATAAAGCAGAAGCACATCATTCTGGACGGATTTAAATTACAGATGGAGAGGAACTGCACCTGTAACTGTTACTGTGGTCTGGACGAAGTTTAAATCAAATCAATCCTGTCTGAATGAAGCTTTTGTTTTAATATATCCCTCAGATTTCATTTAATCTTCACCAGATTTGGTGAATGATATATTTTGAGGCTACATTAACAGGACGACAGGACGTTTGCTGAAATCTGAATAATAACACAATCACATTTGAGCTCCCTGAAGAGGTAAAAGTGATGACACGGACATGATACTGGCTGTGTTTGGAGTATTATACCTTCTGTATGAATTATTGTTCTTATCTATTTCAGCAGAGTATCACCATGGAAACCATCCTCAGTCTGAGCAGCCACTGATAAAACTTGCAGCTGAAATATGTAATTTACTTTTATTTTGCTGCTTCACATCAACCTGTTATTATGGAAACATCTGACTGCAACATCGTATTCAGCAGCGTCACAGACAAACCCGGTGAACCGTGATTTTAAATGCATTAAAGGCCCAAAATGTTTCCTCCCTCAGTGTCCTCTCCTTATTCCTCGCCTCCTTTCTGGTTCCTTAAATCAAATTGTTACTGTGTTAATGAAGCCTGTGTCATTATTAACCCTCCACACAGGGATTAATTTCATTTCTCTTTCACTGTCTTTGTCTAAATGAACGAGGCGGGGGCGGGAAAATAAAAACAGACAGGTGGGTAAACCATAAAACAAGAATGGACCACACACACACACACGATCGATAATTCACCAGTTAATTTTAAAGACATGCAAATCTTAATGTTTTGTGATGTAAATGTTTGTCTTTTATTTTATGTTATGTATGGCTGCTCTGTTCAAAGCACCACCCAGTTTGTATGGGAGCTAACGTTAGCTAGCTAGCAGCACTGCACATTTGGCAGTGGTAGAGCCATCCTGGTGACAGAAAGCATTGCTGTGGGTTGCCCCGGAGCATACGCAGCTTCATTGTGAGCCACAAAACCCTTCAAGCATTGTTAACTATGTTAGCATCACTAGCCATGCTGACACTGCTAACAGTGCTAACAGAGCTAACAGTGCTACAGGGTGTTTAATGATTCAAAATTGAGTTACTTGAGACCAGAGGATGGCTGTAGTATTTCCACAACAAAGCTGTTAGGTCAGGATGGCGTTACTCGTAGTAATTGTCGAATGAGAAGCGCTACTAGCTAGCTCACTCCTGCCAGACCTACTTGGTGTACAGTGCCGTGAACTGAAGAGAAGCAACATTAACCTTCACACCTGCATATATAAGTGGTAAAACATTTTCTTGGTTGTTAACTGATTAATGGTTGACATCACTAATGTCACTCTCAGCTACAGGTTAGCCTAGCTTAGCACAAAGACTGGAGCTGGCTCTGTCTGATGTTAACAAACTTCGCTCTCCAGCACCTCTAAAGCTCACTAATTAACACTTTGTATCTCGTCTAGTTAATTGGTACAAAAATCAAACTGTAAAATCAACAATTTGGTGTTTTACGAATGACAATGTGCCGAACTATTTCATGGCCAGGGCCGGTAACAAATTAAAGTCACAGTTCTTTCATCCAGCAAGATGGTTCGGTGGCTAATCAATATGTGCAAGTGCATATTCCTTGTGATGTGAACGCCATATTTCTACTATTGACCTCGCGAGTGTCCCAAATAAAGATAAAAAAAATTGCTGCCACTGTTAAAAACCTGTCTCAGACTATTATAAACTTCATGCCCCTGCTGGCCCCCTCTTGGAACGCCACTGCTTGTTGGTCACTGCAGGTATATCTTCACTGGGAAAAAGAAAAAACTGGAGTAATGCTTTAATTCCAACACTTACAAACATTTGAGACTTGACTTGTCATAAGAGTTAAAAGCAAAATCCCTGACAACTAAAAAAGAAATCAAACCCGCTCAAGCAGGTCGTCATGGTCAAACACCTTCAATATCAAATTATTGAAGATTTAAAGAACTCTGTATTAACTGAGTAGAAACACCATGAACAGCTCTGAAAAAAGAACATCTCTGAATGTCCTCATTTTAATTGTCAGGAATTAAAGACTTCATCTTGACTTTGCACTTTGCTACTGAGGACTTGTGACTTAGTCTTGAATGACCTGACACCTGATGTGGACTTGACCCAGAAGACTCTGAGACACTTTCCCTGGCACATCAGCTTGATAGTATTTAATTGGCCAAATCATTTTCTGCAGACTTTGGACAAAAGTTGAGCCAGGTTCAACTTTCTGTCTCCCCCTCTGTCCATGAAGCGAAGCCATGAGGTGGATAAGTGTTTGGCAGCCATTGGAGCATTATCAGCTCGGACACATTTCGCTGTTAAACGGCTGATCAGACTAACCTCATATCATCCTCTCAGCACGGCCAACTGCGCACACAATATAATGTCCTTTCTGACAATCACACAGAGCAGTGACTTGGCCCAGACACACAGCCTGTCCATGAACACACCGTCCAGACTGTGACATCATAATCTCACGGCTCCTATAGATAGTCATGTAAATCTGCGCAGACACACACATACCAGCTGTGATGGACTCATTAACCTTGTCTGCTGCTTTTAGAAAAGAATGTCCCAAAATATACACAGATATGGAAACATAATATCAGGGGTATTATATAGAAAACAAACATAATAAAGCCTCTCAGTAACACACACAAACACACACACACACACACACACACACACACACACACACATAACAATAATAATAATAATAATAATAATGATAATAATAATAATAATACACAGTGTTCTGCTGCACTGGGGCTCCCAAACTCCCAGAGCAGACACACTATATAAGTGATTTCCGACCGGGGGTAGATGTTCCTCAGAAGATACCTCAGTGGGTCAGATGATGGACTGTAGAGTAGATTAATTAATTTGAAAAGTATACTTAAAAAATGATCCTACACTTCTGGTTGTGATTGAGAGTGCATGAAAACTAGTTGAAGGTCTACATTGTTAGCTACAAGTAAAAGATACATGGTTAAAAAGGTTCAAATTAATGGGAAAAACAGTTAAAATATTTAGCTTAAACTAATGGATAAATGGTTAAAACAGTGAAAATAGTTTGCTTAAAGTAATACTATAAACTGTTGAAATAGCTAACTAAAACAGCTATAATAGTTAGCTACTAGTAACAAATAAATAAATGGTTAAAATAGCTAGCTAAAATGGTTAAAGTAGTTGGCTAAAAGAAATAATATAAACTTTTGAAATAACTAACTAAAACAGCTAAAACAGTTAGCTAAAAGTAATAATATAAACTGTTGAAACAGCCAACTAAAACGGCTACAATAGTTAGCTAAAACTAATAATATAAACTGTTGAAATAGCTAACTAAAGCAGCTATAATAGTTAGCTACTATAAACAAATAAATAAATGGTTAAAATAGCTAGCTAAAACGGTTAAAGTAGTTAGTTAAAAGTAATAATATAAACTGCTGAAATAGCTAACTAAAACAGCTACAATAGTTATCTACTAGTAACAAATAAATAAATGGTTAAAATAGCTAGCTAAACACAGTTAAAATAGTAACAAAAAGTAATTCACAAATGGTAAATAATAGCTAGTTAACAGTGTTGCATAAAGGGTCAAACGGCTACCTAAAAACAGCCAAAATAGTTAGCTAAAAGTGATAATATAAACTATTGAAATAGCTGACTAAAACAGCTAAAATAGTTAGCTAATGATAACAAATAAATAAATGATTATAATAGCTAGCTAAAACGGTTAAATTAGTTAACTAAAAGTTACAAATAAATAAATGATTAAAATGGCTAGCTAAAACTGGTTAAAATATTTAGCTAAAAGTAATAATATAAACTGTTGAAATAACAAAAAAACAGTTAAAATAGTCACAAAAAGTAATTCACAAATGGTTAAAAATAGCTTGTTAAAAGTATTGCATATAGGGTTAAAATGGCTACCTAAAATCAGCCCAAATAGTAAGCTAAAGTAATGGATTAATAGTTGAAAGAGCTAACTAAAACTTTGAAATATTAAAATAGCTAACAGTCATAGACAAATAGCTAAAAACAGTTAAAATAGCTTGTTAATAGTAATACACAAATAATTAAAAAAGCTGTTACAAAATGCTTAAAGTAGTTAAAAGAAATGTATAAATGGTTTAAATAGCTATAAACAGTCACATCTGAAAGTAATGCTAGATGGTTGTCACTCCAGTGGTCGTGGTACGAATGTAACTGACCCAAAAATCAACTGTTAAGTTGATTAAAATATTGGAATAATATCCACTTGTATATCGTGTTGCCATTTTTATGTGAACATTCACAAAAAGTTCAAACAACAACCGATAACAACAGTCACATGATCATTGTTCATTTTAATACAAATCTGGATCCAACAAAAGCTCAGCTGTTAGAAAAACAGCAGACGACTGAGCAGACATTTGTTATCTTGTTTTGATGTTTCATTTGTTGTGCGACTTGAATAATTCAGTCCAATTACTTTAATCTGCAAATGTACTTTTCCAAGATGTCCTCAGAGCTCCAGTACAAAATGGCAGACAAACACCAGAGAACAAAGACAAACCCAAACTCTGAAAACAACATGTTTAAACTGCTATCTTCAGACTGTTCACAAAGTTAAAGCGTGTTCACACTTTAGATCATTAGCTGTGGAGACGCACTCAGTGTTCTTGAGAATATTGATCGTCTCATAAGTTTAATTAAAAGGCTGTGCGATCAGCTAAAAGTGCCACTAATGAAACCTAATTTAATTCTCACCAGCAGCCGACTTAAATCTCCACAATTAAGTCCATTAACAGAAGTCTGTATGTATGCAATAATATGTGTGTGTGTGTGTGTGTGTGTGTGTCAGGGACATGTCCTTGCACTGATATATAATGACGTATGTTTCCGTCTGTTCTTGTTCTTCTATCGTTATGAGGACCACAACTTGAAAGCGAGGACATTTCGTCAGGTCTTCAAAGGACTATTTTCAATAAGGTTTTAGTTAAGGTGAAGGTCGATTTGGGGGTTGGACCAACATGGGACGGGTAAAGTTAACATAAGAGAACACAGTTTGTTAGCGTCTTCACATGTCCTCACACAAACAGACGTGTGTGCACTGTTTCAAACTTAACCACAGCTGAAGTCTGCTGTTTCCAAAATATCACGAGTCTCACAAACTGCACACAGTGTGTGTCTGAGAGGTTTTACAGTGTTTACAGCTCAACACAATCTGTCAGTAACACTTTACTTTAATATGAAGACAAGCTCACAGATTCTGTTTCAGAAGCAGCACAGAAAACATCAACAGGCCTAAAACAAAATCAGCCAGACGGTCTCCTGATGCAGCTGCTGATAGAACACTAAACATAAATATGAATGTAAGAAACTGAAGGTGATAAAAAGTGCTTCACTTTGAATTCTGTTCATGTGAATATGGATCAAAGACCGCTAATGAAGACAGGATGTTTGGATGTATACATTTCTGTTCATTGAATTTTCAGCAGTCCATCATCAGACGGATTCAGACTGCTGCTGTTTGTAAACTGAACTAGTGGGTCGCGTGTTTCCATGAGAGAAGTCAAGTGTACGATACAATGTTGCCAGGCAACTGTTGACTAAAATGGATGCTGCCTGTTTCTTCTTAACAATTAATGATTGTGTGCTTTCTGCCTTTTAGGAAAGGAAGGAGAGACGTGACTGACTTTGAGATGACAAAGACAACTGACCTCAATCAGCAGGTATTTTTTTAAACAACCACTGAAATCACGTTTAGCAAATATATAAACATCTACAAGCAGCTATAGTTTATCTACTAACAGGGCTGGGGGATAAAGTGATGAACGATAATCTTGAAGTAATTTTCCTTAAAAGAAATGTTCAATAAACCTTCAGTGTGATTAAACCAGCCATACGCCCACAGACTGGAACAGTGATGCACCTTAAACAACGGAAGACAAGCCACTAAGCTAACATGTATGTTAATACCATTAGCTATTTTTAGTATGACTATTTTTGAACACAGATAACACAGATAACAGCTCAGTGCTACCTCACAAGTGAATTCACCACGTAACATGAGCTACAGTAGCTGTTTGTGTCGACTCATGTAGTGCTAACGGTTAGTTAGCAAGTTAATGTGACTGACTAACCGGCTACTTCATTAGAATGACGATATAATGAAACTAAACTTAACATGAATAAAACTTTAATCCATGTCCTTACCTGTTAACGTGATTTCTGCCTGAGTCGTGTCGGAGAGATTTTCATCGGTATTCCCACGTTACTTAACACTTTCCCGCCACTTCACTTTTAAAGATCGGAGGTGCTGTTACGCATCTTGTGAAATAGAACAGCACTGTCGTGTCCAAAAAAACCCAAAACTGCCTCATTACCAGGCCACTAGCAGTGCTCTGTGGGCTAACGTTAGCAACCCGCGCTCCGACCCTGCCAGTCTGCACTGATACTAGAGCAATGCTAAGGGGCGGTGCACATGCCACATTTTTGAGCCCTCAAATTCACTGTTTTCAATGAGGGTGTGCGGCAGGCACGCTCAAATGCTAGAGCCAGGGAGCGTAATGACCGCATTCTGAGATAAACAAAGTTCAACTTTCTGAACGCAGCAGTGTGCACCACATGTCATGGGACGAGGACCAACCAATCACAGCCCACAGATATCTTTCCTTCTTCTGTAAATATCAGTGTGTGATAAATATGGAGGAGAAGTTGATCATGTTAGTGCAGAGCTGTCAGAGCGTCACATCTGTCCCACAGACAGACAGACAGACAGACAGGAAGTAGATCAGCTCTGACCTCAGGGTTGTGAGTAAACAGGCTGTGATATGGTGCTTGCTAAGGTTGCTTAGCAACCTCAGACGCAACTTGCTGCCATGCTTATGAAAGTTGGCACAAAAATGGCAGAAAAGTAGCGCCCAGTGCCCGACTTCGCATTTTCCAGGCAGTGAAAGATGCGGCATGTGCACATCCCATGACAAGTGCGGCAACTTCACTACTGGACTTTGGATAAATTTCAGGCGTCACACAACATTAATTGGATGAAATTCAACATGGAAATATGTCAAAATGTGGACTGACTGAAGGATGAACACCACTGGTGTCCACTGAAAAACCAAATCATGCTAATACAATTCATCAGTAAAACATCTTTTTTAGATTATTTTTCTGGCTTTATTGTATGGGACAGTCTGGGTGTGGGGGGGGGGGTGTGGGAGGGCAGATGTCATGCTGCGAGGGGCTGCAGGCTGAAATTGAGCCCACAGCCACCACGGCAGGGACACTGGGACGCCTGCTCTTACCCACTAAGCCACCGGGCGCCCCCATTAAAACACCATTAAAAAGCAATAAAGCCCTCAACAGTGTTATTATTTAAATACCAGTAGCCTAGGTGATCAAATATTTACCGATGTCCGGATCAGACACACTTCTGTGTCTCCTCTGCCAACTGCTATACCCGAAATACAAGCAGACCTGATCCATGCGGCCACATGCTCCTTAATCTGGGTCAGTTATAAGCTTTTATTCAAATATTATAACAATTTATTACACGGCTCTATTAAATGCTGTATTCTGATTGGTCAGTAGCGGCATTCTGCGGTCTGATATTACTGTGTAATGACCGCTGCTAGTAGCAACGGTCATTACACACAGTTGCTATGTAGCCCAGCGTTGCTAGGGATGCTGCCCTGCAACACTGCAGCTGTCAAACAACTTCCGAGGGAAAAAACAAACAGAAGTGGCTGATTTTAATGGATGCCACTGAAGAAAAAGAATACCTACGGACTTTCACTGCCAAAAACAAAAGAAGACGGATTTGAATACACACTCGGCAGTCATGCTTAATGACATTTTACGCGAGTTTTATGCCTCGGTTCAGTCCACTCACTAAGGTGAGTACAAAACTTTCACCAAAAGTTGTCGAATCCGGTCGGTTTTAATGCACTTTGCATTTATTTATTTAACTGATAATTAGCCGTGTAATAAGCGGGATAATGTATGATGAGCCGGTGAATACTGGGAAAATAACTATATTATATAAAATATAGGCTCATATTAAAATGTGCAGGCCGAGGCTGCAGCACTGTTGACTGCAGCAATGATTTCTTTGCAGACCTCATTTTCCTGACTTCTTTTGTTGAAACTTTTCAGGCTGCCAGATCGAACCAGTTGGTTAAATTGGACCTGTGACGTCAGCGCTTTCATTTCTTGCTGAGAGAAATTTCTCTTCTTGGTCGTATTACGTCTCTACATGTTATAAACTCTTGGGATGAAGCCTCTAAACCCAGAATATTATGGGGCGGGATATTTAAGGATGATTGTTTTCAGCTGCCGTGTTTTTCAATACCGATCATTCCTACACTGTGATCGGTGAGATAAGAATGTCTCACGAATCACATGTGAACCCTAACACAAGATGATTTCTACGCTCGGTTCTGTGCTGGTCTATAAGATGAATCAAGTGTAACGTTAGCTAGCTAGTTTCTACCATCAGCATACCAGTGATTTCTTTTGTTGCGCTTGTTATAAAGAAAAGGACCAGGATACATTGAAAGGACATTAAACTAAAATAATATCATAGTAATTGTAATTTTTTTTTTTTTTTACTATTTAACTTGACGATGATTTCTCAGAACACTGAGTGTGAAATGTGCCTCTGAAAAACCTCTGTTTGGAGGGCACAAAGCCCGAAAACGTTCCCCTACCTGTCTATACCAAGAATCAGTAAGCCCTACCCTGAGGCGTGGACGCACAAAATGGAGGGTTAAGGGCTAAGTGGTGGGAGCAAAGGGTGCACTGGGATTGCACCTTTAGTCTGTGACAGTTTAAACACAAATTGAACATTATAACATTTAATGAAGGCAGGATTAGGGCTGCTGCATGAAGCCAAGTTCAGACCAAAGATTGACGACAGGACGTAACTGTCTGAGAACTTTGTAGATGTCTTTTTTTGTCTGACTCCTTTGGTGTGAAGAACATGACTAACATTGACTCACAGCAGATCGTGCAGGACGAGGACCTTGGGTGAAATCCAGGCAGACTCAGGTAACTCAGGAGTTGACGTGAAACAACTGAGGGGGACGTCCACCATACGTGGCTCAACTAACTGACAACAACTAACTTTATAAAGTTTATAAAGGCTGGAAACAAAGGCAAAACTTCATCGAGCGTGAGATGGATCGGCGGGACAGTGCGGCTTCTGCAGTGATACGGACGCTGTGCCGGTCCGTCGTGGTGAAGAGGGAGCTGAGTCAGAAAGCAAAGCTTTCAATTTACTGGAAATGAGTTTCCTCTGTGGGGTGTCTGGGCTCAGTCTTACAGATAGGGTGAGGAGCTCGGACATCTGGAGGGAGCTCGGAGTAGAGCCGCCGCTCCTTCACGTCGAAAGAGGTCAGTTGAGGTGGTTTGGGCATCTGATCAGGATCCTCCTGGGCGCCTCCTGCTGGAGGTGTTCCAGACACGTCCCACTGGTAGGAGGCCCCGGGGCAGACCCAGAACACGCTGGAGGGATTACATATCTCGTCTGGCCTGGGAATGCCTTGGGGTCCTCCAGGAGGAGCTGGAGAGTGTTGCTGGGAAGAGGGACGTCTGGGGTGCTTTGCTTGGCCTGCAGCCCCCGCGACCCGGCCCCAGATAAGCAGATGAAAATGGATGGATGGATGGATGGATGGATGGATGGATCTTCAATCATCTAAAGTCCAGTTCAGACCAAAGATTGACGACGAGATGAAACTGTTTTAGAACGTTGCAGAGAAAAGTGTCAGCGGTGTGAACTGGCCGGTCTAAGCTTGACTCAAGCCGGCTGATGATGTCACCTGACACTCAGCTGGTCAAATGGCCGGCGGCTGGTTTTAAAGCACGTCACCTGTTTCAACAGCCAATCAGCTTGTAGTGAAGTCTGCTGGTCGAGTCAAATTTTCACTTTTCACAATTTTCATTTTCATGAACCTCAGTGGAGGGGTGCAGCATGAGCTGAGAGAGAACCCATTAACTTCTGGAGCAGATCTGAATCTCAGGACAAACACACAAATTACTGTTCTCATTTGTTAACGTTGTGAGACAGAGCTTTTGTCCTTGGTGGAGGTCTGAGCATCTCTTCTAGTTTCCTTTGAGGTAAAAGATTATTCAGCTCCAGCCAATGAGACCAGTCTGACACATCTGAAGGATCTACGACTGTGAGGATTTAATATTCACAAATTTATTCAGCACTCACCCTTCAACTGATTTCATTCATTCATTCACTCACAGAACCTCACCCCCCAAGATATTATTCATCTCTTGTCAAATCAAAATGCTGGACACAGAATAATGAGACCTTTAATGTGTGACTCCTGCAGGGACTCTCAATGTGAGGTCTGGGGATCACAAAGGGTCTCTGTGGGGAATCGAGTGGTCCTCTGGCAAACACGGGAATCATTTTTTATTGTTGGCACAGACTTTAAAAAGAATAAAGGGCCAAAGGAAAAACACGAGTGGTTACATTAATGAATTATAATAACAGAACAATAAAAAAATTCTATTTTGACCAAACCTTGTTGATCCAAACCAAATCCTAAAAATAGAACTGTATAAAACTGGAGTCAGTTTGGTGACACATTAAGTGTAACTTATTTGCATTTATAAGCAAAATACCAACATTCAATAATGTATCTGTACACAGCTGTTGACCAGTGCTGGGCAGTAACGTGTTACAGTGAGAATATTACTTTTTCCAGTAACGATTAGTGTAACTAATTACCAATAAAATGTCAGTAATGCATGTTGTTGCCGTGGGTAACAGTATGACCTCAATATGTCAACAAGTCAAAATATTGCGAGTATCATGATATGAATTTTTCATATCGTATTAAAAATTCTAGCAGTGTCATCATGAACGAGATGATGTGGCACAGCCCCAATAAGAACTTAAAAAATATATTTTTGTCACTGTGTGAAGACAAAATTAATAACTTGCAGAAAAAACTGGATCCAATGATTTAAAAACGGGTCTTAATATGAAAAATTAAACAGAACATGTGCTGATAAAGTGCAGACAGAAGAGAATAAAGCCGCCTTCTGGGTTCGTGTCTGAGTGTCTGCGGTTATTTCTGACAACTTTGAATTATATTTCATCCGTCGGAGGCTCAAGGATTCCACAGGATAATGAAGTGAGGTCACATCTGTAAATAACTGTCTATAGCTTCAGCTCTCATACACATCACACACACACACACACACACACACACACGAATAGAAAACAATACCTACTTGAGCAGATGGATTCTAAATACAGCCGTATATTACTGAGAAGTTTCCTGCTGCTGAACTCACAGAACCACAGGTTAACGTGCTGATGAGTTTCACCGCCGTCAAACATGAATGTGGTGACAAATCCTGCAGGTACGACACAACACAAATCTTACTATGATGTCATTACTACACTGCATTATGTACAGTATTTAAGGTTCTGGTACTTCACTTCCATCACGTCATATTTACTTAAAATTAATCTGCATTTTTCCACCATTTTAGGTCATTTTTATTAACTCTTGTACTTATCTTACTTCTGCTTTTTGCTCTTTAAAAACTTTTTATCTTGTATATTTTGAATATTTTGACTGATATTTAAAAACTATTGTTTTAAAACTGGGCCCAGTGTGTGACCCTGACCTGTGAACCCACTGGTTGTTCTGTTTGTGAACATTAATTTGTTGAAGCATTCTCTGGCACAAGTATTCTTTTCAGGATGAATGAAGTTGACCATTGAGACGGTCAGTAAGATCCACGTGGTCAATCTGGCTGGCAGCGGGCAAGCCGACGCCACCGGAGCGACAAGCGTCCGGCTGAAAGAAGGAGGAAACATCAACAAGTCGCTGGTCACCCTGGGCAACGGCATCTCTAATCTAGGTCAGAAACAGAAGAAGATCATCTATGTTTTCATCCAAGTGTTTTTCAGTTTGTTGAGTGGCTCCTGCTGAGTGAAGGATCTGTTTCCTGTTTCCGTTTCAGGCTGACATGACGCAGGATGGTGTGAACACGGACCTGAAGAAGTCGGTGTTTGTTCCCTACAGAGACTCGGTGCTGACATGGCTGCTGAAAGACAGCCAAGACAGACAAATCACCATCATGATCACCAGTGAGACGCAATTATTAAATTACAAACATTTAAAATCTTCCAAGAGAACAGTAGTATTTGATGACTGAATTGACATTAAGGAGGGAAATGTCGCTGTCAGCAGGAGTTCTTCTGAAAAAGTTCTGAAATGTACCTTTGTCAGTAAAACTGAATTCTTCCAGCTCTGTGACAAAACATACAAGATTTTTTTTTTTTTTTGACTCTGCAGGTCTGTCAATGGCGTCTGGGATGTTGTGTGCCTTTTGAAAGTCTCTCATGATGTCAACCTTGCACTTCCAGCACATGTCGATAATGTCCTGCCGACTATACACAAAATCTGCTCGACATGAGCAGAAAAACGTGGACAAAACTACGAGAAAGCTAAGAGCCGCTGCACCTCTTCAGTTCCTTTGACCGATGGAGAAAGCTCCGGCAAGATCTGGGCCTGAAAAGTGATGCTGATACAACGGAGTTTTTGTTGAACAGATAATAAAAACAGAGTTTTTGTTGAACAGGTAATATTTCTATTAATTTTTAACTAAGTTTTTCTCCTCATCTTGATCTTACACTTAAGAAATTGCTTAAAGTTCATTCAGCTGTTGCACAGACAACCTTAGTAACCAAAGTAAGGACAGAAACCAAAGGTACATCTGACTGTATCTCAACCCCAACATGTCTGAGTTTATGGTGATAAATGAGGAAAATAAAGGCGTCCTGAGAGAAGTGCTCCACTACCAGGAGAACCTGATCGACACCCTTAATGATGACTCATTGATTTTGCACTATATATGTGACCAGAGGTCAGTTTATGGATCGGTCAACTTTCTGAAGCTGTGCTCTTCCAGCCCCGTTACAATTATTGATCGCTCTGAGGTTTTATGCAATGTAAAAGAGGATACTTAAGTGCGACAACAGGTAGCCTCGGCTATCACAAGCCCACGTTCAAACAAATGGTCTCCATGGAAACACCAGAATTTTACTGCTGTAAAATCTTTCAGCACAATAAATACCTAAACATCTTTCCTTGACCAAAGAAGCCTTTTAAGGGATTCTGTGAAACACCCTTATGTACTTTCCTCAGCTAAGGAAAAACTAAACTTTAAGTGTCAGGAACAAACTCAGGTTGCTTTGTGCAACCGGCCTCTGACTTTATACACGAACCCCCCCCCTTCTCCTGACGACCTGAAAAATTACACTTGTATACAGCGATTGTGTTTCCCTGAAAACATCCCTGACAAAACAAGTAGTATATGAACACAGTTTGTGCAGCAGGAGGCACAGCTGAAAGTTTGAGGAATATTTTGAGGCTATTCCCGAAAAAATGACATATTTCACGAGATACTTGTGCTAACGTTAAATCCTAATCTGCAAAGTACATGTGCAACTTATTTTATCCCATTTTTTTAAACATTTTCTCTGACTATTAAATGTGAGTACTTTTGATACTTGAGTAAATATTTCTCTAAATGCTGAACTTTTACCAGTTAAGGACATTTTCTCACTGAGGTTTAAACTCTGACTTCAGAGGTCCCTCTCCTGCACCTCTGTTCATCTCCGTTCTCACTCTCCCTGCTGCTCCGTATGTCTTTGGTCTTTATCCTTGCTGCCTCCTCAGATTTTGCCCCGAGGACGCTTGTTGCCTTAGTATTGAATTACTGTAGTATTGAGCTGTCCAAACAGGACCCGAGGAGATAATAGAGAGGCCCGGCAGACTGACTGGGATAATGTATAGTTAATTAAAGTACAGGGAGAACTAAACCCAAAGGGCCAATAAGTGGGATTTATTTACAGTCTCATTGCAGGAAATAGCCGCGTCTGTGAGTCCTGATGGTGTTGGAGATCCACACCAATGATTCACCTGGAAAAACACGTGCCGATGCTTCCACCTCAGGGAAGTCAGAGATAACTCTAAAAGTTGGGAACAGTCCGAAAATAGACGAAAAGTCAGAAGGTTATTCCTGGAACTGAGAAGTTCTGAACCAACCGAATCATCGGGAAAAATGACGGCACTGTACGATACTGCAAATCACAGATACGTTACATTTGTACGTTACCAAGCAGATAAGCTGACATTACATTTCAAGAATGCTTTAATGTGGTAAGGTTTAGGCACAAACACCACTTGGTTATGGTTAGAAAAAGACTATGTTTGGGCTAAAAATACCTGATTCTGGTTCCACAATCCTGGCAGGGAACACAGTGATGTCTCAGATAAAAACAGCTAGTGAACCAATGGCACTATCGTAGATATCTGAAAATTTTTTGGATTGCCCAAATAGAATGATTTCAGTTTTGTTTTCGTTCAGGTAAAGAAAGTTCAGCTCCATCCATTACTGAACATCTTGAAGACAGTTCAGCAGCGCCTGAATAGAGGCCTCACTGTTTGTTTTTATGGGCAGATAGAGCTGTAGATCATCTGCAAATTAATGAAAGGAGATGTTGTAGTAAAAATTGACTCCAAGGAGAGCATATACAGTGAGAATAAAATAGGGCCCAAGATGGAGCCTTGTGGTACCCCACAACTAAGTGGGGATGCAGCCGAAAAATACTGTCTGAGATGGACAGAGAAACTTCTATTCCATAGATAAGACTGGAACCATTTAAGAGCTGTACCTTTAATGCCTACACACGAGTTAAGACGTGACAGGAGAATGTTGTGGTCAACCGTGTCAAAAGCAGCAGACAGATCCAAAAGGACCAGGACAGCAGAGTCCCCAGAATCAACAAAGCAGGTCATTAAAAACCCTTAAAAGGGCAGTTTCTGTGCTATGTCGTGACTTAAAACCAGACTGGAATTCCTCAGAGATAATATTTAAGTGAATATGTGATAGCAGTTGCACAAAAACTAACTTTTCTAGGACCTTCGATAAAAATGTGAGCTCCACCTCCTGATTACTTTTTGTCTACCTCAATTTTTTACACACGGGAAACTTGTTAAAAATAGGCAATCCTTTCCCATAGGCAGCAGAACAGCTTCAGACGAGTTTGCCTGTCTTTTTTTTTCTTTTCTGGTGTGTCTGTGTGACACTTGAACGTGTTGTTTCGTCACTGTGCCCATTGTACAAACTAATTATATTTATAATAATGTGACAATGCTGTGTTCAAGATCATTTTTTATGTGTGCTCATTTTTTAGGGACAATAACAAAGAGTTAGGGTGAGAGACAGACGGAGGATTGGGTTAAAATGATGACTCTCGTGAGATCTTTCGCAGGTGCTGGGGTTCGTTTCCAGATGACGACCGTACAGCCAATCATAATGTGTGACATTATCTGTAAGCGCAGCCCCTGAGCTGATCTGCCAGCACATCTGGTACCAACACCAGCTGTCCCTTTAGAACAGATGTCATGTTAGCGCTGTTACTACCTCCACTGCTGGATTAAAGGTGGGACAAGTCTGCTCCCCGATTCCACGATCGTACCTTTAATACAAAACAGCGAGGCAGTGTAACGGTGTGACATTACTGTCATGAAGACGCAGAGTAAAAGGAGCTACTGGCTGCTCCTGATGCCATTAAATATTTTTGACTCACTGCCTGGTTCATTTTAACCAGTGCCCATTAATGATGTGTACATTGTGTTATGTGCAATAAAACCAAACCCAGTAGCAACAACGTGTATTTTGAGTCATTCAGGTGACCTCAGCCTTTAAAAACAGAGCCTGTTGGTGTGTTTGTGATAAAATGTGTGTATCCATCACGTGTGCTGATATCTGAGCTCTTATCAGTGAACACACCAGCCTGGGTCATGTATCATTAATATGAGAGTTGGACAGGTTTCATAATCACAGAATCATAAATCTAGAGCTCTTGACAGCCCCGACCATTACCCACCATTGTTTAACCACAGCACATTATGTAATGGTCTGCATCAGCAGCTGGCTCTGCACAAACTACTTGACATGAAAAACACAGTCAGCCTCTGTGACTCCTAAATCCCTCTTCCCACTTCTTGCATATAGATTGAACATTAAGATACTAAGTTGTGGCCTTGTAGGGCAGCGAGTGAGAGAAATCATGGCGTGCTTCACTTCAGTGTCAGAGGACGGTGGGAAGAGGACGAGGAGGAAGATACAAGGTCTGCCGAAGCAGTTTAGCTCAACAATTACTGTCGTTCCCACAAAGCAACAAGTGCAGGAGGCATTCGGAAACAAACAAGACTGTCACTGACTGTGTCTCAATTCAGAGGCTGCAGCCTTCAAAGGATGCGGCCTTCGCAGTCAACGTCAGCCACGTCCTTTGAAGACGCATCAGTCAAACCGAACGGTCTCTGAATGGGACGGTCTGGTCTGCGGAGGATTCCCTGGTCGCATCAACAGTTGTTCTTGCCCCAACCCATTGGTGTTCATGTTACCTAGCAACCAGCTGCGCTTGACGAAAGAAGGAGTAAGTTAGTCAGCCCAAAATCATGAACCAGAGATAATTATTATATATATAGTTTTTATTTAATACTTGAGGAGATGATTCACCACCAGAGACACCGTCGTGTGATATATTTCAGGCTGATGGAGCGTTTTCAGGTGAACTTATTAAATGAAGATTGTTTAAGCTGTGTGCTTTTAGCTAACGTAATGTTAACAGTTAACCGTTAGCTAGTTAAAACTTGTTAGTTCACTCAATATATAATTGTCACTTACACCAAATGCTTCTTCAGTCATCTGTTGCATCCTCCAAATTCTGGGAAAGAAGGCTGCATTTGAAGGAGCCTTCGAAATGGGAAGGCCCTGGTCGAACCAGTTGGACACAATTGATCCTCAAATGTAGCATTCGAAGGCTGTAGTGCCTGAACTGAGACACAGTCATAGCGTTCTGGTTTTTACTGGTAGTTCACAAGAATTCAATTAAACTTAACTGTTTTGTTGTAAAAGAAAAAGCAAAAATCTGATTGTAATGTGATTGTACCGTTTTCCCAGTGTTGAACTGTTTCTGGGACAAATAACTTCCTGGAGACAGTTGCCCAGCAACCAGCAGAGACCCCGTAAAAATGGTGAAATGCTTATTTTACACTTTTATTAAACAAACGACACGTAACATGCTAGTGTAGTACACTCTGGAGGTGTTAGCTTTAGACAGAACCACACTAGCTGTTTCTACCCGTTTCCAGTCTCAATGCAAAGCTAAGCTAAGCTAAGCTAAGCAGCTGCTAGCTGTAGCTCCCTATTAAACTCAAGCCCCTTTTACACTTCCTGGCGGGAATGTTGCGCTGTTCTGTAAAAAGGTACGATCCTTTTTACCCGTAGGTAAAAATCTACCTACAGGTATAAATAAAGTAACCTGAGCCTGAACCTGAACCTGGGGGTACAGAGTTGTCTCACCTGAACGCTGGCAGTCGAGGTCGTAATGGCGCAGAAATGACGTCTGTATTCGAGGGACTCATGCTTCAGCTCAGCGGTCGTATATGTAACTGTGCTACTACGTTAGCTGCTGAGGAGTCTGAGTCTGTAGCTGTGCGGCAGCTCGTTCTTTGGCTCAGTGTGTTTTTATCCACCACTCTGTCTCACCATCACCCACATAATTCACAGCGAAACTAAAATGGCTCCAAACAGCAGACCTGTGGGTGAAGGATCTTTTCTGTTCTGGTAATGGCGTTACTAACCACCTTATAACAAGCTAGCTTAGCGTAGCAGCCTCCCAGTGTGCCTCAGACAGCACGTCTCTTGTTCCGTCTTGTCGGCTCCTTGTTGAGAACATTATCAAAGACAGTTTAAGATGTACAATTTTTTTTTTTTTTAAACGTAATAGGATAGTTAAATGTAGTGTTTGGGTTGCAATGCATACTGCGCTGAAAGCCTTGTATCAAATGGTTTGATACTAATGCATGTAATACGATATTATCATGATACTGAGGTCACAATATGATATTATTGTGATATGCTGAGTATTGTGGTATTGCAATATATTGCAATTTATTACCTTTGTCGACATCAGTTTTACCTCTTAAGATAAAGTTTTCAGTCTGTCCAGTGTCAGTTGATTTTTCGGGAGAGCAGGTTTAACATTAGCTTGTCAAATCTCACGTGTCATATCCAAATCCTCCTTTAAATAAGTCCAGATGTTTGATTTGCCTCCATCTTTGTTTTGATGAACTTCCTGCCAAATGCCGCTGACTGAGACGTCTGCTGACCTCACCAGGACTGAAAACATCAGCACCATCTAGTGGACCAAAAAAGCAATGGATTTTATTATTCTAGCACCAAAAGTTGTATTAAAATGTGTATTTGCAAAAATTAATGACGTATATAATAAAAGATCGATACAATATGGCCACGCAAAATATCGTGATACTATGCTGTATAGATGTTTTTCCCACATCCCGAGTGTATTTCTTAACAGGCCTTTATGTTGGTGTTAGCATGTGCTGGGTTAACAATAATTTGACTCAGAGCACTAATTACTTTAGTGATTTATTATCTGTTATTTATATATAATAGTGAATTTATTGGTTTGATGTGAAGTTTGTTTGGATTTTCATTAACGTAAAAAAAAAATCATACTTAATTATATTTAAGAATTCTTCTTAATGAGTCTGATAACATGGACGTATGAGGCTTATCCTTATGATCATATTCATGTCTCTCATAAACAGAATAAAGTGTTTACGTGCTCAAACACAACACAGACTTTTGTTGCTGCTAAGAAAACTTCTTAAAGTGCAGCTGTAACTTTGATACGTAACGTCTGAGCCTGCAGGAGTTTTGTCCCTCTGCAGAGCAGCAGTTTGGTTTTTGGCTCAATGCTGAGAAAACAGGCGCTGTCTCCGAGGTTATCAGGTTATCAGCACATAAACACATTAATGCTGCACAGACTCACCCTCACACCCTCCTCCATGATATTCATGGTCAGAATAAAGAGAAGGTTAAATCAATATTCAGGTGAGGAGGAGTCGCTCAGAGGTCATTAGATGTGTCCCAGAAATGTTCCTCTGTCACTATTAATCAAAGTTAATTCAAATGGTTTTATTCCAACCTCCTTAAATGTGAGGATTTGCTTCTGATTTAAATCAGTTTATTTTATTGTAAATTTCATATATTCAGTTTTCTTGATTGTTCAGATGAAACCAGACGGCTGAATTTCTCTTCAGGGATGAATAAAGTTTTTTTCTATTATATTCTTAAAGACGTCACGTTGAGCTGTTCTCACTCTACATAATAACGTTGTCTTGCTTTGACAGAGCGACGAGGAAAGATGCAGCGCAAACAAGTTGATGTTAACTGCAGCAAAAACAGTTTATAAACTGTATTATTATATAAGTGGGGTTGTAGAGGTGGATCAGTGTCGAGGTAAACTGTGATATGACGGCATGTACATTTATTCATCTATGACACAGAGAATCTCACCTGTGCATGTGTGTCTGCTTCCCTCCTCGACTGTCAGACTGTCTGTTTACACATACTTCTATTTCTGTAAAAAGGTTTCTAGTTTCACATGAAGTGCTTGATCAACAAGTAAAAATAATAATGATAATATGGAGAAGAAGAATTGCGTGATTCTGTTATCACAAAATGAAAACAGAAGAGTGTGACTGCAAAAGCTTAAAAATAAAAATTACGACATAGTTTTCCTCCCTTTGTCATTTCTTCTTTTCCCTTTATTTTACTTTAATTAATCTAATGATTTATTTATAAAATTATCATCCACAGTCCTTTACAGCACAATGAAAAAGATGATTTAAAAACTTAATTCAAATTCATTTAGACTTTTTTCAGTCCACACTCAGAGACACATGAGACCCTAAAAAAGAGGCTGGATCATGGGGAGTACCACCAGTTGGTCCAGGAGCTTCTCCTCCATCATGGACGTTTACAGGCAGATTTTAGGATGACTCAGGGGCAGTTTGACAACCTGCTGTCTATCATCAGGCCGTATAGCTCTGGGTATCCAGCAACCACTACCACCAGTTTCTCCTCCATTGGTTACCAAATGATAGTGCTTTTCAGCTCTGAGTTGAGGTTTTTTCAACTTGTTCAGAGCGCTCCAGCAAAAACGCTAGGTGCCCAGAGCGCAGAAACTCAAAGCGCGTAGCAAAAAGAGCGAGCAAAAAGTTTCATTCTCATTAAAACTATTAAACTTTTACAAAAAGCCGCCTCCAGCTGCTGAAACACTTTCTGTGTGTTGGACGTAACGTCATTTGTGGGCGCTTATTTCAAGGATATCATATGAAACGTTCTGAGGACACGTTGCCCTTATGACTGTGTGCTAACATGCATGTATCAACTGGTCATATGATCAAATGGAGACGTGACATTTGACATCATCAACATACATATTACCCAGAAATCCTCACTGCACAGCTGTACAGGTGTAATTAAATCATTTTTATAGTTTATATATTCCATAGTGTATGTGGAATATGAATTTAATCTGTTGTAGATTTCTACTGACTGTTACACAGATGTGTTTGTGTTTTTGAGCACAGATATAACAAATGGCTCCATTTTTAATTTGCTCACATTATTTTGTTCCTCTGTGAACACAGGTTGATTTAAAATAAATGCATTATTATTATGATTTATTATTATTTCTGAGGTGGCAACCTGAATTACTCTGTGCCCCCCCCCACACACACACACTCACACTCCCAGCCACTCTGTCTGTCTGTACGGCCCTGGATCCAGCAGATTCCACTCTGTGTTGTTAGATGGGCGGGAGGGAGGAGTGTGTGTGTGTGTGTGTTGGGGGGTGGGGGGTCTCTGGTCTCGGGGGGCAGGAGGCTTTATAAGAGGCTGAGTCTGCAGCGGTGTCGTTGGGTTCGAACCTGCAGCTGCTGCGCGTCACGAGTGGAAACATAAGCGTGGATTTTATTTTTGTCGGTGACTCCTGTCCGGTTCCCTCTCCGCGCGCCCCGGTGATCCTCCCACACATGTGGAGGTAACCTCAGAGTTTGACAGCCACTGTCTCTCCGGTGGTGACGGCAGCGCACCGGCGGGCAGCCAGCTCCGTGCGCCCGGAGGAGACGCGGCCAGCATGCTGTGCGCCTGGCAGGACTCGTGGAACATGACGGACACAAACTGCAGCGACGGGTTCAACTTGACGCATCAGCCGCAGCCCGGCGCCACCGCCGCCACCATCATCGGGAGGAGGAACGACACCGACCCGTTCGGACGGAACGAGGAGGTGGCCAAACTCGAGATCACCGTCCTGAGCCTCGCCTTCGTCGCGGCAGTGGTGGGCAACGTGAGCGTGCTGCTGGCCATGTACAAGACCCGGCGGAAACCGTCGCGCATGCACCTGTTCATGAAGCACCTGAGCCTCGCGGACCTGGTGGTGGCCGTGTTCCAGGTGCTGCCGCAGCTCTGCTGGGAGATCACCTTCCGCTTCTACGGCCCGGACTTCCTGTGCCGCATCGTGAAACACCTGCAGGTGCTCGGCATGTTCGCCTCCACCTACATGATGGTGATGATGACCCTGGACCGCTACATCGCCATCTGCCACCCGCTGCAGACGCTCCAGCAGCCGAACCAGCGCGCGCACATCATGATCGGCTCCACGTGGGCGTGCAGCCTGGTGCTCAGCACCCCGCAGTACTTCATCTTCTCCCTGAGCGAGGTGCACCCCGGCTCGGGCGTCCACGACTGCTGGGCTCACTTCATGGAGCCGTGGGGGCTGCGCGCCTACGTCACCTGGATGACGGCCGGGATCTTCCTCGTGCCCGTGGCCGTGCTCGTGTTCTGCTACGGACTCATCTGCCGCACCATCTGGAGGAACCTGAAATATAAGACCCGGACGAGGAGGACGGTGGCGGAGGCCAACAGGAGCGGGATGCTGGGCCGGAGCTCCGTGAGCAGCGTCAGCACCATCTCGCGCGCAAAATTACGCACGGTGAAGATGACTTTCGTGATCGTGCTGGCGTACGTGGTGTGCTGGGCGCCTTTCTTCACCGTGCAGATGTGGTCAGTGTGGGACAAGACCTTCTCCTGGCACGGTGAGTCGCACTCCACAGACTCCACACAGAGTCACTCCGATATTAGAAATAACCAGAAACACTCTCAGGCAGGAGTCCGCATTGTTCCGGACTCTCATTAAAATGCAGCACTTCACTGTAAAAATTGAAAAATTAAAAATTAAAATCTGTGAAGAAACAATAAAATAACCGATCTGAGGCCTGAAGACAGACAAGTCTGACAATAATTCCTTCTTATCTCATCCATCCACCTGGTTGGAAATTAGTGGAAGATATTTCGGATTATATTTTTATTTTAGACATCATGATACTTTTATTTGATCCGAACACATTTAATAAAATCAATAAAATCAATTAAAGTTTCTGCCTTTAAATGAACTTTTCATTCTAGACTGATGTCAGTTTTAGATGTTTGCTTTATAAATGAACTAAAATCAATACGAGTCATATAAATAAAATCCTCAGACTCTCATCTATAATCTGTCTCTGATCATTTAAAGAAAATTAGAAAATGTCACAACCTACATCACTGTAGTGTGTTTATTAACTATTTAATTAAATTGTAATTGTTGAAACAGTGCAGATGTGTTGACTTTAATTCCAGCGTCCAGCTGTGAATAAATGTTTCCTCACAGCTGATCATAACAATCTGTGAAATCTGCACATTTCACTGTTCATGCTGAGATTTTCAAAGTAAAAGCATGTGTTGTATGTCACTGACCACAAGACTAAAAATACTGTAGTACAAACCGAGATATAAACTTTATCTTATATGAAGTTTCACAATTTATTTTAAGAAGTTGGTCAAAGCTAAAACATTTTTAATAAGGCGAAATTTAAATAAATAAGTTGGAACATCTGAAATAGTTTGACCACTAAATATCAACACAACTTTTGGATAAATATTAAGTTGATTCAACTTAAGTTTTTTAGGTCAAATCAAATCACGTGAGTTGAACTGAACGAACTGAGTTTGTCAGAATATAAAAGGCTCATAGGATTTACTTGATAATCTCAGTTGGAACAACTTAAAAACTGTGTGCAAATTGTTACTTTAATCTTTTTAAGTTGGAGCAGTGGATTATTTTTGAGTCGTGTTTACTTTAGTGATCCCTCACTCTTCCTCTCGTGCTCATCATCTTTGGTTGTTAACATTTAATTACCAGCTGATGTAAACGTCCTCAGCTCTAAACCAAAGTATCAGACACATTAAATTATGACCTGATGATGGCGCTAGCTGAAAAGTCAGAGGAGTTATTAAGTTTCACTGAAACATCATCCAGCCAAAACCTCCAACGCTTCTCACTAAAATATTTACACTTCTTCCAAACTATGAATTAAAAACCAGGTGTGAGATCACTCTGCAAAAGGGGGAGTAGAAAATATTACATAAACTCTCTTAATTAAAAGCCAAATATCTGCAGTCTAATGTTTATCTTATCATCATTTCTCTGTTATAATTAATTTTACTAAATCATGGTTTGTCCAGCGTTTAAAGAAATCTGTTTTTTACTATTTCAATTTTTATTATAATAAATCGTGTTTTTTATCTGCACTCTGGGGCACATCAGTCAAACTACTGTTGGTTTATTCATTTTGAGAATGTTTTTAATCTGTTTTTCATTTACTTGTATCCATTAACGTTTCATAAAACTATAAAATGTGGCAGTGAGGTCGTTCACAGTGAAGAAGAGGAAATATTTCAGTTTCATGAGTCCAAACTTTCCCAAAGATTAAATTAATATTCCGTTTTTCATTGGAGTGTGACATGTGCAGTCAGTGTGCTGTTCATATGATGGAGGTGAGGACATAAAGTGAGAACCAGCCTGAAGGAGCTGCTGCTGCTCAGCCACCTGCACAATTTCATTACACTGACTCATGAGCGTCGAGCTGCTGCTCCCAGGCACCAGATTCATTTTCAGATGAACAAGTTTCATCCTTCTTTTTTTTGGGCAGAAAAACTGTCAGAACTGAAGATGCTGTAAAGCATCTTAAAACCAAAGATATTAAAGGTACAGAGTCGTGCTGTGGCTGTCTGCAGACTGTGTTCAGTGAGGGGGGGAGTCGACCAATCAGCAGCCAGACGGGAACATGAATGAGCTGTGTGTGTACCTAACAACCAATCACTGATCCCTGCTGTTTGTCCAGGAAACTCCTCCTGCGTTTTCATCCTCCTTCATTTAACGATTTATTTTCTCAAAATACACAAAACAGTTTATCCCCGAGCAGAGTCCTGAACGGGTCACTGTTTCCTCTCCTGTGTTTATGAATGAAGGCGCTTTCACACCGCCGCATGGGAACTCGCCACCTACAGTTATTTCAATGAGGGGAAGCAGTTTCCAACACAGAGATATGAAGCAGTTGACGCCCACATGCACGTGCACAGATCTTGCTGTGCTGTGCAGAGTTCACCATGCTGAACTTCTGGCGGTTGCCACCTGGCTTTGGCTGATCAATAAGCATCAGGACAACCAGAGGAAAAACATGTCCACCAAACTTTGGACGCTAACTAGCTCACACTTCTGCAAGTGTTCACTGAAGCATCGGCCTGACATCACAGCCGTGGACTGTAACAGCAGAAGCTGTTTCTAAAAACACTTTGCATTTAGGGTGAACACTGCTGCAGGTCAGTGGTCGTCAGGGCAGTTACTATGCAGTTGTGTGAAAGCAGCTTTAACAACAGATGAAAAAAACAAGTTCTGGCATGTGAGGTTTATATTTTCAGGATCATTTTCAAAGTGTTTGCTGCTATACTCATTTTGGCCACAAGGGGCTGACGTGCACTACGAGCCCATGTTCTTTTAACCTGGTCTCACTCTGACTCTGAAGTCATCGAAATCACGTCGGCATGATTTGGTTCTGGGCAGTATGGCCTAAAATCAATATCACGGTATAATTTGGGGGGGATGCGGTGACGGAATGATATCGCGGTATCTTCTTCTCTCTCTTTTTTTTTTTTTTTTTAAATAAAACAATTTAAAAAGCCATACAAGTCTAGGATGGAAACTATTTATCGTCAGAAATAAAACAGTTGCTAATCCATCTATTACTGTGTATAAAACATTATACAGTATGTATAAACGTTAGAGGGAGGCCGCTCCCGGGCCCCCTTCTCCCATGGGCCTGGGTTTGGGAGGGTCAGCCAGGCCACCTCCATCACGTAGTGAGGGAGGTGCGTGAGGCAGGCCGTTTTTTTTTTAACCCAACCACGTGTGTAAATTGTTGAAGGAAAAAAAAAAAACGTCAATTCACGATGTTTTCTTTAGTGTATAATCAGCTGAAAATAAGAATCATGATGAGCTGTTTATATCTACACAGGCAGCAGGTCCTCGTCGACAGAGATCACCATGTTGCACCGCCATGTTCTACAGTAGCCCAGAGCAGACAAACCAAACACTGACTCTAGATAGAGACATCTGCATTTACGTTACAGCATCACATCTAGATGCCTCGAAATCCTACATACTAAACCTTTAAACCACTTCAGCCTCTTGAATTACGACAAACACTTTGAAAAATAGTTATAAAAAAAAAAAATCATACCAAAACTTTTTTCACCCTTTCTTTAAGGGTGAAAAAAATTAAATAATAATAATAAAAAAAAAATAAAAAAGATAAAATTTGAAAAAAAAAAAAAATCAGATAAAAAAAGTAACTGATAAAACTTATTTTTTCCACTTGTAAAAACTTTTCTTGCTCTCATGTTTCAGAGATGACCTGCTTCAGTCATGAACTGAAAGTGAGACTCAGAAAATGGATGACCAGAATTTATTTTCTCACGTGGCTCTCAGGGCTTCCGTAGAAAAGTCTTTTATGAGGACTAACTGATGTGTTTATCAAACGTGACGCTGCCTCTGATCGTGACTCTGACTGGAGTTACTGCTGTGTAAACTTCTCCGAATCCAATAAAGACCAGAAACTCTGACACTAACCAGTACCAGCTTCCACAAAGGCCTGAATACCAGACAGAGAAGAGTTTTAACCAGCGGTCACTTTAGAAACTAGTTCTCAGATGAAACTGGAATGAGGCCTTTACAGTATTCTGAAGGTACATTTTTTATACGAGCAGCACAGAGATGTGTTTGAGGATCGTCTGTCAGCAGCTGATTTCTGTAACAGCGTCAAATCTTCATGGTCCAAAGTGAAACTGTGCTGATTACAGGCTCACACAGGGCCTGAGTGGAGGATAAACATTTAGGGGGCAGGTCAGTGACTCAGAGCTACAGCACGACTCCCTCCAGAGAAAGAGTAAACACCTCAGATAAGTTGTTGACACGTTGGAGCGTGCCTCATGAATCTATGTGTGTGTTTCCCTGCAGACTCTGAGAACACCACGGTGACGCTCACCGCCCTGCTGGCCAGCCTCAACAGCTGCTGTAACCCCTGGATCTACATGATCTTCAGCGGTCACCTCCTCTCTGACTTCGCCAGCAGCCTGCCGTGCTGGCGCTCGCTGAGGGGAAAGTTAGGCCACCAGGATTCTGACAGCAGCATCCGCCGCACCACGCTGCTGTCCCGCCTGCAGGGCCCGCGTCTCTCTGAGCCGTTCAGAGACCTCAACCCTCCTCCCAAAAACTGTCCACAGGTCCCATCTGCGTCTTGACCGCTGGGAACACTGCTGTGTGTCCGATTGGCTAAAATGACACAGAAAACATGAGCTGGTCTCAATCTGCTGGTTCATAGCAGCGACGGAAGGTATGACCTCATCTGAGGGTGCGGTCACGCCTGCAGCTTGTTTTCTTTGGTCCGATCCAGAGTGGAAACGTTTACTCTGTGGCAAATATTTGCTGTTTGTTTCTTAAGCTGTTGGAAAAGAGCTCTAATCACTCTCAGTCTGCAGGGTCAGAGAATTCAGGGGTTAAACAGAAACAAATCCACTCACTTTAAACTCAAGTGTTTTCCAGCCTGGATCCTCTCCTCACATGTTTCTGTGTTTAAGAGACTGATGGGAACAAAAACGCTTGAAACTGGTCCAGTGCAGTGATGTCAGTGTTGGTTCATTATGCTTTCAATAGTCCGACACCCATCAGCTGCTAACTAACCAGCTAAAATGATGTGAAATACCAGACAAATGTCCATTTAGTGCAGCGCTCCACTGACTCACTGACCAGCGTCGCATTTCAAAATTCTATCTATTTAGACGTGGCGACAATTTGATGTTTTGTGATGTAAATGTTTTGCCCAGCTAGCTGTGTTAACATGAAAACGTAGTGCCCAGTGCCCACCCTCCAGTCTCTACTGGTTAGCTAACGTTAGCCTTGAACACTATGCACTCACGCAGCCGGGTTGGGTGGGAGCTAGCTAGCAGCGCCACAGCAATACCAACCATGATGGTATTGCTGCAGAAACATGAGCCCCTTTTACACTGCCAGATTTTCGGCGAATGTTGGGCCGTTTTGCCGGCAAGCTGCGAGCGTTTAGACACACAGAGCCGGATTGGCGAGTTGATCCGAGGTGCCCAATTTTCCACCTCGTAGGGTAGACATATTGGTGGATCCTTTAGTTGAGCTACACGTTTTGTTACTTGCTCACGCCCCCCATTGCCCCGAAAAAGACACATTCTGTATGAACAAAAGTAGGCAGGCGGCATTTTGCTGCACTCCCCGATTTTGTTTTTATACTGCCAATGCTGAAAAAACACTGATTGGGCTTTCCTGCAAATTTGCACAACTCCTGTCTAAACAGGGCTGTGGTGCTCACCCTCCAGTCTCCCCCCGGGTCGCCCCGATGAGTAAGCAGCTTCATTTTGATTCACAAACCCTCTTTAGTATTGTCAACTCTGTTAGCACAACGAGCTGTGCTAACACTGCTAATGGTGCTAACAGAGTTTTTTCACAGCCTATTTTAGGATTTCGCGGGCAGTGTGGACCAGACGTTAGAATAACAATCTGAGCCTATCAGTGACAAAAACAAACCCTGTTAGTGGACGGACACTGACGGTGTGAACAGAGTGGTTACATTACAGCCTGTTTCACTGCTGCAGCCTCATCAGTCACTGAGACACAGGAACATGGCGAACAGAGTGCAGGCTGAAACATACTGACGGCAATCTTTATCTGTTATTAGCATGGTGGTCTTGTCTGCACTCTTTGCTGTAGTTGAGCTTCTTTAGAACTGAGATTCATTTCGTGACGCATGAGGAAACTGCTGCTTTCATATGTCAACATTCTCTTTATACCCATGAACCCTGGTGCTGTCGGGCTGTTTCCTGTGGATTTTCAGATTACAGTCAGTGAGTAAACTTTGTAAAAAGGAGCCAACCTCTCCCACATTCTGACCACAGAGCTAGTTATGAAAATGATGTGGATGTGACGACTGACGGGACCAAGTCAGAGCCGCTCTGTTCCCGTCTGGGTCGGCCAGTGTTGACGGCCTGCAGATAAAATCAGACACTGTTTGATATTTAAAGAGTCTAATCTGAAGTCTTTAGGTTCAGTCGCTGCAGGTCGTTTTCATAAAGATTATTTTAAACATGTTTGGTATTTGATATCACCATCATACATCAAGCTATCCAAATATATTTCTCTAAGTTTAAGGGATTACACACATGCACAGAAATGATTTACAGCAGAGTTGCTACACTTTTTAAAAGGTACTGGGGCTGCAGCTCATGGCTCTTCTCCCGATCAATTAATCAGAGTTATTTTTGTAATTATTGATTAATGGTTCGGTCTATAAAACGTCAGAAATGTAAGCAGAGAGATTTTCCAAAAACAAAGTTTACATTCTCAAATCCTTTGTTTTGTCCAACCTTCAATCAGAAACCCGAAAGATGCTCAGTTTACTGTCAGAGAAGACAAAGGCAACCAAATATTTATAGTAGACGAGCTGGAAACAAGGAATTCTGGGTAAGCCTCTTTAAAAAACAACTTTAACAACAAACTAGAGTCACTGCCCCGCAGTTATATCTCTGTGGAGCCATGACAGCTGACTTCACACACAGAAGATCTGACCAAATGTCTCCCCTTCTGTTCCTGAGAACATGATGATGTCACAGTCAGGCTGACCTTTGACCATTATTTTATCCTGTTAGACATTTGTGTCAAGTTTGGTCAGAAAGTGGATGAATTCTTCAGTTATGGCCAAAAACATGTTTATGAGGTCACACTGACCTTTGACCCCCAAATTCTAGTCCATTCATTCTTGAATAAAAGTGGACGTTTGTGCCAAATTTGATTAAACTCCTGCAAGACCTCCTTCAGATATTGCATTCATAAGAATGAGATGGATGCAAGTTCAAAGTGCCCTTGACCTTTGACCACTAAAACATAATCAGTTTATCGTGGGTCAAACTGAACGTTTGTGCCAAATTTAAAGAAATTCACTCGATGTGTTTTTCAGATTTCACGTTCACAAGAATGAGACAGAGGAGGTCGCGGTGATCTTTGACCACCAAATTCTAATCAGCTCATCGTTGAGTCCAAGTGGACGTTTGTGCCAAAGTTGAAGGAATTCCTTGAAGGTGCTTTTAAGATTTTATGTTCACAAGAAAGGGACAGAAAACCTGAAAACACGATGCCTCCGTCCGTGGCTATCGCCAGTGCCGAGGCATAAAAATGCTTTCTAACAATTTCACTCTGAAATGTTCGAAGATTTTATTATTATTATTTTATTATTTTCTATCAGCTCTAAAACGTGCAGAGTCTCCTCTGTTTCCACGTCACAGTGTTACAGTTCAGTTTGTGATTAAATGTCCTGGACTGTTTTTATTTTTACAGTCGTACAAAGTTATACTGAAGTTAATGTGAGCTGATTCACATCGTGTAGATTATTATCAGCTGATCACTGTGGCTTTAAATGGAGGTGAATAATAAAGAAAACTAATTTAATGTTTAATAAAGTTCGTTAAAGGTTGTTCAACTGCACTTTGTTTAACAGAAACAGCATAAACCCTGTGAACACACACACACATACTCCTCAGAGACTCATTCCCAGCTGTGTTGTTGTTGCTGTAAAGATGTTTTATCACTGTAATGTTTTCTGTCATCTATATATTGTTGTAAAATATGTGCTGCACATGTTGTAAATAAAAATAAATGTTCTGTATCCTCACATGACTGTGACTGTGCTCTGTTTGCACACACAGAAACACAAATTAGGAAGTGTCCACGCTCAGCAGTCAGACAGGAGTCAGGTTAATCTCCAGGGCTGGTACCTGCGGTTATTCCACAGGCTAGTTAATAACATGTTGGGCGGGAAATCCAAAGTGTGGGATCATTCTGAGAAGGTGAAGGACGAACCCAAGGTGATATGTAAACTCATCTTCATTGGTCGACTACAAACATGACGTATCATCTGAAACATGGAAGTAGCTACATGCCCATTAGCCCACAGCGTCATTAACAGGCGGCTCGCTCAGTGTGTTAGCTCACCGTTGTTAGTCAGTGACGTCAGTACGTATTCTGCATCCCTGATGCGTCATGACTTCACTATTCAAGGAAACACAAATTTGCAGACAATTACGTTGTAGTTTAAGATTCATAAAATACACCAGAATTCACATATATGTAGGACCATATGTTTTTTCCTCTGATAATGCTGCACTGTGATAATGTGACTGTGCCACTGATGGATACTGTATTAACTCAGTCACTCCTCAGTGATGACTTGATGTTTTACTGTCCAGGGGAACTATTTTTGCAAACAGGTGCACAGACAGACTGCAGATGGTGCTCATGCACCTGCCCCTTTGCCCTCTGACGAGATAAGTGCCCTTTTTGCGAGACATTTATTTTCTATTTCTTTTTCTAATTATTAGTATTAAAGTATTTTAGTTTTTAAATTTGGCCCATGGCATCAGCTCTCCATTAAAAGCATGTTATAACACCTGACAACCACATTTGAGTTTTAATTCTGCCAGACCACAGAGCCCCTCCCTCAACAAGTCACAGTCACCACAGTTAACACACTTAAATTGAGCACCCTGCAGAGCAGCATCACGTCTCTCTGTGACCTGTCTTCATGGACAACCAGGTGACAATAGTGTTTGTCCTCAGCCTTGGTATTGTTTGTTACTGATGTGAGATTAAACCACTTTTAAAACATCTCATACAGCCAGTCTAATTAAGGCAGAACCCACCATTAGCTAAACAACAAGCTAGTCTGGCGTCAAACCACACCGTCTCCCTCCAACTCTCTGATTCCAGTTCACCAACTGCCCGGTGTTTGCTTTCTTACTTCTACATGTCTTTAAAAACCAAAACTCAAATCAAAATAATGTTTACATCTTCCACACCACGACTCTGATAATTCATTTAAATAAATCTGACATGCAGTTTGGTGCTGCACACGTCTTGTGCCACAAGCGTAGAGAAGGAGGAGAGGAGTGTAAAGCTGCAGGCGTCTGCTCTCTGGGATTCTTTAGGAGTATTTAAAGCATATTTAGAGGACAGTTGGGAAAGTAACAACAAGATGAAATATACAATAAGTCTTGTGTTTAAGGCCTGAAGAAAAGAACCATGTTGAATTTGAATTTGATGTCAGTGAACCAAACATCCCCCAAAAAGACTCTTTTCTCTTCAGCCCTATGTGAACTTCATACTGAAGAACTCTGAGGTGTTGGTGTGTGTCAGAGCTTCTTCTCTGCACATACAGAACTATTTAACCTCGCTGCAGAACACGCTCCCTCATTTATACCCAGTAAAACACGTGTCGACTCAGCAGAGAACATGAAATAAGACACGTTGATCTAATAAATATTTGACTGCAGTACAGAAAGCCTGCGAGTGTTACTGCATTATATTATATTTTTATTCTCATTTGTCACCTGCCATCTGAATTTTGTTTTCCTTTACATGAATTAAGACATTTCCACCAGAAATTGATGCAGATAATTCCACCAGAATGCAGGAAATGAATTGTTTGAGGCTCAGAATTTCCTGAAGGAGGATCCAGAGACTCCCCAACTTAACATGTGTTCCTGACAATGTTCAAACCAAATGGCATATGAGCATTAAAATGTAAGCAAGCAAAAGATGTTACTGTATATAACTTTATATTTCCAATTAATTGTTATGAGAGAGGTGCACGGAACTGTCACGCAAGATGATGAGTTCCTGTTTTGTTCAAAGCAGAGCTGCAGCTTTCTTGCTAAATGTGAATCACAATGTTTTTCCCCCCAAGAATTGAGACCACGATTCTCTCACACGACTCTTATATTATCAACACAAACAAGCCTGCCCACACACTCCCCAAAGTTGGCACAGAGTAGACACAAGAGCTGCACTCAGTGCCCGACTCTCAGCAGAAAACCGCTCGCTGCTCCAATCTGCTGGATCCACCATGGAGACGGCAGCGTGCTTTTTAAGGGAATGGGAGGAAACACTCTGACTGGCTGAGTTCATGATACACCCAAAACACACCTTTGCTTAATCAAGAGACTAAATACAACCCTGCTGCCCCTTCAGCTTTACTCAGTGCCCAGATTATGCACCATTAAACTAACTGTAGCTGCACTTTAGACCGTGAGATATTCATCAGTTAAACAGTTACAGGGTCCTTGGCTGCGTCTGTCTGCTGGTTGCTGCTCAGCAGGGTGTGTACGGGGGCTGTGAGAGTGAACCAGGGGTGTCCTTTATAAAACAGTGCATAGGATCCATACTAAAAATGTATGTACGGGCAGAAGCCAAAAAATGGCTTTTATTTGACAGTGTCTACAATCAGTCTTCCAACTCACCATCTGTGCCGCCAATTTCCTGTTTCCAAAATGTCTGTGAGCACGGGGTCAAAGTTTCTCCCATCAAGTCTGTTTTTACAGATCACAACTTCACCGTGGGAAGTGGTGTACGCCTCTTTCAGGCCTCGCGTTTATAAGTGAGACCCCAGAACAGTGAAGTTGTGGGTTAGCAGATAAACAAAGAGCTGAAACTCTCCATAAAGCTCCATGAAGCTGAGCTGCAGTTTCAGCTGATCATCCATTACTACAAACACAGCTTTGACACTGTCCTATCATTTTACTAGAGAACCACACGACAGGATCCTTCCTTTGTTACTTACAGTGAAAACTGGAGCTGCTGAGAACAAAGATGTCTTCCATCTGGATGCAGATGTACTTTATTCTGTATATCTGTGATGCCTCCGTCTCATCGAGGGGCTTCAACTGTCGAGCCTCGATCTGACTGAAATGAAAATAAAAAGCTGTCAGTGCTGTGATCACACATTTCATCCTGACTGAGCTCTCAAGAGGGAAACTGAGAGCCTGGAAGAACCTGACAAGTGCTGATGAGAGGAGCAAAGATCTCCTCTTTTAGCTAACGTGAACCAAAGACACACATCCAACTGTACAACCTGTCTGTGAGAATCAATACACAGCAGTAGCAATTACACCTAAAGCTGACGGATCCACCTCTATCTGACAGGATGATCTGACCCTGATGCCTTTGGTCGATCTGATTCAGTAGTAAAACACCTCCATGTGTTCGTGTGCCATACAGAAGTAACAGAATAATGAATACACGTGATGATGAACAGAAAACAACCTCTTTCCCGCAGCACATCCTTGTGAACTCCACATACAGCCTGTATCCCAGTATCATACACAGGAAACATGTGGCCCCCCTCAGTATAAACACTACCAGCATCCTTATGTTTCAAACTGCCTCTCAGTCTCACAGCAGATCGTGTAGGACGAAGACCTCGGGTGAAATCCAGACAGACTCAGGTAACTCAGGAGTTGACGTGAAACAGCTGAGAGGACAGAAAACACAGTCTTTACTATAATTCAACCCAGAGCCTCGCTGTTCCCAACTCCCAACCCTCAACCAACTCAGAAGGCGTTGCCCATC
This sequence comes from Epinephelus fuscoguttatus, assembly GCF_011397635.1. NCBI lineage: Eukaryota > Metazoa > Chordata > Actinopteri > Perciformes > Serranidae > Epinephelus > Epinephelus fuscoguttatus. The sequence continues at coordinate 1,723,150 of NC_064773.1, forward strand.
AGACGGGGCTCAGCACTAAGCTTTTAAAGTGGCTATCAGGCTGGCAACAAGGCCAAAACTCAAAATAGTACTCACCTTATATTCTAAGTCATTGAGACACTACAGAGTTATAAGAGTGATGTATCCTCGGGTCATCAGACACCCTCACCCATCAGTCCCCTGCTTGCATCTCAGCAGCAGGTGAGCACGGGGCCTCCCTCCTTGGCCAAAGCTGTCTAGTGGCTCTCTCTGTGGCATTGATGACGTTGTTAATGGTCCTCTTCTTCGCCAGCCCCACTATCCCCAGCTTCGTTAGGAGTCTGCAGAGTGACCTGCCTGCAAAGCCCCGACACCCCACCTCAACAGGCTCACAGTGGGTATTCCAGCCCTGCCTCCTGCACTGTTCCGTCAGCCCCTGGTACTTGGCATGTTTCCGCTCTTGGGCTTCATCCATGCGTTCTTCCCAGGGTACAGTGACCTCTACCATGACCACTTGTTTGGTGGAATCTGAAAAGATGACCATGCGTGGACAGAGGGTTGTTGATGCGATGTAGCTGCTTGCCAAGATCAACTCTCTGTTGCCAGTCGGCTGCTGAGACAAGGAGTCCAGTTACTGATCTTGGTTGTCTGATGTTTTTGTCTCCAGCCTTGACAAAGGTGAAGATTGTCATTGGGCGATGGTGTTTGCTGGTGGTTAAGGCTGAGACCACTATCTCTGCTACTGCCTTAAGCACTTGATCGTGCCGCCAGCGGTAGCGGCCTTCTGCAAGGGCGTTTGGGCAGCTGCTTAAAATGTGCTCAAGGGAAACTCTCCCTGAGCACAGTGCACAAGTTGGTGACTTGCTCTTGCCCTAGACGTGGAGGTTAGCCGGGCTTGCTAAGCCATCGTACACAGCCTGGATCAGAAAATGGACTCGGAAGTTGAGGTTATCCCATCTGACCCTCCGCTGCTCTTCAGATTCCCACTTCATCCATGCTCCCTGCTGTTTCAGACCCACCATCCTGCTCACTCTCTCCTCCTCCACGCCTGCTTGAACCTCCTCTTGGACAAGAAGGCGCCTTTCTTTGCCCTTGGCTTTGGTAATTAGGGTCCTGGGGAAGTAACCAAGGCCAACTCGGCTCCTGGCCATATTCCCCACAAGCTCCTTCTGCCTTAGCCGAGACTCCGCCACCTCAAGTGCCTCGACTGCTCTCCACTTCCTTCCTCTTCTGACCTCGATTCCTGCATCTGCCACTTTGGAGTCTCTTGTGTCTCTGTACAGGAGTGCTTCCCTTGTCCGTGACACCATGAACTCCTCTTTTAGTCCACTGACGGGGAGCTGCAGGGTGTTGCTGTTGCCATACAGTGCTGCGCTACTGAGGCTGCGAGAAAGACCCAGCCGACCAGCACCTGGTCAGCCTGGCTCTGTCTAAAGGTAACAAAGTCCACCTATCAGCATCTCTAAACCTCACAGATTAACACGTGGACTGAAATGTAACCTGGCTGGGACCAGGAACTTCCTGGAGTGGATAAAGTAAACAAGCCTATTTCCAAAAATATTAAACTTTCCATTAAATTCGAGAATTTTTGGCAACGTATAGGACTGAGCACCATGGTCACTGTGAATTTATGTCCAGAAATCCATTTAGACATCAAAGAAAAAAAGAGGCTGCAGAACCTGCCTGAGATGGTTTTAAGTTTCTTCAGTATCACAGTGATCCAGTGAGAGTCATCTGCACATCTGGGGGTTCACTGCAAACAGGAGCTGTTAACAGATCATTCAGCATTTTTCAATGGAGCCATTTTGCCAAAATGTAAAGTCATATAGGCTGAAAGTACACAGCCCATCTGATGAGCTTTCACAGGGTCTCTCTCTACTGGTTTTATTTTTTCCTGTCGTTTTATTGATTCACAGAGAGACCTGTGTGTTCATGTTTAAATCCTAACAACATACTGAGAGTAAATAAAGTGTTTATGCACATGCTCACTACAGATTCCTTGTTCCCCTGCACACAGAGGGACTGTTTCCAGCCTCCTATCCGCTCTGAAGGAATTTTAATTTAGGATCAATCACAGCGTCCACGGGGACACTTTTTATCAAAGGGCCGAATGCAGGAAATTGTGAACAGGAAGTGCATTGTTAAAAGACAGGAAGTGCAGCTGAATGTGGCCTTAAGATGGAGCAGCTTTCATCACTAAACGACCTCGGGTGGAGCTCCATCCTGTGCGGAGGATTTAAGTGCTCTCTATCTTTCTATACATCACCCTACACTCATTTTCCTTCTTTTACATTCAGTCTGTCTGTACAGCTCTGAAACCCAAACAGTTTGTCCTCGGCCTCTGATTGGCTCGTTTTTTTTAGGTATGTTTTTGGCATCTGTTCACATGAGTAAGTAAAGACGCTTCAGACACACAAACACCTCTGGCATCATCCATCCATCGATCACACTGACAGGAAGCTCAGACTGCAGTCACAGTGTTTACAGTGCTGGAATAAAGTAATATATTACCTCAACACAAAGTATTTACCCAGTGACCCCGGAGGTCTGAGCTACCATACAAAATGTGCGGCTAGCCACATTTTGACAAATAAAGGCCTGTCCCAAATAGCTTCGTCTGAAGCTGTCGTAAAGCCAGGTCATGTCATGTGTAAGTTCCTCGATGACCTGGTGAGTTATTCATACTCCTTTAGTCTGTAAGGGTCCTCAGATCAAAAGGATCAGAAGTGTTTTTCAACAGAATTAATTCAAGTTGTGAGGATTGTTTTAACAGGATGAAGTGGTGTTGTTTCAGTGTGCCGGGTGCTGTGAAACAAGTGTCATAATATAACACATAATTAATTTGTTATTCGAAGCCTAATTTTTATACAAGTAATATTCATACTGGTTTTAATAAACAATTTGATTGTATTTCCTGATCTTTGCTGAGCAACAGTTTTGTGTGAAAGGAATTAAAGACCTGTCCCAAATATAGGCCTTTTGAGATGGTGATTTAGGCAAATAATTGCCCGGGGCTACTAATAGAAGTTTTACAGTATCTGTGGTTTTGCAGAAACATACAAAGCAGGGCTGTATGTTAACTTTTTTAGCCCACATACTGGTGCTACAGTAGGTGATAATTTTGTAGCACAGGCCAGAAAGTTTGTAGCACAAGTATAAAATGTCCATTACCACCTCTACAAATCACAAGTCATGTGGTTCATCATTTAAACACACTGGCAAAGGATATCAATGCAAACAATGCACACAATAAATATAACATTTATAAATAATAGGAAATATGATAAGAAATTGAAATGTTTTCAGAAAGCATCTTTATTTTTATAAAAATGTTTTCAGTTCAGACAAGTATCTTATCTCCTTTTTCCACTCCATGTTGAATTTGTATGTTTTCCCTTCCGTTCTTGCCGGTATATCTTTATTTTGCAGAACTGGCGCATCTTCTTCCTCTTCAAGTGTGTCTATTCCTCTTTCGTTCTGTTTTTGTTTGGGGTTTTTGTCGAGGGGCTGAAAATACCTCTTCATTTTCACCGCCGTCTTGCTGAAGTGAAGTGATGATGGGAGAGCCTAGAGGTAACCGCACATGAATTGTGGGAATTGTAGTTGGATATACAGGATACTACGAATGGTCGTTATCACAGTAGACTACAACTACCGTGTAGACTTGTGATTTTTTTTTTTTTTTTGGTAGGATAACGATGAGCCATCGCTCATGTCATGTGTCAGATTTTACGAGAAAAAAAAGACCACACATACAAGTGGCTCGCAAGCAGTCTGTCGCATGCATGCTACTAGGCAAATAAATTCATCCCACAAACATGTTTTTCCATCACATGTGCAACATATATGTCGCACTGTACAGGCCTGTAATGCCATCAATTATTCTGGCGACTGAGCTGTTGGCCACAAAATACTAATCTAATCTAACTGTGGAATCCAAGTGGACGTTTGTGCCAGATTTGGAGAAATTCTCTCATGGTGTTCCTGAGATATAGCGTTCAAGAGAGTGAGATGGACGAAGGGACAACCTGAAGACATAACGCCTCTGGCCGTGGCTGTCACCAGTGCAGCGTTAATCTACGCAGTCGTCTACAAAGCACCTGTGACTGGCTCTTCACACTGAAGAACATTAAAATGCTCTCATATGTATTTATCAGTGATAAAAACTAAATATAATATTCAACAGTTAAACAACACTGTGAAAGGAGACATTTATTATGAGTACTTTTACTTCTGAATCTTTAAGTACATTTTGCTGATAATACTTTTGTACTTTCACTTAACTAACATTTTAAATTCAGGACTTTTACATGTAATAGATTACTTCGCGGCTGCTGTATTTTTGCCTTTACCTTAGTAAAGAATCTGAGAACGTCTTCCACTGCTGAATGTTTACCTCTCTGTATTCTGCTGATGTGGTTTACAGCTGTGTGCTGCCCTCTTTTGCATGAGTTTAGACTTGTACATTTAATTTATTTTACTTTTATTCAGCCAGATTAATATTTTTTAATTAATGAATTATATTTGTTGGTGAATAAACTGTCAGAAAAAGCATCAGAAGAGCACAACAAGTTGTTGAGTTTTAATCATCTTGTATTTAATCTATTTTAGTAAAGGCTGCAGCTCTCCAGAGAGAGAAATTCCTCTACAAGTCAAAAGTAACTATCACCCGAGGACTTTTCCTCTCTACAATAAGTACCAGTTACTTTTTTTTTGGACAAACCTTCTGGGAAATCACAGACTTTTAAAACACAGTGTTATTTATTAAAAACATTCTGCATCTGGATCCGAATTTGCATGAAAAGACTTCTTTTAATTAGAGAAAATAAGTGCAAAAACATGCTTTGGAAAGTTTAAACCTCCTCTAAAAACAACGAAGACACGAGTCCCTCGACTCACAGTCTTCATCTTTCCACTAAATGCCACTGAAATGTGTTTACAGGTCTTAAGAGATATCCTGCTCTTTAACAGGCAGATAAACAAACAGAAAACAAAACCTCGTCCTCCCCCTCAAACCCTGCGGGAGGGTTTAATTCTGGAGGAACAAAACTCGAAGACAAACACTCTCCAAATGTCACGTCTGTGCAAACGGAGCACGTCCACTGTTTATGTGTTTGTGTGTCTGGTGCATTCAGGAAGTGGTTTCCCTATCGCAGGCCTCAGGCCCCAGAGACAAACACAGGCTTCAGGATCAGGAAGTCCGACAGTGGCTAAAAGTATCTTACGTTCAAATCTGTGAATCTACAACCAATGACAGATAAATACAAACATTACACAATCTTTATTTTGGAACGCACCAAAGAAACAGTAGTAAAACTGAGTTGAACTTTACCTGCAAATTTCTATTTTCTGCGACTTAATTCTTCAACTGGACGGATGAGACAAAGGGACACCTGTCCGCCTGTTACAGACGGGGTGGACGGATGAGACAAAGGTACACCTGTCCGCCTGTTACAGACGGGGTGGACGGATGAGACAAAGGTACGCCTGTCCGCCTGTTACAGACGGGGTGGACGGATGAGACAAAGGTACACCTGTCCGCCTGTTACAGACGGGGGCGGACGGATGAGACGAAGGTACACCTGTCCGCCTGTTACAGACGGAGTGGACGGATGAGACAAAGGTACACCTGTCCGCCTGTTACAGACGGGGTGGACGGATGAGACAAAGGTACACCTGTCCACCTGTTACAGACGGGGTGGACGGATGAGACAAAGAGACACCTGTCCGCCTGTTACAGACGGGGGTGGACGGATGAGACAAAGAGACACCTGTCCGCCTGTTACAGACGGGGGTGGACGGATGAGACAAAGAGACACCTATCCGCCTGTTACAGATGGGGGTGGACGGATGAGACAAAGGTACACCTGTCCACCTGTTACAGATGGGGGTGGACGGATGAGACAAAGGTACACATGTTTAAGAAATGCTGCATCTTTAAATTCATACTTTTTGGATATCAGTTCAGTTTTTACTTAATTAGTCATTGACTGTAAACAAAATTTTGACCAGGGGTGCCCAAACCTTTGCACGCCACTCTCCACCACTAAAACTCCATTTCTGGCAGTTAGGAGGTGGCACCATCTCTGAACCATTAACCCTGCCTGCACCCTTAAACCTGAACAAAACAATGTTGTCCTCATCAGTAACACGTCTGAAACATGTACATCTTCATGTTAAAACATCCCTCAGGGACCCATACAGGGAGATATATGAGGCGGGCTCCTTTACAAGAATGCTCTTACAGTTATATATGAAGGACATTAAAGTGCCGAGTAGAATTAAAGAAGGTGCGGATAACAAGGAGGCTGTTTTCTTTCTGACTCTGCACTTCAGAGCTGACGCTCTTACACCTGGGAGACGGGGGTGGTGGTGTGTGTTTGCGTGTCACTGTGCGTTTACATGACGGGGTTCTTGTAAAGCATGACTGTCAGGGGGATAATGAGAACCAGCAGCAGCAGAGTCGTAGCCCAACACTGAACCCTCTGCAGGAGGCTCAGTGCTGGACTGAAAACAGTGATAAAATGCCATCAGTGGATACTGTGTGCCTCCGTTAAGATTCTTCCATCAGTTCTAAAAACATTCCAGGATAATGAAAAGAAGTGTTTCCATTAGCGTGTTTTTCCTGTCAGGCTTGAAAAGCCTCTGAAACAGCACGAAGCTTAACACGGGACACAAAAAAAACGTAACCATGGATACAGAAATAATAACTACGTGAGCATGAACACTGATGTTGAATCTGGAGAGTTGCTTATCAACTTTACAGATCTGTAAAAAAAGAAATACATATTTACCTTTACATGATCACATTTAAGAACCAAATCTGAGTTTATTATATTCTGACTGTTTTTGTATTTGTTGTACTTAACACCAGGACTGGGCAATAATTTGAAAATTGATCGAAACCTACATTCAAACCTCTAACCGACGTAATCTTGCCCATGCCTGCAAATTTTTTTTCTTACATTGATCTGTTAATACCTTCCCCACTGTGCATGTGTTCATGTGGTGTTCCCTTAAAGGGCCAGTGTGTAAAATGGGTTGAAAACAGTGACATCAGTGGTCAAATTCTAGATTGCAGGGCTCACTCGCTCACCCCTCCCGTCAGGTAAATGACGGTGGCCTCGTAGGGACAAAAAGCGTTGCGCAGACAAGAGCTTTTCAGGAGTAGGTCTATCTAGCGACGAGGTGAATGTTTATTTAGAAATCTAAACTATGTTACGATATTGTGATGAATCCCTCACGAGCAGGAGACCAGAGGAGCGTTCAGGTAAAAGGCCAGTTTATTTGAGCACTCCAGAAACTCCGGTAACACTCCAGGGGGTAAAAGACTCCGTCCCAAACTCTGACTCTTCTAGTGTAACAGACACACTTCATAACTTTACACACATACTCGTTTACCATACCGAGTGGGCACCCCCTCCCCTCTCTGCTCCACCAATCTCCAGCCCGCACACTGACTGACAGCGTAGCCTGTAAACAGAGCTCAGCTGTTTATTTAGCCTAACAATATCTCCGGACTATAGTAGCTGCAATGGACGACTTTGAACGCGATTTTGAAGAGTTTCTTGTAGCGGACACAGACCCAGAGCCATACCTGTTTGAGCCGGAGCACACAGATGAGGAACTCCATGTGTTTGATGCTGAGCGGGCGAGAAGAGAGGCTGAATGCACAGAATGGGATCGTTGGGGAGATATATCATCAGGAGGAAAAGCGCCGCAGAGAGTGCATCACAAGGAGTGAAGTTGCGTCTTCTCTTCCTCGCAGATGACGGTTCGGGTTCATTCTCTCCTGTAGCGTGGTAAGTGTGGTCCATTCGCAAACTTTATAACTAAAAAAAACTTTTCACTACTCTCTATCGACGAACTACTAACACTCTCGGCTTTTTCCTCCTCCTTCTTCCTTCCTTCCGCTGTCTTCGTTGGTTCATTTATACACGTGAAACACGTTCTCTGGCTGGCTGGATTGTCCGCTCGGTCTGCCGTACATACATGGCGGTGCAAGATGGCGACCTCTCTAAAGCAAGGCCCTTGCTACATATATATATATATATATATATATATATATATATATATATATATAAATAAATTAAAACATAATTATAAGGCTACGAAAACCAAACGAATTTTATTTTATAGCGATTATACACTTGTATAAACATATTAATGGGTAGAATATTCAGATTCAGATTCAGATTTGATAATAAACCATGCCAAATATTACTGGCCCTTTAAAAACATACTACTGCGTGTGTAGCCATGTGACTCTGTCCCGTCCAGTCCGCAACCTGGAACCAACACTGAGCCACCTGAGCAACTTGAGCAGCTTGTACCAAAGAGAAATGGCATGTCCGTCGTTTGGACACATTTTTGCTTTCATGAAGACGACACCAAACAGAAAGAAATCAAATGTAAAAACTGTGGAAAACTGTTTGAGCGACCAAAGGTGACACCACCGATCTGTTTCAGCAGGAGCACAGTCACGTTACCGAATATGAGCAGCGCACGACTCAAAAAAAAAAGAGACTGACAAGCCCCTCCATGCAGCAGCTCTCGATAATACAAGCATTTACAAAGTCTACACAATATTCAAAATATTAAATAACCATAAACAGTTCATCTGTGTGTTTCCTTCAATTATTTTAAAATCACAAATATAAAATATATTCTCTTTTATTAGAATAAAGCTTTAATAGTTAGTTAGTTATATCTCAACAGTTTTACCACAAAGTATGACTTTCTTGACCTTAAAATTTATGTTTTAAATTCATTAACAACATATTTAGATTTCATGTCACAACTCAAACGGGAACAAAAGATAATATTTCTCTCCTCATTCACTGCCATTCATATTTTTTCCGATCTAAGGTCCCATGAGCTCTACCAGAAGGGGCGTGACTTCGGCACTCTATACAATACCAAACAGTAGGGTACGATAAGACTTTATTAAACCCACACTTGAAATTCCCGTTACAGCAGAGAATCAGAGATAAGATACAAAAAGCAGAAAAAGTCATTGATTGCTAAAAACAAGAAGAAAAAATGCTAATTATATAAACTGAAAATAAAATAAATCTATAAACACATTTCACTGTATGTCGAGATAGTTTGACAGGATAATTAAAATACACACATGGTGTGTAGAATATCTGCTGTGAAGATATGAAAATATATCATATAAATACTACTGCACAGTGAGTGGTAAAATATTGCACAGCCATGTTACTGTGATATTCTGTCAAGTTTTTGTTCATGTGTTTGTGTCCACTTCCTGTTAGTAATATATGTCAGTTAGTAATCACCACTTATTCTTTCTATTTATTTATTTATTTTTTTATTTGGGACTATGGATGCAAATTAGCAGCTTTGCTACAATCCGGCATGTTTACAGAGATGTTTGATCAATGATCATTAATGTGCACTGTCCCTATCCAAATAAAGTAAACTAAACTATGTGTCTTGGTGTGTTGATGCTCTCCAGCCTTTTCCTCATGTTTGATTCCCTGGGGTTTGACTTTGCTGTAATTTTTTGGACCGGCAGCCAATTACACTTTGAGACTTTTGAGTGAGCACGCCAAGTTTGCTGAAGACTTATCTCCATACACAACAGTACTAGCCAGCCGGCAGTGACCTCCCCAAGATGGCGGCAACGTTGACGCACAGTAGCCACAGGAATGAGTCATCTATGATTATATATATCTATGGGTATACCACAGACCAATGTGAGCCACGATGAGGATGCAAGGAGGTCCACCCCAGCCACATGCCTACAGAGGGTAAGACAGGTGCTAAGAAGCCAGCTCAGTAGGAGAAATAAGACCCAAGCCATCAAGATGTACGCCCTGCCAGTCATCAGGTACCCAGCTGGAACAGTGAGCTGACCACAGGAGAAGATGGATGTCACTGATGTCAAGACACGAAAACTCCTCATAATCCATGGAGGGCTCCACCCAAAGTTCAGCACCATGAGGCTCTACGAGCAGCAAGGATTAGTGAGTGTCCGTGCCACGTATTCTTGGATGAGAAGGAAGAGGAAATATCGTGGAAGACCAAACCCCTCCGTTGGACGAACCATCTGCAGATAAAGGAAGTGGCTGACTTGTTTATTTCTAAAGACATATTTGCCGTGGAGTACTTTACCACATATTGTCTTAACATCGTATCGTCTTTTTCAATCACTGCAAACTGACAGAGCATGGGTCAGTAATCATTGACACTAAGTACTGATGCCTCTGCTCCATTCAGATGTCATTCAGCCATGATTATAATTATTAATTCAACTGCTATAACATGACTTTGTGTCTGCTGTGTGAACAGTTAATAAAAATCAGCAAAGTGAAACACAGACAGAACCATATATGTCAAGTTTAATGACCAGCCAATCCTCAGCCTCCTGCATCAGTTCATGTATCAGCTGGTGGAAAGTCCAGTCCAGATCACAGTGTCATTTATAACGACGTACAGTCTGAACCTTATCTGACAGTGACCATAAACAGTCCATTGGAAAGATGCCCACATAATCTGATCAGACACAGCAATGTGAGTCGGCTGCATCCTGTGTGGGCGCTGACAGGGCCGCTCTGTGTTGTTATTTAGGACCACCATCATCAGCTGCACTAATTCACTCAGCGTTTAAGATGAAAGCTGCAGATCAGTGAGTCCAAACGTTGTGTCCTAATGAATTATTTTATGTGAATAAATAGAAATTATGATTTGATTAAAACTGCATCCGCCAACCAGTAAAGCTGTAGTTACAATTTATATCCATGTGTGGCCAGCCTCACGTGTAGCCATGACAGTTGACTTCAAACATGGACGTTGCTGCAAAGAAACTACAAATTCTTAAACATGGATGCTTCACACACAGAAGATCTATCCAATCAGTTCCAAGATTAGAGTCACCAATTCAGTATCTGACCAAATGTCTCCCCTTCTGTTCCTGAGATATGACGTTGAGTAACGCATGGAGAAGAGTTATGGCAGAATATTTTAACGTCACAGTGAATTTGACCCTTGGAAAATGAAATGTATCACTTTTTCACATTTATATGAAATTTTGTCACAATGGGTTGATGAATTCTTGAATGATAGACAAAAAAATGTTGTTGTTTTTTTTGGTCACAGTGACCATGACTCTTGACCTTTAACTAGAAAAAAAATCTGATCAGTTTATCGTTGAGTCCAGGTGATGCTTGTGCCAAATTTGAGGAAATTCTATCCAGGCATTTTTGAGATGTTCTGCTTACGACAATGGGACAGATGCAAGGTCACAGTGACCTTTGACCTTAAAATTCTTATTAGTTCATTGGACATTTGTGTCAAATTTGAGGAATTCCCTCAAGGCATACCTCAGATACCACATCCATCAGATTTAAACAGACACCAAGTCCCAGCAAACTTAAACCAACAAAATCAAAATCAGTTCATTGGTGTGTCCAGGTGGACGTTTGTGCCAAAGTTGATGAAATTCCCTTGAGGCATTGCTAAGTGTTTACGAGAATGTAACGGACAGATAACCTGAAAACATAATGCCTGCGATCACAGCTATCGCCAGCGCAGAGGCATTAAAAGGCGACATTTAACTAAAGTAACAACAAATGTAATGTTTATTTTTGTTGATTTAATAAGTGGTGACATTTTGGTTCAAAATAAAATGTGAAATAACGTGATTATTGCTGGCCTCCATGGACCCCCAAGCAGCTGGGCCCCAGAAACCTTTCCCATTTTCTGCCCTTACACGTGGCCCTGACCCCCGGTGCAGACACTGGAGAGAAATCACATCTGTGTTGAATTTATTTTCTTTAAAAATCCACCCAGGTGTTCAGAGTTCAGGCTTCTTTTATAACTCACATGTTCACAAACTCAAATATTTAGCTTTATTTGAAATATTCCAGTCTCGGCCAAATTCATATAAAGAGCACGAGGGAGGATCATCAAACACATGATGTTTAAACAACACTAAATCTGAGCACTATGAGCCGGACCTGAAATAACACTGAACCTTTAACCGGCAGCTCACACTCAGCCATAACTACGTCACAACGTGCAGGTGCATCGTGCAGCGATACTCCATCATCATAATGGGTTTTCCATGAGAAATGGAGTCAGAGTTCGGCCTGTGACAGAGAGGACACACAGGGCGGCTGGTTTTACTGACACTAAACACAACAACACAGACACGCTGGTGTTTTAAGACCCGTCAGATGGAGGAGGTTAAATCAGATTCATCTGAAGCCGCAATGATCTGCACAGAGAACATGTTCAGGGTGAACCTGAGAGATGGGAAGTGATGTGTTCAAACACGTGTTAGGACAACAATAAAGACCACACACAGCCACCTGATGATGGCTGCTCCTCAGTTTGAGCAGAGAGGCCATCATTGGGCATGTGCAACATTCACCTCAATCTACTGACATCACTCCGTCACACTGCAGCTTTACTGGACTTTGCTGCTGCTGATGTCTCCCCTGTCTTACAGAGGCTACAGAGGGCTGAGCTTTAAAGCTACAGTGATGATACTGGTATCACCATGTTATGCTAGCTTCTCAGGAAGGGGGCGAAATAACACTCCAAAGTTAGGCTAAATTTGGCGAGGGAAAAACAGCATGGCCATTTTCACAGAGGTCTCTTGACCTCTGACCTCCAGATATCTGGATGAAACTGGGTAATATGGGTCCTCACGAGTCTCCCCTTTACAGACGTGTTCACTTTAAATTAGTCTCACAAGTTTGGGGGAACAAACTATGCACTTTTTTGCGTGCAATGTTAACTACAGATTTATGAGTAGAATAACTCGACACACAGTGCTGAGCTGCATCTCAAATTAATCTGCAGGTTTCCAGCTGTCAGGTGATATTTCCACTTCTATGTGACATCTACTGCTGACCTGCTGTCTCACCCAAAAAGACAAACATGGGTCTCCAGTCTGTGGGTCTCAGAGGGTTAACTGTGTGCTGCTGCAGCAGAGCAGCTCTGATTTAAAGAAATAAATCTACAAGTCAAGATCATAAAGTCAGTTTCTTTGAATTCATCTGATTCCCAATCAAAACTCTCTGGTAAGAACTGCATACTGTAGTGGAGTGGAAATATACCGTCACTCAAAATGGAAATATCAAAGTAAAGTCCAGTGGAGGGATTCAATCTGAGGAGCTGAGAACCCGTGAACTCTGAATCCATCAGTGTGTGTTTCTACAGTCTCTGAATAATCTACAGACACGTTTTTATTTGGAGCTATTTTCAGCCACAGGTTAAAAACGTGACAGCAGTTCACAGTGAGGTCTGTGGTTTACTCATCTTTATTTAACCTCTGAGCACCACAGAGGAAGGAAGTGTTTGATTTAAACCACAGAGTACACCGACATGCTGGATAACACCGCCCTCTAGAGGTGAACTGATGCAACTGTAGCATTAAATGACTGTGTGAAACATCTGGGGCCAGATGAACCATGATATGGACTGTTTCAATGGACAGAAAATAATCTCACAACAGGAATCGACAGTAATGCTCAACAGGTTGCCATTGGCAACCATTTTGAGAAACTGGGAACCAATTCTTGGCGTTTGGTTGCCATCTTTCCCAGGCATTCCATCATCACTGAACTCATGTTCACGTTAATGGCTGCAGTTTATGTTGCTGTTAATCTGCACTGTCAGTGTTTCTAGTTAAAGTATATTAAATATTAAAGTAGGAAAAGTTTCCCAGCAGTGGTGATCTGTCGTATTGATGTTATTTCCTTATTCCCTCTCTGATGATTTGTCTCCACCTAAAACAAATCTGCTCATGCTCAACGTAGCTAAACATTTTTATCTTAAAAAACCTTTGTGCTCTACATGATGTGTTTTCTCCGTTTACTGTGACTGACAGGGCTGGAGGAAGTGTAAAAAGTACTAATACCACACTGTGAAAATTCTCTACTTTGAGTAAAAGTGAAAGTCAGAACCTTATTTAAGTAAACTATGTCATCAGCTAAATGTACCTAAAGTTATAAATAAAGTAAATGTCACTTTGTTGCAGTAAAATGTTTCTTTTTAATAATATTATTATATTATAAAGTTTTATTTTACTTTATTTTGATATGGAATTTTAACCCAAACCCATATTAACTTAATTCTGTGAGTTTGACTTAAAATCAAATGTCACAAAAATGATCTGAACCTTGCTGACTACTGTAAACTGTGAACTCGCACACATGTAAAACTCAAAAAAAGGGAAACTCATGACAACTGATCACGTGACCTCTTCATATGTCATTTGTTTTGTTTGTAAATAAAAAGTGATGTCTTTCAGGGAACTGACGGGACAACAACAACTTTACACAGCTGCGAAACCAGCAAATTAATTACACTACTTTTACAGTTTGACACAAAGTGGTGTGTCACACTCACAGCACAGTTTAACCCAGGTGAGCCTCACCTGTTCTCCTCTGTATCCGCTGTCAGTTCCGGTGACGTCAGCCATATTAGTTCAAGTGGCGTAGAGCCTAAAATGTCTGTTCATGATCAGGAAATATCTCCCCGGATAAAAAACACACAAGCTAACGGCGAGCTGGCAAGCTAGCAGTTAGCGGTTAGCGGTTAGCATTGAAGCACTACTTCACGTTAAATCCGGTTATTTTTACCGGATGTTTGTTTTATAAAAACATCCTGCAGCAGGTAAACACCGAATAACGTTAATTTGATCATCAGCTTTTCTTCTAAAGACAAACTTTATTTAAAAACTATAAAGTATAATCCACCTCGTTAATGTCCCCGCTGTACGGCCCCCTTTAAATCAGACTGTGATGACCGGGAGATATCAGCCAATCAGGACAAAGGTGCTCTGGCAAACAGCCAATCAAATTGCAGCGGGTCAAAGGTCAATCACCACCACGATTCTGAGCATGCGCAGTGTTGTTTAAGTGCCCTTGCGAGCCTCTTGAGCCAAACACGATTAAAACAGCATTTAACATCCACAATATTATAATTCAAACACTGATTTTAAATAATATGAAACTACAGTTTTATATTTTAACCTCTGACTTAACACTATGGAGCCTAATAATGATAAATAACACCAGCAACGAATCCAGAATTATATTTATTTCTATTAGTAACTAAGTACATTTACTCAAGACTTAAGTACAATTTTGAGGCCCTTGTATTTGAGTGTTCTTGTTTCACTACTTCATCCCTCTAATACACAATATTTCAGGAATGGTAAATATATATATATATAAAAAATTTTTTACTCAAGTACATTTAGTTACTTTAAAAATTCAGATTACTGAAACAATATAATAAATAATAAATGATGATGTGTTATTACAGATGAATCTACCCTCTATTGTTCTGCAGAATACTAGAGTACTTTTACTTTTGGTACTTTATGTTGATGCTAATACTTTTCCACATTTACTTAAATAAGATTTTGCAGGCAAAGTTTTACCTGATGAGCTTCTTCTATCTCCAGTGCGTCTCTCCTCTCTTGCCTCTAGATATTCCCTCCCGTGCACCTGACTACAAGAACCTGAAGGTGTGATGAGCCTCTGCAGTTACAATCTTTAAAACTGTGTCAAGATCATAAATGTAGTTTAAACTATCCCAGATTTGTGTAATAATAACAAACATGAGACCAGAAACCCAAAATAAGAGTTTAATTGTAGTTCATTTACAAAATACAAGAAATACATTTAAAAAGTTTGTCCAGAGTTCAAACAAAAGGAGCCGCAGTAGAAATGATAGAAAATGTTGCTGAGCTTTAATTTGGTTTTACACTGTTTTATTTATACTGACAAAACATTTTTTTAGCTTCAGTCTGTGTGGACTTCAGCTTTTATTGTGAAGGAGCACAAACAGGAACATGATCTTCTCTTTTTGTGATGACATGAAGACAAACAAAGACACACAGATTTGATCTGATTTAAAGAACAGTTTGACAGTCGTTGAGATTTTAATGAGAGGATTTGATCCCACTCTCACTCTCGTGTCTGTGTGGTGCAGACGTAGCTGGTGCCAGCAGCTGGTTAGCTTAGCTTAGCATACAGACAGGAAACAGTGAGTGTGGCTCTGTCCAAAGGCAACAAAATCCATCTCCAAGCTTCTCTAAAGCTCACTGATAGATATATGGAATCAATTATTAGTTTGAGACGTGTTGGTAGATGGATTTAGTTGCCTGTAAACAGAGCCAGGCTAGCTGTTTCTACCTGTTTCCAGTCTTTATGCTAAGCTAAGCTAACTGGTTTCTGGGTGGAGTTTGAGTTGGGTTTATCTTATCTAACTCCGTCCTCCACCAACAGAGGGATAAACAAACTGTTCCTTTAACAGATTAGGGAGAAGATGTTGTAGAAAATGTGTGTGTGTGTGTGTGTGTGTGTGTGTGTGTGTTAGTCTTCCCAGGCGAAGTCGAATGGCTGGAAGTCGTCTCTCAGCTGTTTGCAGCTCTCCTCCTCCTCCTCTCTGCTCTGTTTACACTCCCTCCAGTCGGCTCGAGTCGGGATGTTTAGCACCGCCTCGCTGGCCAGCACCTCCCTGAATGGAGACATATATTATATATACTGTATGTTTTATATATGTTTTCTTTTTTTAAAACATATTTTATTAGCATGTTTTCATTAGCATCTGTCAAAAAACATTTAGTGACACCTGTTTTTCCAACAACGAATAATGAATGTAAATAAAATAAATACATATGTATAATCATTTAAAGGGGGCAGTGTGCATGTACAGGCCACTGCGCATGTCTTCAAAGTTCTGTCAGAATTTAGGGCTCTGAACAGGCTCTTTACATCACTGATTGGTGCTCACGTGTGTGCGCTTGCGTGAGACCGTAAGACATGGGCACCACGTTCATGTGTGTTCACGTGCATTCGCTGGTCCGTGAGCGTGGTGCCCAGAGAGGCAGTCAGAGCTACAGGCTACATTGAGGCTACAAACAGAGTTCAAATGAGGTTTTTCCAAACAACTTTTTATGTCGGGGCTTCAGGACACTTGGATCACTACGGACGAGCAGTATGGAGATATTTTGTGGTTTCAATGATGTGTTTTTGGACGTTTGAATCTGGGGCGCCGTCAGCCTCCATTAGGTGGAGTTGTGTTGCTACCTCCTCTCCCCTTGGATCTCTGCAAGTGATGTGAGGACTCTAAAACTTCACCTGAGCCTCCCTCGGCATATGGGTGAGTAGATAATGGCTGAATTATCGTTTTTGGCTGCACTATCCCTTTAATGCCAAGATCTGTTTCCATATTTGGAGGTGTATCTGAAGCTAGGAGGTCATACAGAAACATAAAATGCCGTCTTGTCATGTTTGTCACAGGTAAAAGGTTATCAATTCCCAATGGGGGTGGGGCATCTGGGGAAGACATCTAAGATTCTTTTTTTCCTTGTGATCGTAAACTGAAGGTCAGAGTTTTATTCAAACTCTTAAAGGTTCAGTGCGTCAGATTTTGGAGGATTCAGTGGTGAGGACTGTTCATTTATCTTTGCCTGCAGAGTTCTGACAGTGGGAGCAAAAAGTTCTCTTAACTCTTCATTTTAATGTTTAAGATTGCTTCTTTTTTTTCATACAATTGTAGGCTGAAGTTTAAATGTCTGAATCATTCGTCACTGATGATGTGAAGATTCATTTATACACTGTGTCACCTTCCAAACTGCAGAGGGAAATGTTTCTGGATGCGGTAAAAGAGTTTGTCCCCTGAATCCAACTCCACGTAGAAGTACGGAGTCCCTGGAGGAGCAATCTG
The DNA here is from genome assembly GCF_011397635.1 of Epinephelus fuscoguttatus. Classification (NCBI taxonomy): domain Eukaryota; kingdom Metazoa; phylum Chordata; class Actinopteri; order Perciformes; family Serranidae; genus Epinephelus; species Epinephelus fuscoguttatus. Next base: position 1,740,826 of record NC_064773.1, read on the forward strand.
ACAACACACACACACACACACACACACACACAAAAGCAGGTTTCATATTTAAGCTGAATATGAGAAAAACATTTCTAAACCTTGAGATTAAAAACAAACTCCTTTGTCACAGTGGGACTAACACACCCAGATCATGTGACTCCTGCATGTATACAGTCAATCAGACCCAAACTGGCCGAGGCGCTCTGAGCATGCTCCACAGTTTCCGCCCCGGGCTTTGACCCGGAAGTCCAATAGCATTAAATGTGTAAGAGAAGAAGAAGCCGGTAACAACATGGAGAAATCTACATCCAGAGCCGTGACTTTTTGGACGGACCAAATGTACAGAGCTGTAAAGTTGTCCACCATGGTAGCAGTTAGCTGCTAGCTAACCGTAGCTAACTTGTTTGTCCATTGTTTGGTCTGTGACGTAATAGGTCAACAGGAAAAAGGTCCAATACTAACAAGCTGAAAGGGGGCATATCTCCACCTATCGTAGAGGAGTCGCACATACTTGGCTCAATAAATGGATTCCCCTCCCGTGCTTGTATACTGGGACAAGGACAGTAGGCCAGTTAGATGTCCTCGTCCTGCTGTGACTGGAGTGTGTGTGTGTGTGTGTGTGTGTGTGTGTGTGTGTGTGTGTGTGTGTGTCTGTACCTGTTTGAGGTCGGTGTGTTGAGGGATCTCCATCAGCTCCATCTGTTGCTCCTGAGCCTGGACCATGAACGCCTCCTTGATGTCCTCTGTGGCGCAGCGGTCCAACGGCACCGGGACCACCTGAACAAAGAGGTTCATCCAACACTGCACTGAGTCATCAGTGACAATCAGGGGGTGGACGAAATAATAGAAACACCCGCCAGATGTGTCAACATCCCTAAAAAACTGTTCAAAAATCTAACACTTTATCTTTTTGGCGAAGTTTTTATATTTTACAAATCATGTTTTATACTTGTTTTTGTTTCTATGTGAAATGTCTCTGGGTTCAATTTTTTTGGATAAAGGTGCATTAATTTGAACGTAATTAATTAATTTTGACTGAGTGCATGTTCAGTGGACATCTACCCACATGTCTCCATCGACAGACAAACTGATCAGCAACTATTTTGATAATCAATGAATCATGTCAGTCGCCTTTATAAAGTGAAAGTCCCAAACCGGATCCTGCTTCTCAAACTTTATGTGGCTTATGTTTATTTATTGTTTATGTGTTGTGTGTGTGTGTGTGTGTGTGCACCTGTAGCTGCAGGTGCTGGCTCCTGTAATTCCTCTCAAACAGCACGCAGCGCTCTCCTCTGCTCTTGTAGAAGCTCCTGAGCGCCGACTTGTACTTCTCCATCTCCTCCACCACCTCTGAGCTCAGCTCCACCACAGACTGGTAGTGACCGATGGGGAGGATCAGCAGGTGCTGAGGAGTCAGGCCGCCTTTAGCCAGAGCCAGGTAACACTGGGAGAATAAACCACAGTGGTAAGTAACGGCTGCATCAGTCAGGCTGTATATTCCTGATGATCGTTGGTGTGAACTCACGTGTGATCCGATGCTGATGACCAGGTGTTTCTCCACCTGAGGACTCGCCAGACAGAACCAGCAGGGACCAGACGGCTGAGCTACAACACAGTGAACATGACTCAACATTAAAACCCTCGAAGACATGAATAAAATATACTTATAGCCTTCCGACACCATCCACTATTAGCAGAGTTGTATGAGTGTTTTAAAGTGTCAGCAGCTCCTCCGTTCTCTCTGCTTAATGCACTGTGGTAGAACAAGAGATATATTCAGTTCTCCTGGAGCTCTTGGACTCACGGTGTCTGCGGGGCTGTTTGGGTTGTCCCTGATGACGTCCGTCTCCCGCCTCATGCTGCTGGTCTCGTCCTCGTCCGTCTCCGTCCGAGTGTCTCTTCCTGCCGTGGCCTCGGAAACCTCCACCCTGCTTCTTGCTCAGGTCGAAGAAGAACTGATGGGACGGCTCCTGGAAGAAACGACAGGAAGGACGGAGAGAGGCTGAGTTTTTCAAAAATAAAATTACATCACATGGAGCACCTGTAACACCTGGAGCTCAGGTTTTTAAAATGAGTCGCTTAAATCACTTTTAAATCAAAGTTTCTCAGCAGCAGCCACGATGAGAGCTGGCTGAAACTCATGTGCTAAAAAAAGAAGCTTCAGTGCTTCCTTTCCTTATCTCCTTCAGCTTAGGAAAGGAAAGGTGAGTTTATTGGTATTGCACCTTTAAGAGACAATTTAAAGGGACTTTCATGATGTGAAGAAAAACAACATTTACAAACATCATAAAGGACAGTAAAATCTATTAAAATAGAATCACAGAAGACAAAAAAATAACCACAAAACCATTATTGTGCAGTGATAAGTTGCCCTGAATGGAACACACACACACACACACACACTCTCTCTCTGTACCTCCTCCTCTGTGGCGTTGAAACTCGTCTTCAGTTTGTCTGTCTTGTCTTTTGCGGAGGATCTGTACGGGTTCTCTGTGACGTCCTGCGGCTGCTTCACCAGCTCTGTGGGATCCATCGTCTTCATGGGGATGATGTTGAAGGCGTACAGATACTGCATCAGACAGACAGACAGACAGACAGACAGTTGAGGATGTGAAGAAGTCAGACATTAAATATGATGATGTCCAGTGACAGTGTGAGTCGCACAGAATCTAAAAACGTGTGTATCACGTCTGTGTGTTCAGATTAGATTCGATTCATGATTCAGGAGACACACACACCTTCTTCTTGGCGGGGTTGTTGACGGTTGCCAGGGCGATGAAGCGACTGACGTGCTGCGCATTTTCCTGGAGGACGACATGATTCCTGAAACACATGAACAGCAGCGTTAACACATGAACAGTGTAACAGGACTGGGTCGTCAGTAAGAAGTTTGGAGGAAGATTTAAAACACATGACTGAAGTTAAAGAACCAAACCATGACAAATACTTCAGTAAAAGTTCTGCTTTAAAATGTTAAAGTAAGAAATGATGAGTGACGTGTTATCAGGAGCAGAGGTGCTGATCCTACCTGTACGGGAGTCTCTCATAGTGAGCGCCCTCCAGTGCAGCGAAGTGATATCGTGGTTTCAGTTTGTCGGCGAGGTTGGCGACGGAGCTGCTCCCACACGACTTTGTGTTCACTTCCTGTCACACACCACACACATGGAAACAACAGCAGAGTGTCAGAGGTCATTATTTGGACCTTAATCTAACTTCATGATCCATGCAGTCGCTGCTCTGGAGTCTTCCCCAGCAGTTTAAGTCTGACAAGCCGTTACACAAAAGTCGACGTTCAAATGTCAAGTTCTGGTTTAATTTCCTGACATGAATCATTTTCATTCCACTTTGTTTCACTCCAGATTTTCCCCTGTTCGTCCACAGTTTGAGGAGCACGGCACTGATGAGAACATGAGTTGTTTTGTCACTGACGGGCTCAGATTGTTATTCTAAGTGTGTGACATGAGTCAGATCTTTTTTGTTTCACCACAAACAGCCCTGACGTCACCGTCACCAACTCCTTCACTAACACCAGTGTGTGTATATTGAGGACGTGTTACCGAGGTGTTTCCGTATTGCGACACTCCTCGGGGCCACTGTGACGTCAGCAGGATGTCGACCCCTCTGAACTTGGAGCTGCTGGTCAGCGGGGCCACGAGGGCCGACAGGTCTTTGGACGTGAAGCAGTGAGCGGGGGCCGGCTCCTGCAGGGCCTCTCTGCCGCTGACGTAGGCGATCTGTAATCCCGACACGCCCGTGAACACACCGCGACGACCTTAAACACACACATATTAACATGTTTAATGATGGGAGCGTTACTGTAGAAACCAAAGCTCTCTGAGTGGAGTCTCACCCAGATACGTGATGTTCTCAGCCAGCTCGCAGCCGTCGGCGCTGGGGAAACTCTTCACCGTCTCCTGGCTCGCTGCGCCGAGGATGTAGGTGTGGATGGGAGCTGAGGAGGCGCAAAGGAGACTTCAGTTAGAGAAGGAAACAAGGTGTCTGTGTTTTAATTAAAGGAATGAGTCTTCTGGGTTTAACTAAAGAAATGACAGAGATCTGAGAGGTGATGAGATGCTGCTGAAGCTGCAGATACTTTTACTGCTCACTGACTTTTTTAAGATTGCATTTTTGTATCATTAAATTTAAGATAAGGGGAAGTAAAGCAGAAAAGTTCACGGCAAAGGGAAATGATTTAACTGAATTAGATGTTTTACATGTTTTAAAGTTTGTTTTCTGTTCAGCTGATGTACCACTCTGACACATGCAGCTGTGTTTAAAGGACAGTGTGTCAGAATTAGGCCCCGATCACACATTTACACTGCAAACACAACGCTGCAGGTCGCAGCAGGACGGGAAGGGGAATTAAAACACAATCAAAATGCAGAGAGTCTGCTCAGCTTTGAGTTTCTGAGTTCCAGTTAAAGTTCCCACAGGTGTGAAACAGGTGTGATCCAGATGTTCGTACCTTTCTTGGCTCCAGTTTTGTACTGCTGCCACTCGGCCTCAGCCTCCGGGGTCGTCCCGAAAAACTCTCCGACACACAGCAGCAGCTGAGACAAGACAAACATCACTGATGAGCCATGACTTCATGATGATGACGACATGAAACATGAGCAGCTGGAGAACCTCAGGATCATTTACTGAAAACTGAAAAAAAGACGTCAGATTTTAACTGAGTTGAAATCTCACATCAAACTGTCCCGTCTTCTTCTGGATGGTCTGGACTCGGTTGAACAGAGCATTCAGTCGGCCTTCTACATCTCCACACGCCAGACTGCAAACACACACACACACACACACACACACACACACACACACACACACACACACAGAGACTTTAGTGTATGTCTCTATAGCAACAGCAGAACACGGGACTGAAACAGGAAGGACAATGAAAACATATGTCGTCACTCTGCTCGCCAGAAATACAGCAAATGTTCCTTTAACCCTCTGAAACTTGGAGCGACGTCACTTGTCTTGTGCTGCTTTGTGACACCTTTCACAAGTATTTAAACCTTTGACCTCTGAGCTCACTGGTGTGATTTATTACACACACATGGCAATTTTTTCTGTTTTTCATGGTATTTTTTTCTGTTTTTGTGATAATTTTTTATTTTTTCTGTTCTTTTTTTGTGGTATTTTTTTTGTTTTTCGTGTTTTAGTTAAGAGAGCAATAGAACAACAGACACAAAATTAATAGATTTAGAAAATTATTTTAAAAAAGCTAGGGGGAAACTATATTCATAAATATCATTATTATATATTTAAAATTACATTCCAGAATTATTATTATGAATTATTATTTGTGGCATTTCTTTTCTGTTTTTCGTGGTAATTTTTTCTTCAATAGAACAACAGACGCTTTCATTCCTTTCTTGAGAGCTCCATATAATGGAAGCAAACATGACCCGCTTGTTTAGTTGAATCCAGTTTTACTTTGTTTTGGGTTTGAGACACTGGGAGATACTCTTGTCTTTAAGTCATATAGATGGAGTTATCATTAGTTTGTCGACTTCACGCAGGCACCTTCAGACTTTGCGGTTGTTCAGACGAAAAGCCCATTCAGATCTGCTGGACACTGCAGTGTTTCTCCAGAATCAGTTGGACACATACGGCAAAATACATCCATGAGCAGGAGTCACCGTGGATGCAGGGGTCACTTGCAGGTGACAGGTGGGAGGTTCCCGCGAGACTGTGAAGTATCTCATCTCCTCATTCAGGAAAAAAAATTACCACGAAAAACAGAAAAAAATTACTCAGAAAAACAGATTTTTTTTTATTTGTCAAGTGAATACAATACGCTTCCGTAACCCTGAAACTCACTTCTATTTCTATTTTTATTTTTTTTTTTATCTTTTTAGCACAACACTGCTGCATTTCCACACACTCACACATAAATTTACACAAGTGAATTACAAAGACAACATTTTAATTCGGCTCACATAACATGATCCGTATTTGCCTTTTACATCAGTAACACCTAAATTAAATGCAGCGGAGTCAGGTCGTAACTCAACATTAAGTTACTGTCAGATTAAATATCTCTAATAATTCATGTGTTTAGTTTGAGTGTTGGTGAGCCGAATGTTTCCTTCAGCATCTATAAAATCGTTTATGCTTTTAAGTCACGTCTAATGATGTTTATAAATGTTCAGATGCGTCACGAGATCTTAAATCATCTAAATTTTGAATGAGGTTCGGCGCGTTTCGTGATTGATTCGGACTCTGGAGGCAAATAGTAAAATCTGACCCTCTCAGGCTGAGACATAACAAACCCTCCATCGTTCAGCACACTGACTAAACATTATATTTATTATGTAATTAATGTACGACACGTTTCACTGTAACGTCACATTACAATCTAACAGCCTGTCACATCGTGTTCAGGTGAAATAAAGTAAAAACACAATAAAATCAACATTTACTGAAACGAGTCTTCATTAAAATCACAGTTGAAATATTAATAAAGTCAAACTCACACTCTGACCGGTTGTTCCGCCATGTTTTCTCTCAATTTTATCTTCAATTGTTAAAAAGTCAACATTTGGATTTTTGCAGCTTGAACATTTGGTTCGTCGCTAAAAGTGGTCCGATGGAAACAACAGCGGAACCTTTTCTGTCTCAACAAATCACGTTTCGTTTAACAAGAAAATGTCGCTGTAGAAAATATTTTTTCAAATATTCACATTTATTTAATATTAATGTTGGTTTTTTTTTATGTCTACGTCATTTTATTTAAGACATTAGTAAAAATAAATAAGTCAGGTTGTAACCCGGACAGATTTTAGGACGGAGACGGAGGTTGCCAGGTTTGATTCTTACACATCCATTTAATCAGACACTCGCAACCCTCTTACTGTCTTTTAACGGAGCTTTCAGCCACATCACAGCTTTCATCAGTGAGCTTAAGTCACATTTATTATATTATGTATTTATAATTTAACAATTATTCAGGTCAAGATTAAACTTTTTACACTCAATAAAATAATGAATATTAGTTTCAATTAAATTGAACTGTATGTGAAAAAAATAGTATTCAAACAGGATAAAACAATGTGTTTGTCAAAACATTAATTTTGAAATATATAACGATACGTTTGAAAAGTAATTGATTTAGAAATATATATAAATTGTTTATGTTATTTAAATTAGAATAAAAGACCTGGAGTGCACATGACATCTTAATTAAGTGTTGTTGTTTTTGTGTGTGTTCTAATTCATGAATACACACAACATAAAATTATTCTGAAATAAAATGCATGTGTTATTTAAGCATCTTATGTGTTATCTGCATCATTTATATTTAAACAAGTGGACAGAAGTATCAGAAATGTGTGAAAATATACAGTAAATAAATGAAAGCATATCTACAGCATGTCCTCTATATTTTACCATACTTAAATGAAATTTTGACATGTTTGTACTTCAGTATTTTACCTCTCCTCCACGACATTTTGGGGTCAAATATTGTACTTTTTACTTGACCACATTTATTTGAAAGCTTTAGTTCCTTCGCAGATTTCAGCTAATAAATGAATAAATGACCCAACAGTCATTTAAATGAGTTCCACCTTCACTCTGCATAATGAGACTGAATTATCATCAACCATTGTTTATTGAGGGAAACTGATAAAGTGATGAAAAATGTCCATAAAAACAAATAAGTAGCAGCAATGTCTATTAAAGATTATAAACAGCAATAATACAACAGTTAAATAAATAAGAATGGAGTCTGCCATAAAGGACAGATACATATCAACAACAATAAAAACAGTAATATGTAGAAAATCACGTCAATTAACCAAAACAGCAACACTGTAAAACAACCACATCATCAGCATACAGTTGATTTACAGTTTAAATACCTCTTGCAACTCGCTCCATTTATGTGGTGTGAAAAACTAAAAGCTAATTTACGGAGCTCTGAACTGATCTGAGGAGCTTCAAAGGATAAAACCTCCTGTGATCGTGTGTGATGAGACATGGATTTGATTTCTAAAAGAGAAGTGAGGTAGAAGAGGAGCAGTGCACCCGGTTTAATTCTCACTTTCTTCGTGACGTCAGTTCCGTCGTATCGACCAGCTTCAGTGTGTCGTGATCGTACTCCAGAGCAAAACTGTGCACAGAGAGAGAACACAGGCTCTCAGGTAGATGGTACACAACATATCTGACACTGCTTTAAACAAACAACATGTTCCTGATTTCAGTTTGTGATGAATTTACTCCACCCATTTGTTTTTATATCTCGTCATGGCAAGTTCTCTGAGCCCACATCCACCCTCTGTGGGTGGAGAGATCCCTGAGCCCATGCTCATGACATCCGAAAACCCGACTTGCCAGTCTGTTGTTCAGTCGGTCAGACATTCTGTTCACAGGTTTACATGTTTGTCTTCCACCTGACCTCATATCACCGTTAACAGCAGGTATGGGAACATGTTTAAGGACTCCAAGGAAGAATCAAATTGCTCTGTTGTGCACATTCATGCTTTTATTAAGATGTCCAGATCCCCAAACCCCAGACGAGTAGGCAAGAATGACAAGTACTTTTTCTTTTAGTACTTTAAAAATGTTGATGCTCTTACTTTTTTTTATTTTAAAGGCACCGTATGTAAGAATGTGGCCAAAACGGTTACTGCACTCAAATTCAAAATACTGCCGCGAGTCGTGTCCGCCCCCCGTTCGAGCAAGTCCAGCTTCTCTGCTGCTAACACTGCTGCCGGGACACAGCGGAGGAGGAGCTGGCTGCTAATGCTACATACCGGGACACTGCTAACGCTGCTTGCCGGTCGATGACCCACCTGCACATGGGCTACAATGTATGATCGAAAATGAATAACAGTTGAAAGTATTTGAAATGTCCATCCCCGTCTAGCCATGATGCTAGTTAGCCAACTTTGGCTAAAGCTCACCTGTCGAGGAGAAGAGTAGCCACTTTGACATCTGATTTCAAATTCTTCTCCGCTTTCAACCGTCTCCACCGTTCAAAAGCATCTCCTATATAGACCCTCGCTTTGCCTCAAGTTTTGTCTTGGCCTTTTTGGGAATCATAACGAGGTCATTTGGGTTTAGTCGCACCGTCAGCCATAGAAGCTCAGTCATAACTGTAACTGATGCTGAGACTCTACTGACTCCGTGACTGGTAGATGGCGGTGGGTGGCACAACAGGCCAAAACACAAATTCAAAACATAAACATGATTTGCAGACCCTAAAAAATTTGTTTTAAATGCGAATATTCTGGCTGTACTATTGTTGTCGGTGACATCAGTATGTTATATGAACATTATTCCTTAGTCTCTGTGACGTATTAGGAGGATTTTACAACTATTTGCTTTAGATTTCTTACATATAGAGTGTGCCAGTAAACCCGGAACTCCGTTAGCGCTTTTAGCACTTCCGGTTCTCTCGTCTAAAAGTCAAAACGTTTTCTGAATGGGATTTTGGTAAAATGCCTCAAATAAGGTCTGTGGTTAACAAAAGCTTAAGCAAGTTTCAGGTTTTGTTCTACGACATAAAACACGTCAGTAAATACCCTACTTGTGAATTCTGAAGCTTTTACATGTCGTAAAAAAGGCGGTTGCTAACAAGTTGCTCAATACGACTACAAACCCTGTCGGGGACATTAAACGTCATCACCCCTGAACAGGCGAGAGTGCTGGCAGTCCGCCATTACAGCTTCTTATTTAGCTTCAACAGTCCGATTTCCCCATTATACAGTGTTTTTAAAATAAAGCGGCTGAAATCGGTTGAAAGCTTAGCGGCAGTGACGTCAAGAGTCATGTGACCGTGGAGTAGTCATGTAGTCCGTTAAAGCCTAACGTTAGCTTTTTACTTCTGGCGATGGCATTTAAGCTTCAAATGCGGTATGAAAGGTGTTCATATGTGAAGATTATCTCGCTGAACAAAACCTGTAAGTATCATAAACTTGTGTTAGCCACAGAGCTTATTTTCTGACAGAATCCAAAACGCAATGCAAACATCACATTCACTTTCTCTTCCGGGAACCAGCGCGATGCTAAACTTCCGGGTTTTGACGTCAGCCCTGGCACACTCTATAGCACCTTTAATGAAAGTTTTAATGCAGGACTTTTACTTTTAACAGAGTATTCCTCCACAGCAGGATCACTACTTTACCTTAAGTACAAGGTCTGAGGTCTTCTCCCAGCACTGTTCAGTATACAGTTAATAGGTTTAACATAAATTAGTCTTCAGTTAAGTTTTTTTTTCTTCAGAGATTTAATGATAATTAGTTTTTATTCTGTTTAGCCTGCACCAAATGTTTATTATACAATTTGATTTCTTTTATAAGGAATGGAATTAAATTATTTTCATTATTAATTGCAGACTATTTTCTGCTCGTATTTTTCAGCTCTGACGTTAAATGAAAAGTCAAAATAAACTATTTTCATTTTGTTATTTTTACTTCTACTACTTTTAACCCTGTAGTTTTCCGGAAAATGTTCAGACCTGGCGCCCCGGCGGCCCTCGGACGGCCGGTCCTGCATCCTGGCACTTACCTTCATCCTGGTAACTCACAAGTCCCCGGACCAAAAACAGGAAGTAAGTAACCAAATCAAAAGTAAAATTCACTTTCTGTTCGGTAGTCGGAGGCGCGGGAGCGAACCGGGAGCTCCACGCGGGAAAAACCCGAGAACAAAGAGGCAGAACAGCGTCAAAGCGCACAGACGCCATAAGCTTCACCTTGTCCACTAAAACATGGCGCCGCACATTTTGCCTCTTTCATTTAGCTGCGGAGCTCCGAGGATGCTAACGGTTAGCATCAGCTAGCGGGGTGCTGTCTGTCTGTTTGTCCGTAAAGATGACATCACTGCATTACGGCTTCTGTGCATTTAAACTGTAATAATAATAAAATGGAGTCAACATCACGCAGAGTCGCGCATCATCTCTGCGCTAAATACCACTGTTACCGGCATCGTTCCAAATAGCGACACATGGGACCTTACGCCAAACTCCATTTTAAAAAAGACCAATTCTACATCGTCTTGCTGGTTACCGCACTATACACACACTGATGATTTTAATTTGAAGTAAAACCCTTTCACAGTGATCCAGCCTGCTCATCGGCGCACATACTGTTCAACAAGCACAACGCATTTTAACAAATGACAGCCAAAGTCTCCTGGCTGTGCATATCTACAGCATTCTGTTAGACTGGAGAGCAGTGGAGGGCGGTAACGAGCAGTTTAAAATCAATGTATAGATTTTGACTGAAATAACGTGCTTATTAATGTATCACATCTGACCCGAATTAACCGATCGCAACTAGTGATGAGTAAGATGCCATTAAAACTGATGTGGGAGATCCGTGTTTGTACTGAGACGCATTTTAGTGTTAAGTTGGTACATTTTTAATGGAGTTTGGTGTAAATTTATGCAAGACAGTGAAAAAACGTATTTATTGCTTGGTATTCCTGTCATGACATTAAATAATGATCTTTAGTTAATACTTTATTACTGATAGGTGTCTCATGTTGCTGCTCTTCACTTGAACTCAAGTTAAAATACTTTTGTATGAGCAGGAAGACAGTTTTTATCAAATGATCTTTATTTTGTGTGCACAAGATGAAAAGAAATATTCTGCACCTTTCAGGACTTTATGGGCTCAGCAATACAATAAATAAATAAATACATCTTGATAAATATTTCTTTCTAAAATGACACCAGAGTCAAAAACACTTAAATTAACGCCTTAAAATTGAATAAATGTCCCAGTGTAAGAACTGTGTGACTGGTTAGTACAGCTAATTAATACAGTTCTTCTATAAGTTCACGTTTTTAATCTAATATTGAACAGAAGTACAGTCAGTGGCCACTTTATTAGGCACACCTGCACAATTTAATGCAATTAAATACAGTATTTCTGCCATTTATTCTTTTACTAAGCACAAACATTTTCTGATTTTATTTAATAAAATACAAATGATTTTTAGTTTCATCCCTGGACACTGAGTTAAAACCAGATTTTTCCATCATTTACATGACATGCTGTGTGTCAGGTGTGTCTAAATTCAGTCTTTGTCTTTAATCAGTTTTACTTTCCTCCGTCAGTGTTTAGAGCCGAACGTGCTTCACTTCCTGTTATTTATGACTAAACAGCAGTCAGAGGATTTATTATTATTATTATTATTCATCAGCAGGTGAACGATGAGTTCAGGGGCAGCAGCAGAGGACGAGGACGCCGCAGCGTTAGAGACCGTCAAATCTGTCACACTCACTCAGGACACTGATGGAAGCATCATCCTGCACTGTCCTCCCAACGGTGGGTCACACTCTGGTCTCAGCAACAGTGTCTGACATTTAGGTTCATTTATTAAATGTGACAAAGAGTTATGAAGAGTCCATTATAAAATATATCTGCAACTGTTTTGATCATGTATTTTTTTAAGTCATTTTTCAAGCAAACAAACTCCCAGCTTCTCAACAGGGTGAATTTATTTTCTTCATGTGTGTTCATTTGTACTGTTGATCAGACAAAATCTTTTAAGATGTCACGTTCATATTTGTAGATTTCAGGGGGGATGTAGGGGACGTGTCACCCTGCTGCAGCTCAGCAGTCAAAGCGCTGCAAGTTTATTACCAAAATGCAAATAATCAACCTCACTAACAAATTACAAATTAACTTGTCTATAAATAAATAAAATAATACATGACATTGTAAAATAATAACAATATGTACAAATTAACTTTTCATCAAAAGCCAGTACTGATGTTTTTATAACATTTCTTTGTTTGTTGTTGTTTATTCTGGTTTTGTTTTCAGGGAAACACAGAAATCTACACTATAAAAAATAACTTAACAGTTTTAAAGTCATTCAGTCCTTCATTTCACTTCCCACCTTTGAATGAGCACAAATTCAGTAACACACATTTATGAAACAACCTTAAACAGAACCTCCTTTCACATAAAAACATCTTTAAAATAATAAGACTGTACTATATATGATTCATCATAATTCATCTCTAATATCTGTTTTACAGTGCTGTGAAAACATCGACAAATTTCTCCTTCAAACAGCTGATTTGTTTCTCACCAAAGCAACATTTTACAAGATTACACTGAACACATCATGAGAAGTTTATAATTTACCTTCACCCAGTGCTCATTCTTACTGAATGGAGCCTGAATGCTTCACAATGTAAATCAATGAAACCCTTCCTGAGCTGTTCGTGTGCTTAGCGGTAAAGTTAACTAGCTGCTAACTGCTATCAGCTAACTGCTATGAACTAACTGCTTACAGCTTACAGCTAACTGCTAATAGCTAGCAGCTAACTGTTAACAACTTACTGCTAACAGCTAACAAATTACAGCTAACTGCTATCAACCAACTGCTAACAGCTAACTGCTAACAGCTATCAACTAACTGCTAACAACTTGCAGCTAACTGCTAACCAGACGTTGCGCTAGACTTTTTCGTCGCTGGTCATTTTGACCAACAGGGTCATAAAAATCCGGTCATAATCTATTTATACCGGTCATTTTAATTTTCATTTTTAAATGATAATAAAGATATTTTTCATTTGTTCATTTTTAATAAATCCAACAAGCAAGTTATAAAGTATGCATTAATAAGGACATGAACGAATTTCGAACGGTTTCCTGTTTGGTACGATCCGCTCTATGCAGCTTGACAGAGGCGCTCGCGGCTCCTGTGAAAAATAGACCAGACACCGAACTGAAGCACTGCCTCCGCGGGCGCTCCGCTCTGCTCAGCGGCCTGTGTGGACAGTCAGATAGGTTAACACGGGCGCTGACTGAAAACTTTTCTCTGCAGTGTGAAAACACTTAAACCACTGACTGTGCACTCCGCCGCCGGGGTGGTGGGCAGGGGTGGTAATTGCAACCGGTCAAAATGACCGACAGCCTTCAGATTTTCCGGTCATTGTTGTAAAAAAACGGTCAATTACTGAGAATATCTGGTTAACATGACCCCTGCTGCTAACTGCTAACAACATACAGCTAACTGCTAACAACTAACTGCTAACAACTTACAGCTAACTGCTAACAACTTACAGCTAACTGCTAACAACTAATTCCTAACAACTTACAGCTAACTGCTAACAACTAACAGCTAACAACTTACAGCTAACTGCTAACAACTAACTGCTAACAACTTACAGCTAACTGCTAACAACTAACAGCTAACAACTTACAGCTAACTGCTAACAACTAACTGCTAACAACTTACAGCTAACTGCTAACAACTAACTGCTAACAGCTAACTGCTAATAACTAACTGCTAACAACTAACAGCTAACTAAATCTTCGGCCTCGGTCACATTAGATTTAAAAAAAGTGAAACTTTTTTTTTTTTTTAAACTATTATCAATCGGAAAAAAGTAATCATCAGATGAATCGATAATGAAAATAAACATTTTAGTTTTGTGTAAAAATGCTGATGTATGTGTTGTGTCGTCCTCTGATTGTAACCATGGTGATGTTTATTGTTTGTGTAGACGATGCAGACGAGGAGGCGGAGCCTCTCCAGAAGAAACTGCGTCTGTCTGCAGAGGAACAGGAAGACGCAGACGGTCCTCAGTTCTCTGTCGTCACGTTACCCAGTGAGATCACACTTTTTATTTACATCACTGACATGACGTCAACGGTGTCGTCACCAAACTCAGTTTAACCCTCAGACGTCCCTCTGGAGAACAGACGACCGGCCAAAACCAAAATCCATAAATCTTGTTTCTGTATAAACTAATGAGACATTGGTTTTTACCTCGTAGTCATGGCAACGTTTCCTGTCTCTCATTGTTGTCCTCAGTGTCGGAGAACGACGAAGGCTTCGAGGTGACGATGACGGCCACAGCAGACGGTGATCTGTCTGAGGAAGGTGTCGCTCAGATTCAGGTGCAGATGCAACTCCTACTTTCTTCTTCCTCGGCATCCACCTCCTCCTCCTCCTTCTTCTTCTTCTTCTTCTTCTTCTGTACCCTAAATGAATCAGAAATTAAAATCTTAAATAGCTGGAATCAGATTTTTTTATGCCTCCACACCACGACAGCCGTGGGTTGTCCATCCGTACGTAAAACAATGGAGGTCAAAAGGTCAAAGGTCAGCTTGACTGTGACATCATCATGTTTTAACGTCATATCTCAGGAACAGAAGTGGAGATACTGTCAGATCAGATACTGAATTGGTGACCTCAACAGTCCTGATATTTTTGCCAAATTCTTGCTTGTGGTCTGAGAAATCCCGTCTGTCCGTGTGTGTGTGTGTGTGTGTGTGTGTGTGTGTGTAGATTCTGCAGGAGGATGAAGACTCTCTCTCGCCCAATCAGAAGACAGAGGTGTCGCCTGTCAGTCAGGCCTGGTTCACTACCAAAGAAGACAAAGACACACTGGCTAACAAAGGTACACACACACCTGCAACAGTCATGTTAGTGTGTATAGAGGCAGCATGTTGTCACATCTAACTGAGTGAATAAGAGTTCATTTCAACCAAACCAGAGCTGGTGATTGTTGGAACAGTTATTTCCTCCTCCTCAGGTCACAAGTGGAAACAGGGCATGTGGTCTAAAGAGGAGATCGACATTCTGATGAGCAACATCGACCGATACGTGAAGGTACGTCACTTCCTGTCTTTATTTCTGTCCGGTACATGTACACACACTTTATGTGACGGCTTGTGTGTGTGTGTGTGTGTGTGTGTGTGTTTCAGGGCCGAGGCATCGAGGATCCAGCAGAGATCATTTTTGAGATGTCCAAAGAGGAGAGGAAGGATTTCTACCGCTCTGTGGCGTTGGGGTTAAACAGGCCGCTGTTCGCCGTCTACAGACGAGTTCTACGAATGTACGACAACCGCAACCACGTTGGGAAGTGAGTTCACGAGGAAGAGACGTCAGAAAACATGTTGGAACTTTATTATGTTTGAATAATAATTTCTTTCTGTAATGTCCCCAAGGTACACTCCTGATGAGATAGAGAAGCTAAAAGCGTGAGTATAAACCTCTGTGTGTGTGTGTGTCTTTTATTTCAACAAAGTTTTTTTTAAAAATATACACAACATACATTTTCTATATAAAGTTTATATCTGGTGTGTGTGCGTGTGTGTGTGTGTGTGTGTGTGTGTGTGTGTTCAGGCTGAGGGAGAAACACGGGAACGACTGGGCGACGATCGGAGCCGCTCTCGGTCGAAGTGCCTCTTCTGTCAAAGACCGCTGCCGACTGATGAAGGACACCTGTAACACAGGTACAGAGCAGAGTGTACTCAAGTACACACTCGATGTACTTGTGGTAATAGTACTTTTACTGCACTAAAGTATCTGATTACTTCCTCCACTGATGTTTGGTTTGTTTGTAACTTTAAGTCTAACTTTTATTTTTCATATAAATGTTTGTAACTTTGTTTAAACCAGGTAAATGGAGCGAGGAGGAGGAGAGACGTCTTGCTGAGGTCGTGTACGAGATGGCGGGTGTATCGCCAGGGTCGGCGGTCACAGGAGGCGTTTCCTGGGCGACGGTCGCTGATCAGGTTCGAACGCGCTCTGAGAAACAGTGTCGGTCGAAGTGGTTGAACTACCTGAACTGGAAACACAGCGGAGGAACAGAGTGGATGAAGGAGGACGACCTCAACCTCATACGTAGGTACGGAGCCATTTTCTGCTTCTTTATATGTCTCCTTCACCTCACAGGTAAATATGTATTTTTTACTGCTCCACATCTGACCTGTACTGTACTGAGGAGTTATCTGATGTGTTCCAGGATCTCAGAGCTGGAGGTGGAGGATGAGAATGAAATCAGGTGGGAGGATCTGGCGGGCGGGTGGAGCAGCGTCCGGTCGCCTCAGTGGCTGCGATCGAAGTGGTGGAGCATCAAGAGACAAGTAGCGAATCACAAGGACATCCCCTTCAACGGTACGCACACATGCGCCAGTGTTTTTAACTGTAAAGCTGTTAATCTGTCTGTAGCTCTGGTTGAGGGTGAGAGGCTGTCAGCAGATAAACAGAGATCTGTGTGGGTACATGAGACCCTAAAAAAGAGGCTGGATCATGGGGAGTACCACCAGTTGGTCCAGGAGCTTCTCCTCCATCATGGACGTTTACAGGCAGTTTGACAACCTGCTGTCTATCATCAGGCCGTATAGCTCTGAGTATCCAGCAACCACTACCACCAGTTTCTCCTCCATTGGTTACCAACTGTACACTTGTTGTCATGACCACCACAGAGGGCCCGCCTCTCAGATCATCCCATTGGACAATGAGAAAAAAAGATGAGATGACGTGGGGCGCTTTTCTGCTCTGAGTTAAGATTTTTCAACTTGAGGAGTTCAGAGCGCTCCGGCAAAAATGCCAGGCGCCAAGAGCGCAGAAACATGAGGCGCGTAGCAACACAAAAACAGTGAGCAAAAATTTCATTCTCACTAAAAACTGTTACTAAAAGTCGCCTCCATCTCCTAAAACGCTTTCTCTGTGATCGGGGCTTGAATCTCCAGGTGTGCTCATTTGACACCAGAAGACGACACAGTGTAGTCCCCCAGTCCAGTTGCAGAACTATTTGTGTTGCTGGAGCCAAATATATATATATATATATATATTTATTATTATTATTATTATTATTATTGACACTCTGATCTGTGTGTATTTGTGTCCTCAGTCCTCCTGAAGGGTCTCCAGGAGCTCATGGCGTCCTCACAGACGGCCTCCGGACCAGGGAGCCCCTGCTCCTCCTCCTCGTCCTCGCTCCAGATCCGACTCACCCGATTGGAGGAGAGCGGCGGCAGCCCCACCCCCAGCTCTGTGGCTGCGCTGCAGATTCCTGTACAGATCCCGCTGCAGATCACACACCTGGGTGAGTCTGAGTGTATCACTGTGTAGATTTTAGGAGTGTCACGATACCAAAAATTTAGTGTTCGATACCAGTACCAGTGAAAATAAGATGTTCCGTTTGGTCTTGCAACTTATTATCTGAAGTTGAACATCTTTCTAATCTCAGCAACCAGGGGGAAAAAAGCGCTAAATGTGAAGCACTCGGCGCAGAATAGGCGCTCAGCTTCGTCACACATCTGGTGTTTGTAATAGAGTGTAAATATGCAAAGAATTAACGGAATATACGAACTCAGGAAAAAACGCTTTTCTTTTTTATGAGGCAAGGCGGAGCTGTCTCTATATCTGTGCTTGTCGCCATCTTCCATGCGTTGTTCTTGTTCCTCCATGCTGGAAGGCCTTCTACTTCTTACTTTGGTGTTCAAGAGCAGACTAGAACACTCTGAGTGTTTATGGTGGCCTGTCAGGGACCTACAATACCTGTGGTATCAAAGAAAAAACATCATGTCTTCAGAGTTTTGGCATCAAACTTGTACTCAAGTATCAACTCTTGTGACCTCCTCAGTAGATTTAATGATAAAATGTCATTCTATGCTGATGATACAGGCTTTTATACCAACAACTCCAGCTGTGTTTGACTCACTGACCTTTGACCTCTCTGTCCCGTACATCACTGATTCTTGTCTCTGTTTCTCTTGAAGCTTCAGATTCTTCAGCAGCAGCCAGCGACAGTGAAACCATCACTCTGAACACAGGAGCCCTGCAAACCTTCGAAATCCTGCCTGTAAGCACAACACAGGACGTCTTCATGTCCAGTACAGTTAAAGTGTTAACATACTGACTGTGTGTTGCTCAGACTGCTCAGTGCACCAGGAAAATATTTAGTTTGTCAAATGCAGTTTGCCAAAAAAACAGGATGTTTTATTGCAGCTGGTCGCATTTTGTATGTAAACAGCACGCTGTTCTGGCTATTCTGATCCACAATCCTTTGCACAGCAGAAAATACGTCACATCGACTGATGATAAATGATGTTCGAGGCAGTAATTGCAGTTTATTTTCTATCAGCACTGCAGCCGTCCTTGCAAAGTATGTACTGTTGCAGTAAACATACGATCAGGACGTCCTACTTCATCATGACATCGCACCCTGAACTGTAATGAACCTCACCTGTTTCTCCTCTCAGTCGTTCCACCTGCAGCCCACCGGCACCCCGGGGACCTACTACCTCCAGACGACGTCCAATCAGGGCCTGCCGCTCAGCCTCTCCACCAGTCAGGGCCTCCCGCTCAGTTTAACCAATAACAGCACTGTTACCCTGACGACAGGCTCCTCCCCCTCATCACATGAACACATCATCCTCCACAGTCTGTCGGTCAGTGTTTGATCACGTGTGTTTTCACTCCTGATCTGCTTCTGCTGCACACTTCATCGTGTGTGTGTGTGTGTGTGTGTGTGTGTGTGTGTGTTACCTCCTCAGACGGACGGCCTCTGCTCCAGCGACGGCGTCATCATACAGACTGTCACCTCTGACCCCGCCTCCTCTGACCCTCTCAGCCAATCACAGCTGGTTCTCCTGAAGCTTCAGATTCTTCAGCAGCAGCCAGCGACAGTGCCATCTCCTGAACACAGGAGCCCTGCAAACCTTACGGAAATCCTGCCTGTAAGCCAATGACCGATGGCTTCACCGACACTGACAAGGTTTTGTTTTGGGTTTTTTTTTCAAACTTTGTCAAACAGTCTGGCGGGTTTGGTGACGGTGATTTCTGGTTAAACGCAAAGGCTCTTAGTCTTTAACAAAAGAATGTATGTAGATAGGGTGGAGAAAATAATAAAAACCTTTCCATATGATGCACCCCGGTACAGCACCATCGGTCACTACGACCTCAGCAATAAACATAAAGTAGAATTATCACTGATCGTCTGACAGCGTCAACAAAAACTGAAAAATGTATGAGCTTTGAAAGAGTAGAAATCATGTTGTCCTGAAATGCTTTATATTGCACAGGTGTACCTAATAAAATGGACACGGAGTGTATAATGATAAAAAAAACTGTGTGTGTCAGGAGCTGAACTCACCGTCTGTTGAGGCTCCAGTGGTGCATTCTAGGATACCATCTGGCAGCGCCGTGCTGATTGTTTCTCCACCCAACATCAGCAGCACACTGACAGGTAACACACACACACACACACACACCGCTATAATCAATGTTATATATAATTATACTGCTAAATTAATTCTCAACATTAGTCAGAGTTCTACTGAGTGAAGTCACAGCTCAAATCTATTGAGTTTTACGACTAATTTGTTTACGTCCTCAGATCCGATCCTTGTGTGTGTGTGTGTGTGTGTGTGTGGACCTCCTCATGACAGATGAAGATTCTGCTCCAGCGACGCGGCATCAAGACAGACTTTGAATCCTAGGATAAGATTGATATTCTTACCCTCACCTTAACCAATCCAACCAATGAAGGCAACAAGCACTAACCAGTCATAGGGAGAGTAGGGCAAGTTATTTCTTCACCGTCCTAGGATTTATAAATTTCTTCTTCTGTGGTGTTAAAGCTGCTGCACAATAAAGACAGAACCTGTTTGCTGTTTTTAAAACCAGGATGTGAACATTTAAAAACAGATGGTTGCAAATTAAACCAAACTTTTTAAACTGAATGAATTTGAAGCTTCATATTGAACCCCTGGATGAAATGTCTGAACCCCTGGATGAAATGTCTGAACCCCTGGATGAAATGTCTGAACCCCTGGATGAAATGTTGAACCCCTGGATGAAATGTTGAACCCCTGGATGAAATGTCTGAACCCCTGGATGAAATGTTGAACCCCTGGATGAAATGTTGAACCCCTGGATGAAATGTTGAACCCCTGGATGAAATGTCTGAACCCCTGGATGAAATGTTGAACCCCTGGATGAAATGTCTGAACCTCTGGATGAAATGTTGAACCTCTGGATGAAATGTCTGAACCTCTGGATGAAATGTCTGAACTCCTGGATGAAATGTCTGAACTCCTGGATGAAATGTTGAACCT
The DNA here is from genome assembly GCF_011397635.1 of Epinephelus fuscoguttatus. Lineage (NCBI taxonomy): Eukaryota > Metazoa > Chordata > Actinopteri > Perciformes > Serranidae > Epinephelus > Epinephelus fuscoguttatus. The sequence goes on from NC_064773.1 coordinate 1,761,633, forward strand.
CTGGATGAAATGTTGAACCTCTGGATGAAATGTCTGAACCTCTGGATGAAATGTTGAACACACACACACACACCCTGGATGAAATGTCTATATAATTATACCCTGGATGAAATGTTGAACCCTGGATGAAATGTTCTACTGGATGAAATGTCACAGCTCAAATCTATGAGTTTGAACCCTGGATGAAATGTTGAACCCTCAGATCCGATGTTGAGAACCAGTTGAACCCTGGATGAAATGTCTGAACCCTGGATGAAATGTTGGATAGACGACTGGATGTGTTGAACCCTGGATAAGATTGATATTCTTAACCTCTGGATGAAGTGTTGAACCCCTGGATGAAATGTTGAACCCCTGGATGAAATGTTTGAACCTCTGGATGAAATGTCTGAACCCCTGGATGAAATGTTGAACCTCTGGATGAAATGTCTGAACCCCTGGATGAAATGTTTGAACCTCTGGATGAAATGTCTGAACCCCTGGATGAAATGTTGAACCCCTGGATGAAATGTTGAACCCCTGGATGAAATGTCTGAACCCCTGGATGAAATGTTGAACCCCTGGATGAAATGTTTGAACCTCTGGATGAAATGTCTGAACCTCTGGATGAAATGTTGAACCTCTGGATGAAATGTCTGAACCCCTGGATGAAATGTTTGAACCCCTGGATGAAATGTTGAACCCCTGGATGAAATGTTTGAACCCCTGGATGAAATGTCTGAACCTCTGGATGAAATGTCTGAACCCCTGGATGAAATGTTTGAACCCCTGGATGAAATGTTGAACCCCTGGATGAAATGTCTGAACCCCTGGATGAAATGTTTGAACCTCTGGATGAAGTGTTGAACCCCTGGATGAAATGTCTGAACCCCTGGATGGAATGTTTGAACCTCTGGATGAAGTGTTGAACCCCTGGATGAAATGTTTGAACCCCTGGATGAAATGTTGAACCTCTGGATGAAATGTTGAACCTCTGGATGAAATGTCTGAACCCCTGGATGAAATGTTTGAACCTCTGGATGAAATGTTGAACCTCTGGATGAAATGTTGAACCTCTGGATGAAATGTCTGAACCCCTGGATGAAATGTCTGAACCTCTGGATGAAGTGTTGAACCTCTGGATGAAATGTTGAACCTCTGGATGAAATGTCTGAACCCCTGGATGAAATGTTTGAACCTCTGGATGAAATGTCTGAACCTCTGGATGAAATGTCTGAACCCCTGGATGAAATGTCTGAACCTCTGGATGAAATGTCTGAACCTCTGGATGAAATGTCTGAACCCCTGGATGAAATGTTTGAACCTCTGGATGAAATGTCTGAACCTCTGGATGAAATGTTGAACCCCTGGATGAAATGTTGAACCTCTGGATGAAATGTTGAACCTCTGGATGAAATGTCTGAACCCCTGGATGAAATGTCTGAACCTCTGGATGAAATGTTGAACCTCTGGATGAAATGTCTGAACTCCTGGATGAAATGTTTGAACCTCTGGATGAAATGTCTGAACCTCTGGATGAAATGTCTGAACCCCTGGATGAAATGTCTGAACCTCTGGATGAAATGTCTGAACCCCTGGATGAAATGTCTGAACCTCTGGATGAAATGTCTGAACCCCTGGATGAAATGTCTGAACCCCTGGATGAAATGTTTGAACCTCTGGATGAAATGTCTGAACCCCTGGATGAAATGTTTGAACCTCTGGATGAAATGTCTGAACCTCTGGATGAAATGTCTGAACCCCTGGATGAAATGTTTGAACCTCTGGATGAAATGTCTGAACCCCTGGATGAAATGTCTGAACCCCTGGATGAAATGTTTGAACCTCTGGATGAAGTGTTGAACCCCTGGATGAAATGTCTGAACCCCTGGATGAAATGTTTGAACCTCTGGATGAAATGTCTGAACCTCTGGATGAAATGTCTGAACCCCTGGATGAAATGTCTGAACCCCTGGATGAAATGTCTGAACCCCTGGATGAAATGTTTGAACCTCTGGATGAAATGTCTGAACCCCTGGATGAAATGTCTGAACCCCTGGATGAAATGTCTGAACCTCTGGATGAAATGTCTGAACCCCTGGATGAAATGTCTGAACCCCTGGATGAAATGTTTGAACCTCTGGATAAAATGTCTGAACCCCTGGATGAAATGTCTGAACCCCTGGATGAAATGTCTGAACCCCTGGATGGAATGTTTGAACCTCTGGATGAAGTGTCTGAACCTCTGGATGAAATGTCTGAACCCCTGGATGAAATGTTTGAACCTCTGGATGAAGTGTTGAACCTCTGGATGAAATGTCTGAACCCCTGGATGAAATGTTTGAACCTCTGGATGAAATGTCTGAACCTCTGGATGAAATGTCTGAACCCCTGGATGAAATGTCTGAACCTCTGGATGAAATGTCTGAACCCCTGGATGAAATGTCTGAACCTCTGGATGAAATGTCTGAACCCCTGGATGAAATGTTTGAACCTCTGGATGAAGTGTTGAACCCCTGGATGAAATGTCTGAACCCCTGGATGAAATGTTTGAACCTCTGGATGAAATGTCTGAACCTCTGGATGAAATGTCTGAACCCCTGGATGAAATGTCTGAACCTCTGGATGAAATGTCTGAACTCCTGGATGAAATGTTTGAACCTCTGGATGAAATGTCTGAACCCCTGGGTGAAATGTCTGAACCCCTGGATGAAATGTCTGAACTCCTGGATGAAATGTTTGAACCTCTGGATGAAATGTCTGAACCTCTGGATGAAATGTCTGAACCCCTGGATGGAATGTTTGAACCTCTGGATGAAGTGTCTGAACCTCTGGATGAAATGTCTGAACCCCTGGATGAAATGTTTGAACCTCTGGATGAAGTGTTGAACCTCTGGATGAAATGTCTGAACCCCTGGATGAAATGTTTGAACCTCTGGATGAAATGTCTGAACCTCTGGATGAAATGTCTGAACCCCTGGATGAAATGTCTGAACCTCTGGATGAAATGTCTGAACCCCTGGATGAAATGTCTGAACCTCTGGATGAAATGTCTGAACCCCTGGATGAAATGTTTGAACCTCTGGATGAAGTGTTGAACCTCTGGATGAAATGTCTGAACCCCTGGATGAAATGTCTGAACCTCTGGATGAAATGTCTGAACCCCTGGATGAAATGTTTGAACCTCTGGATGAAATGTCTGAACCCCTGGATGAAATGTTTGAACCTCTGGATGAAATGTCTGAACCTCTGGATGAAATGTCTGAACCCCTGGATGAAATGTCTGAACCCCTGGATGAAATGTCTGAACCCCTGGATGAAATGTCTGAACCCCTGGATGGAATGTTTGAACCTCTGGATGAAGTGTTGAACCCCTGGATGAAATGTCTGAACCTCTGGATGAAATGTCTGAACCTCTGGATGAAATGTCTGAACCTCTGGATGAAATGTCTGAACCCCTGGATGAAATGTTGAACCCCTGGATGAAATGTTGAACCTCTGGATGAAATGTTTGAACCTCTGGATGAAATGTTGAACCCCTGGATGAAATGTCTGAACCCCTGGATGAAATGTTTGAACCTCTGGATGAAGTGTTGAACCTCTGGATGAAATGTCTGAACCTCTGGATGAAATGTCTGAACCCCTGGATGAAATGTTTGAACCTCTGGATGAAATGTCTGAACCTCTGGATGAAATGTCTGAACCCCTGGATGAAATGTCTGAACCCCTGGATGAAATGTTTGAACCTCTGGATGAAGTGTTGAACCTCTGGATGAAATGTTGAACCCCTGGATGAAATGTCTGAACCCCTGGATGAAATGTTTGAACCTCTGGATGAAGTGTTGAACCTCTGGATGAAATGTCTGAACCCCTGGATGAAATGTCTGAACCCCTGGATGAAATGTCTGAACCCCTGGATGAAATGTGAACGCAGTAATGGAGGAACCTGACCAGCAGCAACAAACAGCAGCAGCAACAAACAGACTCTAAAGACTGTGATGGATGTTACTCTGTGAACTGACCCTTTAAAAAAACACATGTTCATATATAATAAAATAAACATGATGACGCTAATTTAACGATTCCTTTTTACATTGTTTTTCACTTTCATTTAAATGATGAGGAGGTCGTGTGGGGGAACAGAACCTTCACAGAACGCGTATGCAACAATAATAATATACCAGGACAACACCTTTGCTTTTCGTTCATTTATAATTTCAATAGTAAAGAATAAAAAGAATTTGATTTCGGCAGAGAAATATAAACCCTGAAAATGTGACGGCATGAACAGTTATTTCAAACATGGGTTTTAAAGAAGCTTTAATAGTAAATGCACAGGTTCATAAGGAAAGAGAAAACGTTAACTAAAAGACAGACATCTAATACCTGAATAACTACTTTAAAAGACAGATTTGTGTCTGTAATAATCTTTTTTTTTCCTCTGTGATGCTGAGACTTTATGAGACGTAATGGGACATTCGAGATTAAGTAATTAAAAAGAATACTTGCAGTACACCATGAACTGTTCTTATTAATAGATGACACCTCTTTAACCCTGTGAGTTCACATGATCTCAACATGAACCTGCTGTTTTTCTGTTAAATGTGCATTCCTCCATCTTATTAATCATTTGATTGGCCCCTCTGATAAACTATTAATGGCCAACACTGCCTTCTGTTGAATCTGCTGCTGTTTAAAAGTGTAGTTCTCCATTATGAACACAGGGAGGCAGTGTTGTCACATTTATCTCTACTGTGTAACGTTAACTTGCTCATTATCAGATTTTAAATGTGTTATTGTGAAGATTTACTCAAGTAAAAACTGATGCTGAGCTATTAAATTTAAACACACAGTTACTGTAAATATCAGCAGCTCACAGCATTTCTCTGATACACAATAAAGTCAAAATAAAAACAGAAATAAATGTAACATACTCACCAAACAGTTCGAGGGAGTGTAGGTGAAATATCTTCACAGGCGTGTCCACATCAGGAGGAACGTCTGTAGAAACAAACTAACTCAGAGTTAGTTTATTACTTTATATAATTCCCATCAGAAACACAGTTTAGTTTTCAACTTTTCTCCTCATAAGTGAACTCCACAGAGCTCAAAGCAGCTCCAAGTGATGCAGATCAGACACAATAAACAGATCAGCTCATTGTGATTCAAAACAACATGCAACAAATATGCATTAATAATATATGGTAACCAATTACTGTAGTCAGCGAATGAGACCGCAGTGTTTTGGTGAATGTGTCCGCGCTCTAATGTGCGAGCAGATCTCCTCTGAATGATAAACAGGAAGTCAGACTGTGGATGCTGCATGTCCTCGCCTAAGGCTGCCTGAGGTGGATCACTGTGTTTGTCAGGTAAACACAGGATTCTGCTGTCAAACATCCACACAGGACTTCTTCTAATGCACCGAGAATAAAACTGAAATCTGATGAATCCACTGGAGCCGCTCAGAGCATCCACACAGCTGTCACTCACAAACACTCACTGCTAATCTGATGACTTTGTGCAGATTTTGAGAACAGAAATTCACTTCCAGCCAGATAATATAATCAGTATGGAGATCATAATAAGTTTCCCTGCTGTGTTACAGAAGTTTAGTGAGGCTGCTTTATTTTAAATTTGAGAAAACATGAAGTTGTTGCAGCTCTGACAAGAACTTAAATTAAGGTCTGGAGGTTTCAAAGGAAACTGATGTAATCTGTATTAAAAATAATGAACACAAGCTAAAACTAGAACTACCTTGCTGTTGTGTGTCGTAGCAAACCAGTCAAGTTTCTGTTCACATCCATGTTTGTCCAGACTCACATGTCGCCATGACAACTGACAGTACCTCAAATATGGACGTTGCTGCAAAGAAGCAACAAATTGTAACACATGGATGCTTCACACACAGAAGATCTATACAATCAGCACAGTTTCAAGATTAGAGTCACCAATTCAGTATCTGACCAAATGTCTCCCCTTCTGTTCCTGAGATATGACGTTAAAACATGATGATGTCACAGTCAAGCTGACCTTTGACCTTTTGACCTTCAATATGTTATCCTGTCAGACATTTGTGTCAAGTTTTGTCAGAATTAGTGTATGAAATCTGCAGTTATGGCCAAAAACATGTTTTGTGAGGTCACAGTGACCTTTGAATACCAAATTCTAATCAGTTTATTTTTCAGTCCAAGTGGACGTTTGTGTTAAATTTAAAGAAATTCCCTTGAGGTGTTCTTGAGCTATTGCATTCACAATGATGAGATGGGCGAGGTCACAGTGGCCTTGACCTTTGACCACCAAATTCTATTCAGTTAATCCTTAAGTACAAGTGGACATTTGTGCCAAATTTGAGGAAATTCCCTCAAAGCCTTCTTGAGATATCGTGTTTATAAGAATGAGACAGACTGGGTCACAGTGATGTTTGACCATCAAATTGTAGTCAGGTCATTGTTGAGTCCAAGTGGATGTTTGTGCCAAGAGAGAGAGGCCTTCTTGAGATATTACGTATATGAGAAAGACACAGGCACAAGGTTACAGTGGCCATGACCTTTGAACACCAAAATCTAATCAGTTAATCAGTACAGGTGGACGTTTATGCCAAAATTTAAGGAAATTCCCACAAAGCCTTCTTGAGATATTGTGTTAACAAGAATAAGACAGACTAGGTCACAGTGACCTTAACCTTTGAACACCAAATTGTACATCAGGTCATTGTTGAGTCCAAGTGGATGTTTGTGTAAAATTTAAAAATTCCCTCAAGGCATTCTTGAGACATCAACTTTACAAGAATGAGATGGGTGTGAGATCACAATGGCTTTGATCTTATCATCAAATTCTAATCAGTTCATTCTTAAGTGGACATTTGTGCCACATTTGAAAATTTCCGTCAAGGTGTTCTTAAGATATTGCGTTTACAGCAGTGAGACAGACTAGGTTACAGTGACCTTTGAGCAACAAGTTGTAATCAGGTCATTGTTGAGTCCAAGTGGATGTTTGTGCCAAAGTTAAAAATTCACTTAAGGTGTTCTTGACATATTGTCTTCAAAAGAATGGTACATATGTATAGAGGGCCGTATGGACAGAGGGACAACCTGAAAACATTATACCTGTGGTCATGGCAGTTGCTGGTGCAGAGGAACAATAAAACTAATTTTTTGAGCAACACTAATCCACAGAACAATGAGAGACACCACAAAACAACAGAACGACACATTCCATTTGTATAAACATCTTTTATTGGATATTTGGACTTCCTAGATCTGGATTTTCTGCCCACTTCTCCACTTCTTCAGAAGAGTCACCGATTTGGGCTCCAGACCAGTAAAGACCAGTTGGTTCCTGGTTACTGGTAGTGCTGTTTCTGTCTGTCTCAAAAGTCCAGTCCATCCAAAACCATTTGTCTCCTACAACGATGTTACAAGAATAAACAATGGGAAAGTTGTATTTGATATACAAACTGTTATACAATGGTATAAACACATTTAACCCTCGTGATGTCGGTAAAAACATCAGTACCAGTGGGCCCAGTTTCTGTTGAACATTCAAAACCTCTCAAAACGTGTCGACTGTGCCTCGTAAAACAATATTTTTCAAATACACTTCAGTTTTACATCATTAAAACACACAGATCCTCAAATACCAGACGAATGTATCTACTTACAGCGACGGTTCAGTTCCCTGTGCTGATCCCTCATCCAGTCATTACACATGAATGTTCTCCTGTACCTCTGAAAAACACTCTATCAAACATGCATATTCAGGTCACGTCCTTGTGATATTTACCAAACTGTTCTGGAGCATGGGGAACACACAGATAATGTAGCTGTGTTTCAGTTAAACCAACACTATTCACACGTTTTGTGACAAAGAAATGTTCAACATTTATGATTTACAATCCAGTATGTTGCGTAAATGGTTTGTAATTTAAATGATCCAAAATGTTTCTGTGGAATCTCAGCATTTTCTCAAAAAGACGATCAGACGAGATGAAAGGCATCATTCTACATTTTCTTTCACTTGTGTTTTATTTTCTGTTATTTAGGAGTGTGCTAATTGCTAAATTGTTAAATAATTGTCTGCATGAAATGACAAAGTATGTGGCAACATGAGTAACTGCAGTTTTTGGTAAGCAAGGCAACAATTATCCGCCATTTAGGGTTTTAAATTTGGCTATCGAAAAACCAGTCTTGCTAGCTTGCCTCCATATTTAGCTAATTTTGCGTTAGCATCTGTAACTCAAATGGTTCTCCAAGCTAACGGGTTTCTGTAATTTTCTATCCATGACTGTAAAATAAATGGATATAAAGACTACTGTACAGGACAGTAAAAGGATGAAACTTAACTCAAAGTTTAAGATAATTTGTTAGCATTCAACACCTTGTGGCAGTTGCTAACGGCTAATGTCATGTTCACAACATTTTGGGTGCATTCGTACCACTAGTGTTTTCGTCATTGGTAAACTGAAGATGCAGAGTTCTGTTAAATATGCTATGCTAACAGCCAGAAGGTGATTAACTTATCTAAGAATATTAAAATCAAACAGGTATGATTCATGAGCTTTAAAACAGTTTGTAGACGTGCTGCATTTTTGCATTTTCAAACTTAAAACAGACCCAGGCTGCTGTTTCCCTTTACTTCCAGTCTTTAAGTTAATCCAGGCTAACCACCTGCTCTGTAACTTTACTAATTGTTGATGAATCTGGACAGAAGTTTCATTCACGCTTTGGCTTTTCAGAAAAACGGAAAAAATTGATTGTGATTAAAACAAATGAGTTACAGAAGTTAGCATAACAGAGGTTAGCTAGCAGGATTGGGTTACACCAGCTTTTCATAAATCCATTACTTCTTTAACGTAAAGCCCTGTGCAATTATTACTCATCATTTTCTAATAATTTACTAAATCAGGTTGCACCATTAAAAATTATTCACTGATTAAAACCTAAGAAATGTCGTAGCTAGTGAACTGCCTGACATTGTTCTGTAAATAGTTTTCTGATAAATAATAAATACGGCAACTTCCAATCAATTTCAAACCTAAAATAACTTCTGGTTCAAACTCCGCCCACTCCGAGTATATTTATGGATACAGATCATTCAGTTGGTTAAACAGATACAGATAATGGTGTACTTGCTCATCCCGGACACTAACTTTGATTTTAATGCAAACAGAACACAACACACAAACTCCAGTTCATAAAACCTTACGTTATAACTTAGCTAAACCTGAATTTATGAACAGTTGGTGCAACCTGAATTTTTCATGTCTTACCTGCACTTAATTTGTTAGTCATATTTTTAATATACACCTGACACTGAAGTGAAGCTTATTGAATGGTTTCTGACAACATGAATCTAGTGCGTTTGGATTTTAACAAATTCTCTGACTTTTGGAAACAACACGGTTTGATCGTGATAAAATGATGGTCTAATTTTTTGTTATTGTGTACAAGTTTTAAAATCATTTGACAGTACCAACTTTGTCCTCTAAAGTTCTTTGTACCAGCCCCCATTTTCCACCCTGACCTTCCAGTTTAGACCCACAAACATGCAGTACACCTCCTGTTTGTGCCGACAGACACCTTCTTTTGGCTTTTACTTCCAACTCTACTTCCAGGACTCTTTAAGGCACTCGCTGGTGGCAAAAAGAAGGCAGAAAGAAGCAAGTGTTGGTGGAAGAATAGCTATAGACTTGTTGACGTGAATCAGATGTGTCATATTTTACAACAATAAACTATATTTGTAGAGTGAGTATAGTTTGAACTCTGATTCAAAGATCTAAACAACAAATGTGGCACTTTGCTTTGAAAAGCTGGTGAAATTTGGCGACAGGTCTTCATCCGGCACTGAAAACAACCTCCAAAAAAAGTTTCACATTTCAACAGTTTGTTTTTATAAAAAGTACCAACAGATTATTTAATACACGTTTGTTCCCCACATTTCTGTCTACACTCATCAAACAAGTCAAACGACAGCCCAAGCCTTGGAAATTACACACACTACAACAACACAAGATAGTTTCTAGAAGTTATTTGGCACCAGAGTTTTTTTCATGAACACATTTCTGAGAGACAAATGCCTCGGAGAAAGCTTATGAGAAGTGAAGAAGACAAAAAAGAATCTGTTTATTTCAGTCTTTGTATCTGGAGGTCATGTGGTGCCGAACTCATGAGTACAAAGATGCAGCACCAGCCTGAAGGTCGTATTGCTTCAGAATTTAAAGATGCAGTTTGTAAATCATCAATTAATCCAGCTTTAGTGGGAAAAAACCCAAAACTAAAAACTCTGTTCGCAGAAATCTGTGTTTCCCAGAAGGCGATGGGGCTTCATCATTTAACTTACAAACAGCATATTTAATCTTTGATATTAACTCAAGCACTACATAAAGCACGTCGTCTGGGCTCAGAAGGCAAAGAATAATGCATATATATATATATATATATAAATATATATAATGATTCTACGGTGACGATGATAAATACGTAGCATAGAAGATAAATGAGTTAATTTACACTTCAGCGGCTTAAACGGCACTTAAACCCAACGACTGCTGCAGATCTAATAACTTTTTAGAGGAACCACAACTCACTCACTTAAAGAGCGGCTGTTCATATAAATGATCATATCGTTTATGTTTTCAATCTTCTTCCATATTTCTCTAATTAACAGCCGGCATAAACGTATTTTCCCCAAATCTGCTTCATGAATTCAATAAAAAAAAGATTCTTGAGCATATCGACTCCTTGACACAGATGCAGTTTGACACAGATGCAGATGTTCTTCGACAGGTTTGGTGCAGGTTAGTTTGAGCCAGAAATAAAACTGAACCAGCTTATTTTTCATTATGAACATTATGAAACATTTAATGTGCAGAATAAGGAGGAGGCAATCATCAGGAGGCACATAAAGTCTTTGCAGGTGCTGCGTAACAATTATTTGCACAAACTGTTTTTACCATGTTTGTGTAGAATGAAAGGATGAAAGGAACAAGACAGCCGTGTGTGTTGTTTTGGTTGTTGGATAATATGGAAGATATAAAATGCCCCAGTAGAAACAAATCAAGGAAATAAAGTGAAATACACACATTAAGATGGATTTCCTTTTTAAATATGTCATAAATGTGTCATAATTCAATTTAAAAATGTTAAAGGGGCAAGCATTTAGTGTATTTGCACTATAACTGAATTGTTTTTGTATTGTGACGTGATTTTTCACACATTACAATCAAACAACAAAGAAAATACAGTCACTTTAATTGGACATGACATGGAAAATTTCAGCCAGTTCTCACTCCCAGCTCTTCAAGTATCGCCGCTTTATCAGTGGATCTTGTTGTCAGACACTGAGGCACAGCGGCAGCCTTCATGGCGGTTTGATACACAACAGGCAGCAGCAATTTGTAACACCATCAGCAACTACCATAGTATAAAGAGCGAGAAAGTCCCTATGGGGTGACGTGGATGGGTCAAACAAACTCTGGACTTTAACTCAGGAGAGTGCTGTTCCTTTCCCGTGTGAAACCCATAGTCAGTGGAGTTATTGTAATACCAACATAGTTTGCTGGTAACATATGTCACATCACATTGGAACATACTTATTTTAAGCCAAACCATAATGTTTTTCTAAACCTAATCACATGCTTTTGTTATGTTAACCTCAAGTAATAAACCCAAAAATGTGTTTACCTACGTTCTTTTATTTTGAAAAACACTACGCATTTAATGAGCAGACACGACATATCCTCTGAAAACGGACGTGTATTTTGAAGTGACACAATACATGCAACAAGCGTAAATTGACTCGTCGTCCATGAGTGTTCTAAACTGACGCAAGTGGCTACCTAGCACGTTATATTTTGACGCGTAGGTCCACTGACAAAGCAGGGGTATTTCAGAAGTTGGGATAAGAACGTGTTGAAAATTCAAGGCACCGTAAAAAACAATTCAGTTATTTGAGAACAAAGCAACATTATTGTTGTTTTTCTAAACATGCTTTCATTTAATTATTACACACTAAATGCATCTATAAAAAGGAAATATATATGATATTGGTATTTGATTTCTTTGATTTGTTTTTCTGCATTTTAAATCTTCCACAGAATAAGGTGGAGGAGTGTGTTTAATTTCATAATTTTTGACTGTGTGTTTTAAATGTTCGTACCTTAGACTTCCTGGAAAGCAGCACATATAGCGACTGCATCACCCAGGTGAAATCAAGCAAATTAAAACCAGACTGTGTCCTGGATGCATATTTTTAGTCATCTTACAGCTCCACCTTAACTTCTAGAGTCACTTTAAGCCTTTTTGAAGGATCCATGGATACCCTGTCTTCAGAAGACACTTCTTACGTGTGCAGAAAAGAAAAACGCAGCATCATATATGGAAGAAGTTTTGCAAAAGAAGTTAAATCGTACAAATTATAACAACGAATCACACTTAAAAAAAATAAAAGTGTTTCAACCACATGATTAGGCAGTCATGATTTTTCACATAAAGTAAAAACAAGCTGGTCCTCGGCAACAAAGTGGCAACGGTGTTGATATACTACTGAACACACACTCTCACACACACTCTTACTCACAGGATATGACATCATGGACCACCCTGATCAACACTTTACAAAAGAAAAAACAAAGCGGCACCGTATCAGTCCATTAAAAAGATCATTTTCATGTTATATATGGAAATGCGAAGCCTCTGCTTAAAGCCTGCAAACAAAGAATAATATTAAAACTAAACAGAGCAAATTATTCAGCTGCGACTCGAGTCAACAGCACAGTGTCATCAGCATAGAAACACATACTCTGATATGAAAACAACATTTGGCCATGACAGAAGGAAAGATGATGTTATGGTTTGATTTTTGGACGTCATACCCTGAATTCACTTTCCTCAGCTGTGCCTTCAGGTCGAACCAAGACCCGGTTGGCCAGTGGTGTGTACCGTAGTGGGTTTTCATTGGTCGATTACTTTTATTTGAGCTTGCTTTAAGGTAAAAGAAAGTTCATCAGAGCGTTTAGGATGAAAACCAAAATCTGTTGCTGACAAGAGATCAGATTTTCTGGTTCCTGTATTTAGAGACAGAAAATCTGACCTCAGATCAGACTGATCCACCTCCCATCCACAGTTCATAGACTCTCATGTAATACAATGAAGGAGAAGTGGTCACAAAGCGTCCTGGAGCAGCTGAACTTCCACTGCCAACTTCCAAAAAGGGCAAAAATAAAATATTTGGTAATGTCTCATTACTTCACTTCGATTCTTCAATCATCCAGAAATCTTCATTCCTTGTGCGGCACTTTTTCTTCTTCACTTCCTCTACGGCAAAATAAAATTTGTGGTATAGAGAAGCCAAACACAAAAATGCTCCGAGATCACACGTACTGAACGCCTTTTAAAAAAATAACCCTTTGATTTCACACAGCTCCCATCTGCAGCCATATTACAGTCGCCATTTTGCATCCCTCTGTGGTATTTGTTTTGGGACGCCAAGTGGAAATACGCCATACAACTTAAGCAGACATCAGCGATTCTGTTTCCACCACTCTGAGCATATTCTAGCACTTTGTCCAAAATCTCTGCTCCTCTCCCCCCTGGAGTCCCATAACTCCTCCCCCATTCAGTCCCTAAATGGTCAACAGCTTCCTGTGGCTCCACTAGCCCCTCCCACTTCAGTCCTTACATGATCAAACATTCGGTAGAGTCCGCGAGCTCATCCTCCTTTGAGTCCTTAAATGCAAAACAACATCCTGTGTTTTAGTAGCCGTTAGCTTGTCCCCCCGACCCCACGGCGAGGTCAGGGGTCAAAGATCAGTGACCTTGTTCTCCAGGGCGGCGGCGATCTGTTGGAGGCGGAGAGTAAGCTGCTTATTCTGGGCTGCGGGGTCCTCGTCCAGCGACTGGATGATCTGAAGAAGACAATGACACAGAATTTAAAATTTCCATATTTGCTTTGACTGAAGGTTGATGAAATAATGAATGATGAAAATATAAACAGTTATTAGCTGCTTTAACTTTTCGTTAAAATGTTAAAACACAATAAAATACGTACATTACCTGATGATAAGAGTTATGACGGCAGTGAGCATTAGCTTTATTTGTATTTAATATGAGAAAATCAATAAATACAGTGAAGTAAGGCTCCGATGTTAAATGATTGTTTTTACAGTATTCATAAATGCGTATATTTTTCTGTTTCATATTTACATTTATGTGCAATAGCATATACGTTAGGCTGTTCTCCTGCGCTGTTCATACATATACCTGTGAAAAGTAATGCTCCAGAATTCATATAACCCATGTAATCGTGAAGGCTGCGATCACATGACCAGTGCACCGACAAAAGTTAAGAAGGAAATCGTATAAAGAGAAACTGGGCAGGTGCGGTCAAACAAACACAGGACTTTCCCCAAGGAGATCAGTGTTCATGTGCCGTGTGGAATCAAGTGAACTTTGAGTTATTTTAAGGTGTGTTGTCACATTACGTTAATACATAACTTGACCTCAGGTACGTAATTTGACGACACTTAACCATGTTTCTTTTCCTAAACCTAACCTATGTAACTTAACAAAACAATCTTTTGGGGGAATAAGTTTAAGTTAAGACACACTGTCTCTCTGTCTGTGTGCTGTCTTCATCGTCTATTACATCCTACTCCTCGTCATCATCATCTACCCGAGTTATGAATTAATACTGTGCACCCTGGCCTTGTCTGTTGTCGCACATGTATGTGTCCTGCAGGTTACACACATTTCCTTCACAACTCTTGATCAAACGTCTCTAAAGGTTTGACGGATGTTGAAATTTAGAAAATCAAACCTGTTACGAAAACTTCAATGACGGACAAAAGTTTCAAGGTCAGTGTTTAAACATGTTTGGCACAACATGAGATCTTTTTTTTTTTTTTTTTAAGTGCGACAATGTGAGAAGAAAAATCCAGACTTGGTGTGCAGAAGCAGAGAGATGTAAGAATACGTGCAATGTATAGAGGTAATTATGCAAAAAATGTGTGTTAGTATGAGAGCAAAAAAACTGAAAGAGGTTTCTCACCACATCGTAGTACTTGCTGGCGTACTGGTACAGCTGATGTAAGGCCAACTGGGTGTTCAGTTTGTCTGTGTGTTGCTACAAAGTGGAAACAAAGGTTAGAAATTCAAACATGTTAAAATCCTCTGAAGTGAACACCAGGTGTATTTCCATTAAAATGTCAAGTCGATTCTACAGAAATGTTCGTAAGGCTGTTGAAGAAAATCCCTGCCAACTTTTAGCTTCCTCTGTGGTCAGGTTTCAGTTCATCAGGGAGTTCTAGAGAAGTAACTGAAAACAAATTCATCTGAAACGAGTCATGCTCTTGGCAGTAGAACCGTGCAGCAAAATATAACCACAATGGGCTGATCTATGGACATAAATACAACAACAGAAATTATATTTGTATTCAAACATTAACTATGAAGACACCCAAACAAAGTCAGTAAATATGGAGTGTTTGGTCAGTTTATTTTCTATAAGGTCTAAATGTAATTTTGGACACTGTCAAGACGTTTTATTAAATATAGAAAGACCCTTTTGTATGACAAGGCCGAATGTGTCAGTACCATTTTCTTGCTGTAGTTGTTCAAGGTGAAGCAAATTTTATTTATTTCATAGTGCTAGGCAGACGTGGGACCAAGTCATTGTTTTGTAAACGAGTAAGTTTCAAGTCTTAGCACTCAAGTCTCATGATGAGTCCTAAGTCCTAAACTAAAAGTTAAAATGTATTACATTCACAAAAATCATGATTTCTCCCAAGTGTCTCTGACAGTCTCCATCCATGTCAGTGAAAACATGGATGCTTCACACACAGAAGATCTATACAATCAGCACAGTTTCAAGATTATAACATGTTTTGTGAGGTCACAGTGACCTTGACCTTTAAACTTAAACCACAAAATTCCTTCTCTTGAGTTCAAGTGGATGTTTATGTCAAATTTTCATAAATTCCCTCAAGGTATCATGTCCACAAAAATGAGACAGACAAGGTTACAGTGACTTTGACCCTTGACTTCTGACCACCAAAATCTACTCTGTTCATCACTGAGCTTAAGCGGACATTTGTGCCAAATTTGAAGAAATTCCTTTGAGGCATTCTTGAGGATGGGATGGACAAACAAACCGAAAACATAGCATGTCTGGCTGTCGCTGTTGCGGAGGCATACATTTTTTTTTTATAGCATATAGCACCATATAGAAGTGACACAACAGAACGAATTATATCTGTTCTTGTCCTCTCTTCTGTTTTGTAGTCCTATAGTGTAAATGTTTAAAAATAGTAAATAGGGAACTCTGGTGTTGTGTTTGACATTGCCAACCTTAACATTGGTATTAAGTGTTTTTAAGGGAAAAGGCTCAAGTCTGAGTGAAGTCACAATCCAAGTCAAGTTGCAAATCTACGGAAGCGTATTGCATTCACTTGACAAATAAAAAAATCTGTTTTATTGAGTAATTTTTTCTGTTTTTCGCAGTATTTTTTTCTGTTTTGTTTTTCGTGGTAATTTTTTTTCCTGTTTTGTTATTCGAGATAATTTTTTCTGTTTTTCTGAGTTAAGAGAGCAATAGAACAACAGACGCTTTCATTCCTTTCTTGAGAGCTCCATATAATGGAAGCAAACATGACCCGCTTGTTTAGTTGAATCCACTTTTACTTTGTTTTGGGTTTGAGACACTGGGAGATACTCTTGTCTTTAAGTCATATAGATGGTGTTATCATTAGTTTGTCGACTTTACGCAGGCACCTTCAGACTTTGTGGTTGGTCAGACGAAAAGCCCATTCAGATCTGCTGGACACTGCAGTGTTTCTCCAGAATCAGTTGGACACAAATGGCAAAACAAATTAAAACTGGATTAAACTAAACAAGCGGGTCATGTTTGCTTCCATTATATCGAGCTCTCAAGAAAGGAATGAAAGCATCTGTTGTTCTATTGCTCTCTTAACTCAGAAAAAATACTCAGAAAAACAGAAAAATAAAAAAATTACCCTGAAAAACAGAAAAATAATAAAATTACTCAATAAAACAGATTTTTTTAAATTTGTCAATTGAATGCAATACGCGTCCGTACAAATCTGCTTTGTTTTTGCCAAGTCTAAAGTCATCAAATTTGTCGCTTGAGTCTGACTCGTGTCCTCACCTCTGTTGTTGGGTAGTTCAGTCTTTAACAATGCATCATATTTAATAGGATCATGATGTGTTTTTATACTTAAAGTTTCAGTGTGTAACTAGATAAATGTAGTGCAGTAAAAAGTACCATAATTCCTCCTGAGGTGTGAAGTTGAAGCAAACAGGTGCGTAAAATGGAAAGAGTCAGAGTGAAGTAGAAATACCTCAGATAAATGTAAGTACAGTAGCTGACAAAGTGTGTTAGTGTTTTATGTTCCGTACCCTGGACACCTCAGCAAGGTGTGTGTTCATGTCCTGGTCACTGACTGGAACCATCTGTCTGATGCCTTTGTAGTAACTGGTGGAAACACACACACACACACACACACACACACACACACACACACACATTTAATCACATGCTTCAGTATTGTTTAACACATGTTACACCATGGTCTGGATGAACGCTTGATTCTGATTGGCTGCGTGGTGTCTGTTAAAAACTGATAATGGACGTCTACTAAGTAGTTCCAGTGAACTAAATTAATACGACTGAAGCAGTATCTGTAATCTGATTACAACTAATTTCCAACACTGAGAGTAACGTGAGTCCTTCAGTCCTCTGAACACCACAGGACAGAGACTGTAACACACCCTGCAGGTAAAACACTGACCTCCTGAGCTTAAACAATCATCTCACATCCTGTCCGCTGTTCAACGTGCTGCTTCAGGCTGCGGCCGACAGTAACGTCACACATGGCGAATTATTTGTTAGTGAAAATCTTGACATTGATTTGGGGATGCTGGTGGTGTTACCAAAGAAAAAAACTTTAGATTTTGACTGCAAAAAGCATCAAAATACGAATTATTATTTTTGCTCTTTTCTTCTTTGGTAAGTGACCATGCTATGAGCGGGATGATGATCGATGAGGTGTCTGTTATCACTTTTTAACGGCCTTCACAGAGGCAACCGTCCTCCATTGATGCCTCCATGTCAGCTGTTAGAAAGTGAGAATGGACACCTTGTCGGGCGTCGTCCTTTACTTATAATCTGGAGTTTTTGCAACTCACGTCGCCCTGCTGTTCAGCCATAATACTTTCATACACACACATCTGTTGTTTTTCTGTATGTCTAGTGCAACACACTCACTCGTCCACCATCTTCTTGTACGTGGAAATCTCTTTTGCATAGAGCAGCTTGTTGCTGGGAGACTCCTGCAGAAAACAAACAGATCAAAGATGTTGAGTCATTTTCAGAGCTCCTCACAATCATCTACTGACTTTGTTCTGCGAGGAGGGAAGATGTTTTACAGAGAGAATCCTCTCTTGGATGCTCCTGCTCTGTTAAATATCAGCAGTCTGTGATGTTCAAACAGTCCGGGGTTTATTTAGTGATTAAGTGTCGTTAATTAACTCTTCTGCTGCAGCCAGTTTCCATCAGTCCGCCTCCTCGTCTGCTGCAGAGACTCCCTGTGAAAGACTTCAGACAGCAGCCTCTGAGAGACTCTCAACATCTGCAGAAGCTGCCTGACAATATGCATGTTTTTATGTTTTCTTCAGTGTCACAGTGATCCAGTGTTAACGGTCTGTACACCCACGGCACACTGCAGACAGGAGCTGCTCACAGATCTTTCGGCAACTTCTAAACGTTTAGCAAAACTGTAACAAATTTAAAACTGGGCTCAAAACAGAATACCAGTGCTGTCCTGTCTGTGACATCACAACAACACATCTGATGAGCTTCAACAGGACTTAATCTCCTGATTTTAAATTCTTCTGTTGTCGTATTGGTTCCCAAAAGTACTTTTGATTTCCTTAGTTTTCACTGAAATGTTCAAACTGATCTGATTAAGCAACTACAAGGATGAGCAGCTTTTATGGGAAGAAAGCCAGATATTCACTTTGAAAAACAAAGACATCACTCTGAACAGGATTTAGATTTCAGGAGTGAAAAATGACCCAGATATAAACACTCTGCACAGAGTTAAGATCATTGACGAGCACAGGTGATATTAAAATCACCCCGCATCCTTTAGAGACAATAATCTCAGACTGAGATTCATAAACACTCTGTACGATCTGTATCTGTGTGAACTCACTCTGCTGAGTTTGTGCTCCGTCTTGGTGCAGGCGTCCATGAAGGTCTGAGAGATGACGTGTAGCGAAGCGTCCACCACCTCCGTCACGTGGACGTCGAAGATGAAGTGAGGGTTCCTCAAGATGTTCACCCAATACCTCAGAGGCAAGCTGAGGACACACAGAGACACAGTCAGGTGGTTAAAAGAACCCACATTAAAAAGTTTTTGCAAAAACTTCTTTAGGTTTTGCGCAGTACAATGATCTTCAGAGAAGTACAGAGAGTTGTTGACTAGAGATGATACACCATGAGACGGCGTATCATCTCTAGTCAACGACTCTCTGTGCTTCTGATCTGTAACGTCGACAGGAAGTGACCGCCATGAGACGGCGTATCATCTCTATTCAACGACTCTCTGTGCTTCTGATCTGTAACGTCGACAGGAAGTGACCATCATGAGACGGCGTATCATCTCTATTCAACGACTCTCTGTGCTTCTGATCTGTAACGTCGACAGGAAGTGACCGCCATGAGACGGCGTATCATCTCTATTCAACGACTCTCTGTGCTTCTGATCTGTAACGCTGACAGGAAGTGACCGCCATGAGACGGCATATCATCTCTAGTCAACGACTCTCTGTGCTTCTGATCTGTAACGTTGACAGGAAGTGACCGCCATGAGACGGCGTATCATCTCTAGCCAACGACTCTCTGTGCTTCTGATCTGTAACGTCGACAGGAAGTGACCGCCATGAGACGGCGTATCATCTCTAGCCAACGACTCTCTGTGCTTCTGATCTGTAACGTCGACAGGAAGTGACCGCCATGAGACGGCGTATCATCTCTATTCAACGACTCTCTGTGCTTCTGATCTGTAACGTCGACAGGAAGTGACCATCATGAGACGGCGTATCATCTCTAGTCAACGACTCTCTGTGCTTCTGATCTGTAACGTCGACAGGAAGTGACCGCCATGAGACGGCGTATCATCTCTATTCAACGACTCTCTGTGCTTCTGATCTGTAACATTGACAGGAAGTGACCGCCTTCTTCAAACCAACTCATGAAGCTAACGTTAGCTTAGCCAGCTAGCTGCAGCAGAGAACGTGGCTGAAATAAGGAGCTGCTTTTGTGTTCCTGGGTCTGAAATTAAGAACTCATTGTTTCAAGTAAGACATGATTGTTTTTGGCAAATTTACCCGTCATCACAACAAACTGCACGAGTGCGAGAACATTAAGCTCGACAGGTGTAGCAACAGTAACTAAGGAATAAATTTCAGACAGTTTTTAAGGACCTGCTGACACACAGTTTCTCTTCATCATTTCATCTCCTCCTCCACAGACACCATAACCCTCATCAATAATTCACAACAGCTGATGAATATTTCATTGTCCACCGTGTCTGCGTGTGTGTGTGTGTGTGATGATTGACAGGCTGAGCTCAAGGCCAGTTTGAAAACAGAGAAGTTAGAGGTAATAAAAAAGCAATCTGTGTGTCTGTGTTTCCTCTCTTCATCATCGTTTATCTGTCCTGAGAAAAGACGGCCAATTAGATCAGCCTTTAATGTTGGCAGTGAGGACATAAGTACACTGTAGTTAAGCTGATGAGGCACAACACACACACACACACACACACACAGATCAAGTTGTGTTTGTGTCTGCAGGTCGTCTCTCCAGCTGTAGTCTCAGTCTCGAGAATAAAATGCTTATTTAGTCACATTTGAGTATACTTAGGCCCAATCCCAATACCTTGGCCCTACCCCTTAGCCCTTGTCCACTACCCCTTAGCCCTTGGCCCTACCCCTTAGCCCTTGTCCACAACCCCCCCTTAGCCCTTGGCCCTACCCCTTAGCCCTTAGCCCTTGGCCCTACCCCTTAGCCCTTGGCCCTACCCCTAGCCCTTGTCCACAACCCCTCCTTGGCCCTTGGACCTACCCCTTAGCCCTTGGCCCTACCCCTAGCCCTTGGCCACTACCCCTCCTTGGCCCTTGGGCCCTACCCCTTGGCCCTACCCCTTAGCCCTTGTCCACTACCCCTAGCCCTTGTCCACTACCCCTTAGCCCTTGTTCACTACCCCTTAGCCCTTGTCCACTACCCCTTAGCCCTTGTCCACTACCCCTTAGCCCTTGGCCCCTACCCCTTAGCCCTTGGCCCTACCCCTAAGCCCTTGTCCCTACCCCTTAGCCCCTGGCCCTACCCCTTAGCCCTTGTTCACTACCCCTTAGCCCTTGTCCACTACCCCTTAGCCCTCGGCCCTAGCCCTTAGCCCTTGGCCCTAGCCCTTAGCCCTTGTCCCTACCCCTTAGCCCCTGGCCCTACCCCTTAGCCCTTGACCCTAGCCCTTAGCCCTTGTCCACAACCCCCCCTTAGCCCTTATCCACAACCCCTTAGCCCTTGGCCCTACCCCTAGCCCTTGTCCACTTCCCCTTGGCCCTTGAAATGAATGAACGAGGGGTAGGGGTAGAAATCTTTCCCTAGGAATTGGGACACCATTCACTACGTCGCTGTGTCGGTTACATTCACGCATACGGAACTATTTTAAACAGGAAGTCGCGAGCCATCTACATTTCCAACCGGCATCTACAATGTAACTGTAATGTTAGCTACTATTATGCTTGCTACTAACGTACCATTTGAGTAATAAGATAGCTAGCTAACCAGCTAACATTACGAGGCAGCATAGTCATACTAGCTGGCGTGTTATCCCAATGTGAAAAATCCAACAATTTTGCAGAACAGGACAATAACAGATGCCAGATAGTGTGAGCTAGCTAGCTAGCTAACAAGCAACCTGACCACTGTAACGTTAGCTAGCTAGCTAGCTTTCTGTCAATTCCAATCTAGACATCGTGAATAGCAATAAAAACTTTTGCCCCCATCTCTTGCTCGGTGGTAGCCATGGCGACGTCTACCCCTCGCTGGCAAGTCAGCATCTGAAATCCCTCGCTCCGAAGGGCTAGTTTTATACCCACTACCCCTCGTTATGCCCCCTACCCCTACAGGCAAAAAGGAATTGGGACACCCGTACCCCTCGCTGGAACGCGCAAATGTAGGGATAGGGCTAAGGGGTAGGACTCTTCATAGTTCAAGTCGACAAATTATTCAAAACATTTTAGTCAACTTTTAGTCTCAGCCAAAATGTTAAAACCACTGACAGGTGAAGTGAATAACTTTGATCATCTTGTTACAATATGATGTTCTGTTGGGGAACCTTGGGTTCTGACATTCATGTGGAGGCCACCTGACACGCTCCACCCACCTAAACACTAGTGCAGACCAGATACCCCCCCTTGTGGCAGCTACACTCCACAGTAACAGTGCCACACCCCCCCCCTTTTGCAGTACCTGTACCCTGTTCACAGATCAGTAGCTGCTCTGTTGTCTCCACAGACAGTTGTGTTGTTTACCTGTTGGTCTTCCAGATGTGCAGCGTCTCCTCGTCCACGTTGTCGTGTCTCAGCGCCTGCTCGTCCAGGAAGTCAAAGAAGTATTTGACTGCAGGAGGGACGACGGAGCTCGAGCACAAAACACTGCGGAAGAAATCGTCCACGAACTGCTGCAGAGTGCCCTGAAACACACACACATGCACACACACACACACACACACACACACACACACACACACACACACACAGGTGTTTATATACATACACAAGTTTACCTGTGCAAAGTTGCTGAGGATCCCGTTTCTTAAGTTTTATTCTGTGTTTGTATTATTTTAACATGTTCAATAAATTGATAATAAATAAATTCAACAGATAAAATGTTTGTGTTTCACAGTTTGAGCTGTGAATCGAGCGTCTTTGAATGAATCAGGTGTTTACAGACAGCAAAGCTGTGCAGAGGGCTGACAGCTTCATTATGGTGAGTCACACACACACACACGCACACACGCACACACACCTTGACGGACAGCAGCCTGGTCAGGTAGATCTCCGTGATGGCTTTGGTCATGGCCTTGTCCTTCATGCTGCCTCTCTTCGACTTCACCTCGTCGATCTCGTCCGCCGGCCGCACCAGGTGGAAGGTGTTGTCGTCCTCCAGCAGGGCGTTTTCTGGTAACAACACACACACAGACGTCACACTGCTGGCTGCATCTGTCTGATGGAGCTGTTCTCATTGAGGCACAGGTGGATCTGATGTCGTTATTCAGACAGAACATTTACAGAAGAGAGACTAAATGATGGCACCTGCTGCACGAGAGGGAGCAAAGAGATGAAGATGTTTCTTTAAAAGGAAGTTTTGTTGGATTTCAGTTGTCAGATCAGTTTCAGCTGCTGCGTCACACAGCATGATGTGAACTTTATGCTGCTGTTATGTTCATCTATGTATTGACATCAGTGTTCCTGATGTCAGCAGAAAAACCTTTCTTTCAGCTACTAAACCCCCAAAATACGGAATAACCTTTAAATACCCACCGGCTCAGTCGACAACTCTAAACATATATTTTTATTAAAGCCCATCACTAGCAGCTTTCTGTTCTTTCTTTCTTTCTCTTTGAGGGAGTGTTGTATAATTTAATAGTAACTGTATTCTGTGTGTGAAAGGTGCTTCATGAATAAAGTTCATTCATTCATTCATTCATTGATTCTCTGTCACCGTTCAGCTCAGTGACTGGTTGAACACGGTGAAGCTGCTCTGTAGTGTCTTCAGTTCTGGTTGTTTATGACTCATCACAGTTCAATATGTGGTTCATGGTTGTGAGATTACTGTTAAAGCTTTACACTGTGTGTTGCCATGGCAACCTGCGACTCTGATTTTATTTGCATCTAATTAAAACACCTGTACTGTCCGACATCTGACAGTAAAACTCCATCCATCCATTCACCATTTCGACAGTCATGGTTTGGTTTGGTTTCATTTGGTTGGTCCATCAGCCCAGCACAGCAGGGATTTACATTTCCATGACAACAGGACTACCTGCTGAAGGTGCATCTCTAGCCCTTTTTAGACAGGAGTTGTGCCAATTTGCAGGAAAGTCCAATCAGTGTTTTTTCAGCATTGGCAGTATAAAAACAAAATCGGGGAGTGCAGCAAAATGCCGCCTACCTACTTTTGTTTATACAGAATGTGCCTTTTTCGGGGCAATGGGGGGCGTGAGCAAGTAACAAAACGTGTAGCTCAGCGTGTGACGTAAACAGTGACGTGGGAGGGAAGCCGCGGCTGGTCAGTCCTTCGGTGATTCTCTCGTAAGTCGGCCCGTCCTTCACCGTCCCCGTCATCTGACGGTTAATGGCCTCTTCGTTTGCGAGGACAAGGAGGGCGCGCAATTCCTTGTCTCCCCAGTTGCTCATCTTTACAGTGTCTGTCAGGTTTGTGTTTCCCTCTTGCTACTAGCTGCTCGCTAATTCCTGCTATCAGCTGTTTCCTGTTTATCCACCGCCAGTGGCTTGCACGTGCTGTCTGTGTCTGTTTAAACTAAAAGGGTTCCACCAATATGTCTACCTTACGAGGCGGAAAATTGGGCACCTCGGATCAACTCGCCAATCCGGCTCTGTGTGTCTAAACGCTTGCAGCTTGCCGGCAAAACGGCCCAACATTCGCCAAAAATCTGGCAGTGTAAAAGGGGCTAGAAACCAATGACAGCTTGTCTTGAGTGATGATGTTTAAAAGCAGCGGGCTGATCCACGCCTAAAGTCTCCTGTTATTTTGAAATGTAAAAACTTTTATTGTGAAGCAACAAAATAAGGAAATGTTGACAACTTCTAACACGGCTGATAGTGAAGATGAAACAATAAAATAAATCAAATCTGTAAAGTACAAACAGGACGCAGGAGAGAAACTAAACTCCAAACCAGAGAGATTCAGTCAGAGGCTACAGACGTACTGAGAGCTGAACACACAGAGACTTTTAAAGACACCTGTCTCTCTGGTCTCGTGTGACAGTGGAAAAGGCCCACATGTGGAATAAATCAAGTTTCACGTTGAATGTGAAGTTAAGAAAATTTGAAATAAGGAAATATTTTCTAATCAGCAGAGACGACAGACACATGATACACATCGAGTGCAGGATGGAAACATATATGGACCTGAGTATTTGTATTTCAGTACAGCAGAGTTATATCCCACTACTGCTCAAAAGTCTGCCTCAGGGTGTGTGTGTGTGTGTGTGTGTGTGTGTGTGTGTACGTACTCTCTTCGTAGCTGTCTTGGTGCTGGTGGAAAGACTGTGTGTGCAGAACTCTGGACAGAACCAGCGTGGCGTTATCTCGAACCTGCAACACAAACAATCACTGACATCAGATGAGAGGCATAAATCCTGAGTGACGCCCACAGTTATTACTCTGTCTGTAAACACTGTGCTTTAAATGTCAGAGGGGAAACTGCTGCAGAGTTTTAGTTTCTCTTGGTTTTCTTGCAGCGTGAGGACGAGTCTCACGTGGCTCGACATTTCACTGCGCTCAAGTTTTTGGTTGTTTCAGTGCAGAATGAAAAGTCTGAGCTCGCCACAACGAAGCAAAGCTGATTAAAATCATCCAGAGTCTGAAGCATGAAGATGAAGTCCAGTCTGAAGCTGTGGGACGAAGGAGCTGAAACCTGCACAGACTGGACAAACTGTTTCCACCAGCGGTCCTCAACCGGGGGTCCAGGGAGCAGACACATGGGGAACAGTTTATTTTTGCTTTCTTACTCTAGATCTAGTCTAGAGTACAAAGTGTGGTGCATTAACGCCTGCAGACTGAACTCACGTTGTAATGAGCCAGAGTGTTGAGTCTCTTCCAGCGTCCCTCCTTCTGGGAGGTGAGGTCGAGGTCAGACAGGATCTGACCTGTGGAGCCGGGACGCCACTCTGTGGACGGACAAGAAAAAATTGACGTCAATACTAATGTCATGATGTCACTGTGTGTTTTTGTCATGTGACTGCTGCTTTTTCTCTCTGCTGCACTCAGACCAGTCTGACGAGGAGATCCTGATGTTTGAAGGACTTTAGATTAAATATGAAACTCCAACTCAACAAAGGTACCACATTATGCTATTATGATATTTTGTGATTTTGCTGATGTAACAGGGAAATGTATCTTTAGTATCTATGTACGGCAGATTTCTGTACACCTGATCGATGATCTTCTCTTTCACCTGCACGACACAAAGTTCTGAATTTACCAGGCAGAGATGTGCTCCTGACACAAGAACTAAAGTAATATTTCAGTCACATTTATCAGCGCTGATGTGAACACTGACAGACAGCAGAGAAATATCACACCAGAAGCTTCGCCCTTGTATCTTAATCAGACACTTCCTGTCTGGTAAAGAGAATCTATGAGTCAACTCTGATTCTTATAAAGTCTTTGTCCCTTGAATGTGAAGCCAACACACCCACCTGTGAGATGGTGTCACAGTTCAACACCTTCACTGGAGTCACGTCTGGTCCCTCCCCATGCACCAACACCTGCAGAGTCTGACACCACAAACACACCTGTCACACTCTGAGGAAGTGACGGCACATTCACTTCTGTGAGCGAAATAAAAGTATTGATTGTTTTTCTTATTGATCAGTTTGATAAAAGAAGTGATGACTTGAAAGTCTTGTTTTGTCCAAAACCCACAAAGATTCTGCTGATTAAGATATTAAACAGAAAATCTTCACATTTCAGAAGCTCCGCATTTAAAGCATGAAAGGATTTAAAAACAACAAAAGGAGGAAAACTACTGCTGCTCAACACCTGTCCTGAACTGCAGGACACTGTGTGTGTTGTGTGTGTTGTGTGTACTGTGTGTACTAACCAGTACAGAGTACTCCACGTCGTCCCCCAGCAGTCCCGTGTCGTTCAGTGTGTATTTGGCTTTCTTCATCTTGGCGTCCACTGGTCCTTTCTCCACCTGATGCTTCAACGCCTTAAACAGTTTGTATAAAGGCTCTCCTGCTGTGTCCTGAAATACACACACACACACACACACAAATTTGTTCACATTGTTCATATCAGTTGCTGTTGTCAGCGCAGTAGCATCCATGTCAGTGAAAACATGGATGCTTCACACACAGAAGATCTATACAATCAGCACAGTTTCAAGATTAGAGTCACCAATTCAGTATCTGACCAAATGTCTCCCCTTCTGTTCCTGAGATATGACGTTACAACATGATGATGTCACAGTCAAGCTGACCTTTGACCTTGAGTCTAAGTAGACATTTGTGCCAAATTTGAGGAAATTCCCTCAAGGCATTCAAAAGACATCTTGTTTGCAAGGATGAGACAGACATGAGGTAACAGTGACCTTGGACCACCAAATCTGAATTAGTTCATCATTGAGTCTACGTGGACATTTGTGCCAAATTTGAAGGAATTCACTCAAGACACTCTTGAGATATCTTGTTTTCGAAGGACGAAATGGATGCAAAGTCACAGTGACGTTTGACCACGAAATTCTAATCAGCTCATCATTGAGTCTAAGTGGATGTTTGTGCCAAAGTTTAAAATTCTCACAAGACGACCTTGAGATATTGTGTTTACAAGAATGTGATGTATGCAGAAAGGTACGCACAGACCTGAAAACATTTTACCTCTGGTCATGGCTATTGCTGGGGTGTAGGCATAGTAAAACTTTTTTTTAAATTAGCATATGATATATTAAATATGTCACAGTGACCTCTGACCACCAAATTCTAGTCAGCTCATCCTCAAGTCCAAGTCGGCGTTTGTGCTAAATTTGAAGGGATAGAGATATCATGGAGGCAAGTTAATAGTGACCCTGACCTTTGACCACCAAAATCTAATCAGTTCATCGTTGAGTCCAAAAGGACGTTTGTGCCAAATTTGAAGGAATTCCTTCAAGGTGTTCAACAGATAAGACAGACTTGGTCAAACTGTCCTTGAACTTTGACCTGTCATCACTGAGTCCAAGTGGACATTTGTGCCAATTTTGAGGGACTGAGAAATCTCCTTTACAAGAATGAGATGCATGCAAGGCCACAGTGACCTTGACCTTTGGCATTAAAACACGATGATGTCACAGTCAAGCTGACCTTTGACCTTTTGACCTTCATTATATTATCCTGTTAGACACTCCTGACTTTCACACTCCCGTGTCAAGTTTGGTCATAATTAGTGAATGAATTCTTCAGTTATGTGAGGTCACACTGACCTTTGACTTTCGACCACAAAATATTAATCAGTTTATTCTTTAGTCCAAGTGGACGTTTGTGCCGAATTTAAAGAAATTCCCTGGAACTGTTCTTGAGATATGTTCACAGGGATGGGACAGATGTGCGTGTGTACAGATGGATGAACGGACAACCTGAAAATGCAGAGGCCTAACAATCAGGCACACTGAGCAGGTTTCAACAAAAGAGACGGAGTTAAGTTTCAGTTGGAGTCCATTACAACTGAAGAAACAACAGACGAAGAAAATGAAGAAGAAGAGAATGAAGGAGAAGAAGAATAAGAAGAAGAAGGGAAACAGATGGAAGAGAATTGTAAACGCAGTACAACAACAACAGTGTTTGTTACCCTGAGGAACTGATAGAGACAGATGGACATCCAATTACAGAGCATCCTCTCCACCACCGTCTCCGACCTGGACACACACACACACACACACACACACACACACACACACACACACACACACACAGAAAATAGATAAAGACATTAGAGGACATTTTTCATTTACAGTGTAAATAAAAACAAACAAATAAACTTACAGCCTATAAAAATAAATAAATGTGCTTTTCTTTATCATTTTCTCTGACAGACGTCCTCAGAGAGAGAGAGTGTGTGTGTGTGTGTGTGTGGGTGTGTGTGTGTGCTGACCTCCTGAGCATGAGTTTGGGGTTCTTGTTCTGCACATGTTCGTCCATCAGCTCCAACAGCAGCGTCCTCATGATGTCAGTGTAGTACTCCAGTTTACCGTGCAGCGCCACTGTCAGCAGTGAGGCGAAGTAACCACGAGCCCGGGCGTTAAAGTCCGGACGACTCTCCAACGTGCGGATGAACTGGAGGACAGAGACAGTTACGGAACATAAGTTTATAAAAAAACATGACTGTACGTTAGCAAGAAAGTTCATTCATTAACTTTCTATCTTTTAACCAGATCTGATAATCAGTGAGCGGACAAAGCTGACGCAGGAGGTGAAGAAGACATAGAGCCAAACTTCTAGTGAAGCATCTTGAGACTCACGTTGATGAGGAAGGTTTTACTGTTGAGCAGGTTGGAGAACTGGTTGAGCGCCTGAGCCACGATGGCCCTGCGGGCTTCTGGGATTTGTATTTTCCCTGTGATCATGGTGTCGTTGGCGCCGTCCTTGGAGGGCAGGAAGAAGTTTCGGTCGGTGTAGGTTTTGTAGTCGAGGAAAGGGATCCGGGCCTCGCTCAGGTCGCTGGTGTGATCCTCCATCTCTATCATCAGATCTGACACACACACACACACACACACACACACACACACACACACACACACACAGAACAATCAGGAAATATTTTAGAACTTCAGCATGTTGAAGAGGTCGTGTTGTTTTCCTCTTTATTTGTCTGTCTGTCCATCTACAGACAGATTTTGTCAATGCATGACGTCACACCTGTGCAAGATGCAGTCTAAAAACTTTACCGGTGTGCAGTTGAGACCAACACGAAGGCCGAGATCAAAGGTAGTCTGAGTAGGGGGGCCAGAAGTACAGTCACTTCACACCCCTGGTCTACGTCTGCTTTAAAGGGATATTTTGCTGATTTTCAACCAGCTCTGTATCGTCACCTTCTCAGTGTGCTGTCACCTTGTCGTGGTGGAGACGCTTGCGCACCTCTACGACCCTGAGAGCTATGCTGGGGGGTCCGTGGCCCCTGGTAGGTTCAACCTTACTAGATTGGTCTCAGGTAAGGATCCAGACAAAAGTCAGCAAGCTGGCCCTCCAGGCTTGGGGGCGTGGTGCTAACAATTCCACCCCATGAAAAACACTACTACTACTGACATCAGGCACATCGTAGACACCCGCCACCAAAACAGTGACAGTATGACCACTCCTGATGAAAGCTGAAAGCAGATCAGGAGTGTGAAAGAGGGTCTATCAGGGCCAAAATCCAAGATCTGCCTTGGGACATGGAATATCTGAACCCTGTACGTGACCACCGAGACAGCGCAGGTCCTCGGTGAGATGAAGAGATACCACCTGGACATCCTGGGATCAGTGAGAGTCACTGGACCAGTTCCAGACACCAAGTGCTGCATGATGGATAAAACCCAGATGACCAAAAGCAGCTGGTGCAGAACTGTGACACTGGAGCTGGAACAGATGGACCTGTCCTTGGGAGAGACGCAACATGCTGCCAAGAATCGAACGCAACGGAGAAAACTCACTGAAGCCTGATGTCCCACCAGGATGAAGAGGAGTCAGTAAGGAAGTTTGTATCGTCACAATGTGGGTCGTACGTGAGTGAGTGATCCAAGATGGTCTCTGGTTTTAGATTAGATTTTGATGTCTCAAGGGTCCTATGTGTTTGTTTGGGGATCAGAGACCTTCTCAGACCTCCCTGTACCTCACACACTGAGTACAGTCTCATCAGAACCAATAAAACCGATCGGCAAAACAACTAAAGTCAGACTCAGGCTGTCGTTTCGCAGTTTGACTGTTTCCAGCATTAACGCTCCCTCCTCAGTCAGTCATGTGACCTCACGTCTGTCAGGTGAGTGTGTGTGTACCTGTGAACTCTTTCTTGCAGCGATCTCTGACGCTCTCCTCCAGATTCTCCAGCTGGTGTTTCACCTTCTCGTACTCTCGCTCCGCCTGCTGACTCTTCCTCCTGTTAACACACATCACAGATATTTAAACGCACCAACACGCAGGAAACAAACACGTCTGTGTGTCTTTTTAAAAATTATGTTTCTGACCTGTAGCAGTAGACGGACACGATGATGAAGAGCAGCATGGGGACGATGACTGCGGGGATGATTATAGCCAGAGGGATGTCGTCTTTCCTGGCGTAGTAGACTGAACCCACCGTCCACACGCCGTGACCGAACTTCACCTGGACAGAGACACAGAGCCGCTCAGTATCAGAGGTTAACAGGGTAAAAATTAAACCTCTGAAACATCTCAAGCATCATTTCACACACAAAACTGAGGACCTGGGTGGAATTCTTTACAAAACTCAGTGGATTTAAACACGAACATGTCGTTATCCTGTAGAGTGTCTCTGAGTATCTCAAAAAGTTCTTGTCCTTGGACTTCTTTATCATCAGCTCAGAGTTTGAAATTTGACTTTTGTATTAAAACGTAGGAACTCATAAATAATTCTGCTGACCTGGTAGATGCTAACATGCTAACATGCTAACATCAACATTCAGGCCTGTTTGGGAACCAGCAGGAGAGGGGCGTCTGGTGGGTGGAGCAGCCGTCCCATACACGAAGACAATGTCTTTGATTTCTAAATGGATTTATGAACTTTTATTATCAGAGATGACGATGACAATACCCTTTGTGGGGACTTTTGTCTTTGTCCTGCTGTTACAGACCATAATATCCTGCAATTTCCTGATAGTTAAAATATCATCTATGAACAATGAGTTCAGTCACAAAGCAGGAAAATGAATATTTTATTCCCCACCTCCTCCCGTTATATTAATCCTGTCTGAATGAGCATCACCAAATTGTCATTTTCGCACAAGTAAACTCGGATTACCACTTTGCGTTTGTGTGTCTCCACAAACAAGTCGCACTTATAGTCTCCATCCGTGTCTGTGAAAACATGGATGCTTCACACACACACAGGAGATCTATACAATCAGCACAGTTTCACTGGCCAAAAACATGTTTTGAGGTCACAGTGACCTTGACTTCGAATACCAAATTATAACTGGCTCATCGTTGAGTCGAAATGAACATTCGTGGCAAATTTGAAGAAATTCCTTAAAAATGTTCTTGAGATATTGCATTAATGAGAATGTGATGACGGGGTCACAGTGACTTTGACCTCTGACCCCTAAATTCTAATAGTTTGCGACTCAAAGTAGACATCTGTGCAAAATTTGAAGACCTCAAAATGTTAACAAGAATGAGACAGATGCAAGGTCACAGTGACCTTGACCATTAAAACCATATCAGCTCATTGTTGAGTTTAAGTGGACGTTTGTGCCACGGCATTCTTGAGATATTGCGTTCACAATAATTAGATGAATGCACGGTTACAGTGACTGGATGGATGAAGAGATTTACAGATGGACGACCCAAAAACATAATGCCTGTGTCCACAGCTATCACAGATTACTGATGATGTAAAAGGTGGACGTGTGTGAAGTTACCGTCAGGTCCAGCGGTTCATTGGTCGTGTCTCTGCGCTGGCGTTTGGATCTGGATTTGGGCTGCGACGAAGGAGCATCCAGGATCAACTTATCATCCTGCACACAGACGGAGACAAACACAAGAGTCACACAGCTGAACTCAACATCAGACTGATGACATCACTTTATTACAGATAGTAATACAGACCTGAACTAAAGAAGCACCAACTGATCCGTTCACTGTGGTTTAAAATAGAACCTGTTTGACTTGAGTCCCTTTATAACCAAGCAATAAAGTCCACATATCACAGGTTATACATATATATAAATGTCACCGAGCTTGTTTTATTTTAGTAGTTTGCAGATCAAAGTAAAGCTTTAAAAGAATCTCAAGTTTTTTTTTAACAAACAAGTTCTCCAAACGTCGGCTGGCAAAGTTCTCAACTACACAATAAACTAAAGACAAACTGAAGACTCCCTAAAAGTTTTTAAACTTAAAGGAACACTGAATCCACAAAATGATCATTTATACATCAGTTGTTCAAAATCTGTTACGTTGAATTTGTAAAGAAAACGTTGTTTTTCTCTCAGGCCTCTGTGGGGCTTCAGGACACTTGGATCACTACGGACGAGCAGTATGGAGATATTTTGTGGTTTCAATGATGTGTTTTTGGACGTTTGAATCTGGGGCGCCGTCAGCCTCCATTAGGTGGAGTTGTGTTGCTACCTCCTCTCCCCTTGGATCTCTGCAAGTGATGTGAGGACTCTAAAACTTCACCTGAGCCTCCCTCGCCATATGGGTGAGTAGATAATGGCTGAATGTTCATTTTTGGGTGCACTATCCCTTTAAGTTACTGATGCTCTTGTCACAGCCAGACTCCTTTGACAAAAACCTAATTTTAGCTCTCTGATCACAGGAGCTGCTGGTCTACTGCTGCCTACATCAGTTAGATAGCTTGTGTTATTGTGTGATTTTGGTGTTTTAAAGGGTTAATTCAGATTCACCAAAGTCACTAACTAACTAACTGAATGAGGCAGCAGTAGACCAGCAGCTCCTGTGTTCAGCAAGGTAAAATCATTGTTTTTGTAAATGGAGTCTGGCTCTGACAAGGGTAGAGATCAGTTTCACTGTCAGTTCAGTTCACTGTCACAAATTTGTGTCTGTTTGTGAAGTACTGATCATCTGACTGGATAAATGAGACGTGAATTATACTGCAGGAGTTGTGAGCAGGAGTTTCTAAACAGATGTTGTAATAAAAGTTTTACTGTTGTTTAACACGGACCCCTGTGACCTTAATTCATCAAGACTTTTCTGCATTCTTTAATTGTCCGTTCATCGTGGAGACATGAGAGAAAAACAGCTCCTGTCACAAACTCAAAACAACACAGTGAGTATCTGATACACAGATGATCATTTGTATATATAGGGGTGAAATATTCCTTTAATACCAAGGTCCTCATTATTTTTGGTTCTGGGGAGCAGGAATTTAAGAAAGTTTTTAAGCCAAACTTTACACCACGGACTGCTGAATGAAGTTCAGATGATATAAGAGGATGAACATGGAGAAAGTTTGTGTTGAGGTACATTTGAACACGCAGAATCAGGACTGAAAGTGTGGGACATTTCTGTTTTTGTCAGATAACATCTTTTATCAGGTGTTTGCTGTTTAGTGTTGAATGTGTCCTGACGCTGTGTTTCTGCAGCATGACGGTATCAGCTCAATTCAGTTGAACAAACAAATAAAAAGCAAATATCAGCTCCATCTTTACAGTGTGAATCCATTATAACCTCATTTCTCACTCCTGCAGGGGAAACAGAGAGACGTGTGTGTTTACCTGCAGGATGTTAACATGACAGGAAGCGTCTCCAACAAAAGCCTGCGCCTCTTTGGCTGTCATGGCCTTGGAGAAACCTCGACCCTGGCGGAGAAAAACAGAGTGATGTCGGTAAATCCAGAGATAAAGAGTGGCATAGTATATGAAGTGTGGATGTAAGCATCCGTCCTCACAGTGACGATGATGATGCTGGTCTCAGTAATGACGTTCTTGTCGAGCTCATTGAAGGTGGGGTCAGGGTGGTAGTTGAAACCCTTGAGGTCCTCCATCACGTTGTCCAGCTGGAGGACGGTGCGCAGAGACGGGCTGTTGGCGCAGCAGTTTACCGGAGGAGAGTAAAACTGGAGGACGGTGCCGTTCTTACTCAGAGACTCCTGGACAAACTGAAGAAGGAGATAAAGAAGAAGAAGTGAGTCCAGCTGCGACATGTTTTCTTCTTTTACATTCAGTCAAGACCAAATTACAATATTTAAATTAAGACAACACAATGAAACAAGAACAAATGTCTCGCCTTCTGTTCCTGAGATATGACGTTAAAACATGATGATGTCACAGTCAAGCTGACCTTTGACCTTTTGACCTTCATTATTTTATCCCGTTAGACATTTGTGTCAAGTTTGGTCAGAATTTTTTGAGGTCACAGTGACCTTTTACCTTTGACCACAAAACTTGAATTAATTCATCCTTGAATCTTAGTAGACGTTTGTGCCAAATTTGAGAAAATTCCCTCAAGGCATTCATAAGATATCTTATTTTCAAAGGACGAGACCGATGCAAGGTCACAGTGATGTTTGACCACAAAATTCTAATCAGCTCATCTTTGAGTCTATGTAGATGTTTGTGCCAAAGTTTAAAATTCTCACAAGACGACCTTGAGATATCGTGTTTACAAGAATGTGATGTATGCAGAAATGTACGGACAGACGGACAACCTGAAACCATTTTACCTCTGGTCATGGCTATTGCTGGGGTGTAGGCATAGTAAAAAAATTTTTTTTTTTAAATTAGCATATGATATATTAAATATGTCACAGTGAGCTCTGACAACCAAAGTCTAGTCAGCTCATCCTCAAGTCCAAGTCGACGTTTGTGCTAAATTTGAAGGGATGGAGATATCGTGCTCATGAGAATGAGATGGAGGCAAGTTAATAGTGACCCTGACCTTTGACCATCAAAATCTATTCAGTTCATTGTTGAGTACAAGAGGACGTTTGTGCCAAATTTGAAGGAATTCCTTCAAGGTATTCTTCAGATATCAACAGATGAGATGGACCAGGTCAAAGTGACCTTGAACTTTGACCTGTGAACAACAAAATCTAGTCAGTTCATCATTGAGTCCAAGTAGACATTTGTGCCAATTCTGAGGGACTGAGAAATCTCCTTTACAAGAATGAGATGCATGCAAGGCCACAGTGACCTTGACCTTTGAACGCCTAATTCTAGTAAGTTTATTCTTCAGTCCAAGCGGATGTTTGTGCTAAATCTAAAGAGAATTCCATCAAGGTGCGCTTGAGATATTATGTTCACAATAATGAAACGAACCCGGTCACAGTGTTCTTGAACTTTGACCGACGACCACCAAAATATTATCAGTTCATCATTGAGTCCAAGTGGACGTTTGTGCCAAAGTTCAAGAAA